>NW_027103498.1:409587-769721 GCF_902728285.1 Clytia hemisphaerica
TAAAATACCTACATATTAAGATTTTCCTCTGAAAATACAAGATTAGTATTTTTAAAAGTAAAAGGAAATTTCCCTTCGAAAAAGAAAAAATGAAAGAAACTTTTCTGCAAAGAATAATTTTTGTAACGAAAATGCAAGAATAATCTTCCTTATAAATCCATTTTCTTCCGGATAAGACAATTAAAAATTCTGTGCAATTCATTTTCCATGGAAAATTGAAAATACTAGAATACCTCAATGACTAGTTAGTCCCTTGCCTACAGCACCTGACCCCGAGAATGTAGGTGAAATTTGAATCAGACCTGAAAGATGTACATTTGCATTAAAAAAAATATTGAATGTTTTCAACGAAATTTTGAACCCCAAAATCCTTTCCCAGGGGTTAGTTTCATTACTTTTGATAGATAGGCTAATTTTTTTGGTCTTTGAAGTTGACTCTCATTTACGTTATAACCACCAGAATGTAGGTTTGGTTTTATGGCTTTAAATATAGTATTAGTAAAATGTTGATATTTTTTCAATTGGATATGTCAGTGTTTTTTACACTTTTGGCAAAAACGTGAAAATTTGGGCACTTTTTTAAAACCAAATTTTAGAGAGCAAGTTTTCGTTCATTATCAAATTTAGTGGTTCTATTGGAGAGAGAAAAGATTAAAGATTCCATTCCTTTTTAAATGAACTATATGCGTTATTGTACTAAAAGTAACGATCTTTCAAAGTTTGGAGCAGTTAATCATAAATTTATATTCCATTGGGAAATGGAAGAAATATTCCATCGGCAATAGCTCATTGAGTTTTTAAGCTTATGGGCTAAAATTTGGCAGGCAGAAGCCTTTAAGCGTTCGCAATCCATAAAAAAAATTATTCCATCTAGAGCATTCTGGAGAGTCATTCCACTTTTTCGTGGATATCATTAACTTCATTCAAAATTTATTGGGTAATAGTGAGCAATTATGTTCAAAGCTTGTTTCATCTCAAGTATCCCTAGAATTGAAAAGTACATTTTTGGAAAGAGCATGCAGGGATTCCATAGGTCATTTGGGCATAACCCCTTATCAGGGGACTTTTTAAGGGGGGTAGAAAAGGTCTCATTCGAGTATCGTTTTGTAAGAATAATTTTACAACCACTGATAGTAAAAAGCCTGCTTGATCCGTAGGGAAGATTAATTCATTTGGAGCCTCTAAATGAATATGCCAAATTAACAAAAAATTCATGCACGGATGGAATGATCATCCTAAACTTCTACAGTCGAATGTTTTCAGCATCCTTTCAGAGAAGGTTAGATATCACGTGATAAAGCGTTACTGTGATAGAGAGCCTAAGATTGATCGATTCCAACTAGTTCTTGTGTAAAAAAATACGAAATAAATTACCCAGAAGCAGCTTTACTTCATGCAAGTTATAATCCATAATCTAGCTTCTCGTTCAAAAACTACTCCTTTTTAAAGACTTGGTTTCTATTATGACAAGAAACTGTCAGCGAAAATTGAGTTTAGAGCGTGCAAAATTATTTATTCCATGAAACTTTGAAAAATCCAGAAAAATATATACAGTTTTGTTGGAATTCGAAATGTTACATTGCTTGGGTGACGGGCAGACTTCGACTTCTTTGCATTATAGACTAGGTAAGCCTTTAAAAACGAATGTCATCCTTCTAACTCCTAGAAATATTCTACAATTAATCGAGTTCTTGATACCCCCTGATCTTATTATGTTTCTAAGCTTTTAACGGGAATAGCAGAGAAGCAAAAGGTTTACGGGGTAATTTTTTCTGATTTCTTGTTGAATATTAATCTTTCAGCTCCTTTAGATATTTCATTAGTATTTCATTGTTAAAATTCGTTAACTTTGTCTTGAATGTATGATGAGTTCATGCAAAATTTCTTTCTTTGGTCGATAATCATATGGTAATAATTTTGCTTCCATATAGTCCAAGTTAAATGGAAAGTCAAATACTTATTGACTCGGTAAGGGTTGGAATCATGCTAAAAACTTTCTAGGGTAATCTTGGCGACTCAGCAGACTTTCCACCAAGGTTAGATGTTATAGGGACTCAAAATCATTTGAAAAACCTTAAAAATTTATGTTTTAGCTTTAACTGACTTTTGTGACGGAAAAAGCATAAAAAAGGCTCTTCGCTTGTGTTTCTCGAATTTCAGGGATGAAGGTGTAAGGAAATCGTATTTAGAACTTTGAAATTTGTATATAACAATTTCAAATGAGAAAAACATAAAATCTAATTTTTTGGAATATCTCATCAAGTAATGCTCGAGGAAAAAGTTTCAACAGATTTGAAATTATAATTCGCAACTTATTGGAAGTTTTCATCCCAAAGTACTCAAGAATCGTGATTTTAAACTGAAAAAAAACGTTTTTGACGAAAATTAGTTTTCACGTTTTTGCCAAAAGTGTAAAAAACACTGACTAATTATAACCGTAGATTTTAGAAGCATTTTATGCCAAAACAATCTTCTAAAGAGCATTTTGTTGTTCTGAAAATTGGATTTTTTTGCTTTTCAACCCCCAGAATGTAGGTGAAAAGATTCGGTTGTCGAGAGCAGAATTTCAGTATTCATCGGAAATTATTGTTCTCTAAGTGAAATTCATACTTTAGAAATTTACTCTGACAAAAAAATAACAAAGATATTAATTTTATCGTGCTATAAAGGGGGCTATAAATGATGAAAAGTAAAAGAAAGGACGAAAAGCCGGGACGAAAAGAAGAGACAAAAAAGTTGTTTTTAATTTATAGGTTGAAAATTTTGTGTTAAAATTATGTGAATAATGTAACAACACCCCTGCCTCACAGCCCCGGTGGAATTTTTTTCCCACATCGGGTCCAAAGATCTCTACTAAAGTCCCAATGGGGATAGAAATTCTATAGTTCCAAACTTAGGCAAATTTTTTTGATTGGGCTGGGGTCCCAGCGGGTCTGGGACACATCGTAACAGCTCAAAATGTCAACATTAATAATCTATTGGTAATACTTTCATGTTATGAAAGTACAACAAACAATTTGTATATAATTCGACAGACTTTTTATGTCGGTTTTTGAAGGCCCCCAAATTGTAGGTCAACTAACCCCAAAAAGTAGGTCAAACATTTTCTTCAAAATATCTAATTTAGAACAATAAATATTGAAATGGACTATTTTCCCCATTTCCTTAGTTCATTAGGAATAGGAAAATACCCTACAATCATGGACAAAAGGTTTGTAGACTTCTGCAATATTTGCAAAATACTTCAATATCGATCAAAAACAAGTTCCCAAGAGGTTTTGGGTGCTTTCCAAACCTATTCAAAGCCTTTGAAGGTCACCCACTGCAGTCTAACCACAAGGGAAAACCACAAGGGCTTTATTAATTGGCTTACAGCAGTATCAAAACGTTGATTTTTTGCTTGTGGTTCCCTCAAAAGCTACATTTTTCACTGAAATTTCATTTGTCTACAACCTTTTGTCCATGATTGTATCATCATAACTTAATTCCAATAGATTTGGATTTAGAGAGGATTTATTTTTAAAATGTCTCAATTCGGGTAGTACCAAATCAACTTCGATTCAGATTTTCGCTGAAAAAAATTAATTCCAGTTAAAATTTTATGTCTAGAAATAATAAGTAATATGTAGCAGTATGCTCTGAAACAACTTTTTATGAAGTTGAACTATCGTTAGGGCTACAATGCTAAAAAATGAGAAACCTACATTCTCGGGGTCAGGTGCTGTAGTTAAAATCAAAATAAAGCTTAGCTAGTCACAGAGCCCTCCCCCCCCCACCACAGAGGGAGTTTTTTAGTCCCGGTAAGGGTCCAAGGGTCGAAAATCGGGCGGCACAACAGACTCCCCCCCCCGTCAGCTCGCAACCCTAGTACCCCCGGGCTCCATTGTGGGGGGGGGGTGCGTACGGTATTTCGGAAACCGACCCTTTTTTCTTCGGAAATCGGGCGAAATTCCTTCGGTATTGCGGATATCTGAAATTGTTTTGGTATTGGAAATCCATGAAATTTTGCTTCGGAATTTCGGTATTATTAAGTTTTTATCCCCCTTTATTTTTCGGAATTCATACATGAAAAATCAAATTTGATGAAAAGTTAGTCAAATCTCAAAACGAGGAAAAATACCCCAAAAATTCGGTATCGGAGTTGCAAGTATTTTTTTACGGAATCTCGGAAATTTTAGCAAAATTATTCGGTATTTCGGAAATCGCGAACCCCGTACGCCCCCCCCTCCATTCACTATCTCAGAGATTCAAACTCTAGCCTAGCCTTTCTTTAATTGAGCGCCGAGATGCTCAAAAAATATCATATACTCTCTGCTTAAATTTTCTCTGAGGTCTGCTGGAAAGTATATGTGATTCTTTTCTAACTTTTTTCTCTTGAAAAGCCTTTTGGTGCGCGTGGTAAATTATTCTTGTATTTTCTAAGGAAAAACGTAAAATCATTTTTGCATTTTCAAATTTAAGTAAGAAAGCCGAAAAAGAAAACTTATCTGGCCGGGCTGTACAATTTAAATTTTGCCTTCGTCCTATGAGTGGAAAAATGACATACAATAGACTACCACTTACTTCGAATAACCGGGAGTTAACTGAAACCTCTTCTCCCATCGAAGAATTAAGGTATTTTCGGTTTATGTTCAGATTAAACACTGCTAAGGACAAATTGAGGACATTGATGGATGGAAATTAGTCTTACAGAATAACATATATCATTATATTTATCTAAAAAGCGAAATTATAGAAAGCCAAAGTTCTAAAAACACTTGACTTTCGAAAATTTCAAATATTTGGGGGTTCAAATAACGGGGTGTCTACTGCAATTCTAACCCTTGCGAGACTCGTGTAAGCGCCTCGAATTGATTTTAGTTTACAAATTTTCTTTTTACTCAAAACACTACGAAAAAGGTTTTTTTCTTTTAACCAGGGAATTTCTCTTTCCCCGTCAAACCAAGTCTCTCGTTTCTTTCATGGTGCTGAGCGAACATGGCTACCAAATCATCCGCACTGATCACAGCGCGCGGTTCACGCGGTCGAATACGTAGATGGACTTTAACTGGCATTTTAGCTTTGACTTGTCGAAAAGCTTCTCTTGCTAAAGAGTCATTTGCACAATTATACTCGAACAATACTTGTCCAGCAATGGCTTTTGCAGCCCAATAGTTTAATTTTCCTTTGCCTTTTCCCATACGTGTTCCAACAGGCTTTTTAGTGAAGGGCGTTTCGCTGACTGGTTTGGTCACCTCTCTGGTTTGGGCCTTCCGTACAATGCTCACCCGCCCGGCTTCGATGGCGGATTCTTTAATATACCCGGTAGTGAGGGCGTAAATGCCATAACTCATGTTATCTTGGTAGTCGCAATGGACGAACTCTTTTAGTTTCGGTTGTAAGTTAATCGATCGAGTCTGTGTAACGGTGGGTAGCATAGTTCGCTGACTGTTTAAAGTCACGTTTTGAAACAACATACGAGAAATTCTTTGGGTGATCGCCATTTTGATGAGCTTCCTCAACGTGGCAAGGGTGGTTCAACTTTTTTCTTTTTTTTTCTTATTTCTATTGCTGAAACGAGAATAAAAGAAAGAAAAATGTAAAAAAAAAATTACAGGAAAAGGTAAGGAACATGCAAATTAAAGACATAGTCGCTGGAAGTAGGTTGCCTGCCAGCCCTAGAGAAAGGGTTCCGTGCATAAAATCGAGGAGATATCTGCAAACCCAGGTATTGGAAGCGATTCACCCGAAATCAAGCCAACCCAACTCCAGGATTGGTATTTACAACTATTTCAACATCCTGATACGAAAACATAAAAAATTGTAAAACATCTTTTCCTAGAGTTCATTATGTCGATATAAATTGTGATATAGTTTCTATAAATTAAACAAAAAAATAATCTCTGACTTGATACAGGGGGGGGGGTCAGGATCCAGATACCAAACCCAGGGCCGGGGGGTGGTGTCAATTTTTTTTTCCAAATTTCAAAAAGTCAAGTTGGTATCGATACCAAAATGAGGGGGTGGGTCCCCCTTTTTTTGAAAATTAGGGAATCTTCAAGTTGGTATCGATACCAAAATGAGGGGGTGGGTCGCCCTTTTTTTAATTTATGCTGAATTTGAAATTGGTATCTGACTTAAAATGTTGTATAATGTAAGTATAAAAACTTATTTGAATCGTTTACACTAAACCCTGATTCCATATAAAAGCATTCTTCATTCTATAATTGAAATTAAATTTTTATTTAACTTTTGCTGCTCTCAATCCTTTCAATCAACCAAAATTCATTCAAAACTAGAGTTGAACAAACTGAATCAAGCCTTAGCAGATCTTAGAACTTTTTTAGTCGTGATAAAATTTTTCTGTGCATAACGTTTATCCGGGGGGTACTAGGGTTGGCGAATGAGGGGTATGTAGGAACAGGACCTCTGAAAACCAACCCTTAAAGAGACTGATTTTTGCTGAAAAGGTGACCCTTAGAGAGACTCTTTGAATTTTTTTTTCGATTTTTGAAAAAAGTCAGACCCTTAGAGAGACTTTATTACAACTTTTTCTCTGGAAATCAAAAAATTTCCTAAAATTCCTGAATTTTCCGACCCTTAGAGAGACTAATTTAAAACTTTCTGATTTTTCCGACCCTTAGAGAGACTTTGAAAGGTGAAAAAACCGACCCTTACCGTCCGCACTTACCCATCATCCATTTTGCCTAGTACCCCCCCCCCCGGCGCTCATCATATAGGATAATGTTACAAAGACTCTAGGCGTGCCTAATACAATGAAATTTTTATCTAGTCTAGTTTATCAACTTTTTTTATGAATTTTATACCTTTTGCCAATTTAGTTCAAAAAACTTAATTTACGTTGTGTTAGAATGAGAAAAACTTGTTTTCATTTTCAGGAGTCTAAAGTGTGGTACATAATATAAGTGATTCATGAGAGGAATGTTCTTTGAATAAAAACATCTACAGATTCTGTTTAGCGTCCCTTGTATGCAGTATCTTATGCATATAACTTTTTGCATTTTTACTGATTGCCAATTTGGGGGGGGGGTCCCCCTTTTTCAGAAAAATAGGGATTTTTAAGTTCGTATCGATACCAATTTAGGGGGTGGGTCCCCCCTTTTTTAGAAAATTGGGATTTTCAAGTTGGTATTGATACCAATTTAGGGGGTGGTGGTGTCTACTACTTTCAAATCTCGAAAAGTCAGGTTTTTGGGCCCTGGGTTGGTATCCTGGACCCTGACCCCCCCTGCTTGATATAATATTTGTGGCAGCCATTAAAAGGCATCTAAGTCGTTGTGCAGTGGACTCTCTTTAATTCAAATCTTTCTATTATTCTTCGTCAGGGAGAAATGGAAAATGCTTTCTATAATTCGAATATCTCCCGGCGTTATTCGAACAAATTAGATTCTCTATGCTAATTCGAGTCAGCAAAAATCACATGTAATAATTTATATAAAAATCTATAAAATATGGTATCTGTATGCTATATAAAATCAAACCAAAATAAAAAGGGAGGATATATCATCTACACAAAAAAATGGTAATAAAATCAGGAATAGGGAAAGTGTGTTTCAGACCCTGTTTTTCATTCATCTTTGCAAAAGGAATCATTTCCCACGAGACAAAAGAGCTGGTAATGAATACCAAATATTAAAGGGTGGAACATTAAAACACAAAATGTTGAAAGAAGTTCGATCAAGGAAAGGTTAAGCCGCGCACATCTCTAAAATAGCTTTTGTTATAAGGATGCGTATCTGACTCGAAAAACACCAGAGGACTTTTTATTCAGTCTTTTTGACAAAAAGTGAATAAGAAACCAAGATGACCTTGTGCATCATAACATCCTTCTTTCATTGAAATCTTAATGACGTCATTGATTCCTATGTGAAAGCTTTGCTTATAATGGTTTTTGAGCCATAATCGCATCTTATCAGAAAATACTGTAGCATTAGGCATTAAAATAATGAAAATAAAAAGTGTGTAAGGCTAATATATATAAGATCCTACAACTGAATATCAGTGAAAACTCATCAAGTGACCTGCGAACAAAACGGTGAAACTCTCAACTTCAAATGAAAATTAAAGTTCAAACCTTGGTCAAAAGTTTCACCGCAAGCGCACACAAATGGCCGCTCGTGGATATGCGTACGCATGTGAAGTTTCAGGTAACTTTCAAGATTGAAAGCTGAGTGACACAAAGAACATTTAAAGGGGTTGACATTAGCATTTGTGTGTATTTTAAGATGTGACTTCAAATTCCCATTTGTAGCAAAGGCCGAACTGCAATGAGCACATTTGTACGGTTTTTCACCAGTATGAATTCGAATGTGTCGCGTCAGATCACTGGAATGTGTAAAAGACGACGGACATTCGGTACAAGGGTAAGGTCGCTCACCGGTATGAACCCGAATGTGTCTTTTGAGATTACCATGCTGTGTAAACCGGGCCTTACAATATTGACATTGGTACGGTTTTTCTCCGGTGTGAATCATGAGATGAATTTTGAGATGTGTGCTTTGTACAAACCGTTTACCACAAGCTTCGCATTTGTAAGGTTTATCGTTGAAATGCGATTTATAATGGGCGTTGAAATAGCTCTGTTGACCAAACCCCGCATGACAAATATCACATTCGAATTTTTCATTCGTGTGTGTTTTCTGGTGGCGCCTTAAATGGCTTCTCCACTGGAAACCGGCGCCGCAAACGTCGCAAATGTGCGACCGTTCCACTTCTGTTGAATGTAAAGTTCCGTTGAGGTTGGTGGACATTTTAAGTGACGTCACGTTTGAAATCTTGGCAAGTGGAACATCATCATCATCATCTTCGTCAGACTTATTTTCTGTGGGTTTCGGCTTCGTTGTAGTTATAGGGTTGATCGAGGGCGTTGCATTTACGACAGGGCGTGTTGCTGGTGTTATAGAAACAGGTGCTATTTGAGGCCTTGGAACAAACGAGGGCGGTTGCATGAATTGCGTCATCATTTGAGGTGGTTGCGCAGCAACAGGAATGTATTGAATATACATGATGCGTTGTGGTGGATGTGTGGCGTTATGATTTCGCTGAAAGGCGGTTTGAGGGCGTATTTGCATTGGATGCGTCCGTGCATTCTGTGGAAGTGATACAGGTTGTGTTGGTGGAATTATCATTGGAGGAGGCTTCACTAAAAAAACGAAGATTTTTGAAGAAGGTTGAATTATTGATTCCAAACAAAAGAATCAGAAAAGTCAGCCCTGAAATCTATAAGAAAGTGGGAGAAGCTTTAATTTAAATTTAAATTCCATCAGTAGATAAGTGGTGTATATAAAGAAGCTCCAATACTTTTGACCATATTAACATTAAGGAATTTACCTAAAGGGATAGAAGTGACAAAATTTTCCATCTTGCTAAGAGAACCCTCTTCATGAAAAGTGTCTTTGTGTAGAGGTACTTCTTCATCGTCAAATTGTAATTCAATATTTACTGTACTCTGATTGGTCGATAGTTCATCATCTATATTCTGATTGGTCGAGAGTTCGTTATCTGAATCTTCATTGGCCGTCAATGTCCCCTCACTTGATGGGAGATCATCCACTTCAATGACGTAATCACTTTCACTTTCTTCTTTATTGGCGTTTAGATCCTCACCCCTTGAAGGAGAGCTATCTAAGTGTGTGAGAAAGTAAACACAAATTATCACTGCAATCCCCACAGTAATATTTGGCACGAAAGGGGAATTCCCTCGAATTTGAAAATCGCAGGTGATTTTTAAGTGCTTTAAAGTACGGTTGGAAAGTAGAGTTTTAACATGAGACTTAAGCCTTAGGACCTTAGGATCTCAGGATCTAATAAGTTCAAAAATGTTCCAATAAGGTTGAGAATATAGCCTTGAAGCCACTTAACCCCTCCCAAATCGAAAAATCCAAAGACACAAAGTGGAAGTACTGAACTTGCAATTCTCGCCCGATCTTTAAATTCTGAAAAACGATAAAATACCCAAAAGTGCCAATATAATTCGGCGCCGATAGTACATACTATGAGTAACCAGTACCTTCCCAAATTTGTTATTTGTTTTATGGTCTGTTACACTTTGAAGCGTTTTTCGAAAGTTATTGCACTGCGGCGGAGGGTGACGTTGATTAAACTAACAGGCTACTTCCTGAGGGAATGGAACAGATTTGATGTTACTTTAAAACCACCACCACCACACAAATAATATTCTACTGTTTGGAGAAATCCTATCATTCTCATGAACGAAAAATGGGAATGAAATTGTTATTTTCATACCGGGTGTGGAGGAGGGTGTTTGTAAAGCACATAAAGCAGCTTTGATGATGTCATCTTCTAACAACGTATCTCCACCATCTCTTTCTCCTTCAGGGAGCTCTTCATTTCCATTAGGCTCACTTTCTTCTTGAGGAGAAATGTTTTGGTTTGTTAATTCTTCGAACGAGGCTCCTGGAAAATCAGTCGAAAGAATGAATGGATGGATGAATGACTAACCTTGTCAATCCCACTGGTAAAAGAGTTCAGATGTGACGCCTGTCTTATAGTATCTAGGGTTACAATTTATTTCAAAATTGCTTTGGACCAAGTAAAGATTAAAAGAAGATAACACTTATAAAGTTTTGAAAAGCCAATGATATCTTTGTTAAAATTACTGTCCCACACGTGGACTTCCGATTAAATTTTTTTTATTTTAACAGTTTACGATATAAACAAACCTGTCAATAAATTGTCGACATCATGGCCACAGACATTGGCTGGCATCCTTCATTTGAATGCGTGGCGAATCCTGGGGAAAAGAAATATAAGTTTCAACTATTCTTGCGGGTTTCTAAATTTTCGCGAACCATTATGTATCCCCGCGTAGATTAAATTTTGCCATTCATAAGTTTTTTGTTTATGAAAGAAAAATTCGAGAAATAGAAAGTAAGAAGGTCTTATACTGCAACACTAAAATAATAAATCGATTTGTCACACAGTTTGTGTCATCACAAAACATACACGCACGAAATGATAACATAACGTAGTGTCAATAACCTTTTGTCTCTACATGACAACGATATAAAAGAATTATAATACACTAATAACAGTCAGATTTTTAATCGTTTGCAGCATCAATGTATGACAATCATTCAATTCTTTTATCTTTGTGATGTAAAAGCTATTCATATTAATAGTGCCAAAACTTCAAACTTTAACAGATTATAGATTTGAACTGATTTGAAGGTAGAAAATGAATTCTGATACCTCTACAGCCAAACGATTGTCCATACATCCAAGCAATCACCAATTCACACTCAAGTCAAGTTCCATTCCATTATTTTTACTCATTTTATCTTTTTGTTTTTATTTTCTTTGTATACTGAAAAACAAGAAAAGTATAATTAGCACATTTTGTGTTACAGGATATAACAGAAAGATAGCAAATGTCATGTATAAAGTATATCACATGTCAACTTATATCTACAAGATCTTTTGTAATGAATGCAAACACTATCAAAAAAGACACTGATTTTTATTCTACTCATAATGATAAAACTTTCTTTATTCTATATAATGACATAGTATAATAATATGATAATATACTTTTTTCCTTATATACAATGTTTTCTGAGGCATGTAACGTTTCTTCTGATAATATAATATGTAATATGGTAATGTGGTAGGAGATAAAATAAAATAAAAATAACGTCAAAACTTAAAAAATAATAATAGAGCTCTTTCTCTTCTTTCAAATATTATAATATAATATTATGTATAATGTTCTTGTCTTATAATATGTAATATAAAGAATGATTATGAAATAAAATATTCCACTTGTAAAAAACCTTGTATGGATGAACGGATGTTAAAAAAATAAACTAAAAATATTCTCCGAAAAATAAAAACAAAATACCAAAATAAAAAACACCTCAAAAACCATCCAAAAAATTTGTATTTCAAAAAAGTTCATAGTTTCAGTTTAGCATGATTGTTAAAATTCAAAATGGCTAGTTACTTGCCTGTGCTAAAGGCAAATTGAGACTACTAAATAAAAACAACACATATCTTGGTTACCAAACTATCATATAATAAACTACTCCAATCATAATATGTAATATGTACACTATAAATTTCCATACTAAATCTTTTTGATATAATAAATCAGAATATATACAAATGATCCAAATTAGGAAGACAATCAAAGCCCTGTTTCGTTTTGCGAATAAAAAATAACTATTTAATATAATATCTCTACGTTTTTTAAATATATCTTTCTCTGTTAGATACTATCCTATAAACAAGTAATAAAAAGTAATAGCAGTGTTATATGTTATGCTATTACCTCGCTCTGTATGTTAAAAATGTTAACTATATAATAAATGATAAATGTTTTATCTTTTAAAAAATGCGTGTCTGAAAAGATCAGCCAATTATTCTCAACTGAGGACAGGAAAATTCAAGGACGTCACTCAGCCTTCACCAGCACTGGGTGTGTCAAGGGTAGCACTGAAACTGGTGGGTGGTACTCTTTAGCAACTTTACAAGTTTCCATGTGTTTGAAAAGTTCCGATTGAGTGGCCCATCCTTCACCGCATCCGCATTTGAAGGGAAGCACGTGGCGTTTGACGTGTGTTTTGAGGTTCGATTGATGTGAAAAAGACGCGTTGCAAAGATTACATTTGTAAGGTTTTTCACCAGTATGCATTTTATAATGAGACGAGAGATTTCCACTGGTGGTGAAACCTTTGTTACAGTGGACACATTTGTACGGTTTTTCGCCCGTGTGAACACGGATATGTCTTTTAAGATCAGACGAAGAGATAAACGCGGCCGGGCAGCGGTCACACTTGAACGGTTTTTGTCCAGTATGAGTCATTACGTGTCGTTTGAGATTGTTCTGTTGTATGAAGCGACCTCCACAGATGTGACATTTGTAGGGTTTTTCACCAGTATGCGTGCGTTGATGCGTGGTCAACTGTGCTTTCGTGATGAAGGCAGCTTGACACTGTCCACATTTGTAAGGACGTGTGCCCGTGTGTATTCGTTGGTGCCGCTTGAGATTGAATGAAGTACCAAAGCTAGCTGGACATTGAGAGCATTTGTAGGGGTTACTGACAGACTGGTTGTTATTTTTAGCTTTAGTGGCGCTTTCACCGTTACCATTGGCAACCGGTGGCATTTTGTGTTCTTGTTGCAGGTGAACAAGTAAATCGTTATGAGAACGGAAATGTAGGTTACACAAATCACACGTCGTTGTGGGTGGGTGTGGATAGTAAATCGTTTCCATTGGTGCGCCATGGGCGGGTATTATGTGATGGGGCGGAAGATACGGTACTATGATTTCGCGGGGCGAATGGTGGTTGGGCGGCTCCACACGGACCAATACTTCCTTTGGAGGCTCAACGTATAAAGGTGTGTTTGTTTTGCTTTCTTCTGGTTTACGAAAAATCTTTTCGTGGATGAAATCTTTGACAGATTTGAACGATTTCTCTTTGTGCGTAGACATGTGGACCTTCAACTCAACGTCATCTTCGAACCACGAATCACAGCGTGAACATTTGTACGGATAACGACACAAGTTCATTCGAGTACGTCCATCTTTACCTTTCGGTAACATGGTACTAACAAAACTTTTGCTGCGCCGTGATATCGGTTCCATCATACCTGAACCCTGATACAATTTCCGCCTACTCCCGCCGCGGCCGCTCGCGCAATCGTCAGCTGATTCTTGTTTTTCAGTGGCAAGCAACGAGCACAAATCGTAAGGATCGTCGACGTTTATCTCCATAACCCTTTCAGCAACTTCACCAAGCGTACATTTATCTCCGTTAGTTGTGTATTTGAGAGATACGCTGTCTAGGGTACCAGCGATATCTGGTTTGGATTCTTCCACGAGGACCAACTCTTCTCCTGCACCATCGGCAAGATCTCCTTCGTAGATACCATCCATCTTCTTATCCTGAAAAAGTCAAAGTCACATTCAAAACGAAACAGAAAAACTCCATACAAATTATTTAAGGTTTGATTATTAAAATGTAATTTCACAGTATTTCATTTTATGGAGAAATAAAATCAGCATTGAAAATCAACCCTTCTTTAATTTTTGCACTTCTTAAACTTATTAAACAGTAAAAGAGAGAAAAATAAACCTCTATTGGGTATTGTATTTGGTCAGCTCTTTCTGCTTCCAAGAATTCTCCGCCAGAATATACATCCTCGTCATCATGGCTTCGACGGCGTCGCTTTTGTGGTAGCGGCGGTGAATGTGGCTCCGCTTTAATTTCTTCGTCATACGGAAACCTCTCCTCGTTTCGTGATTTGGGTATATGTACGATTGGTGTAGCAGCTTGGATCAAGGTCGGGTTGACGTTCTGGTCACGGCAGTATTTAGCGTAATACGTTTTTTCTTCGTACTCCGTGTCGACGGATTCTTCTTGGTAACGTGAACGATATTTTCTTTCATCGTGTGTACTGTCCTTTGATGTGTGATGCCCTAAGAGAGAAAAGTCCTGTTTTAGATACACAATTCATAAACTTAGGGATCGAAAAATGAATTTTACGTAGCAATTAGTTGTTTGGACTCAAATCTAGAGTATGTATTGAGTTTTGAATAATATAACTTTCAAGGCTACTAAATGGAAGATGGAAGGTGAAAGTACAAACCCTTGGTAATGCGGGGTTCATCTCTATAAGAATATTCGTCTTCTGAATGATAACGTGTTATTGAAGAAGGTTCTACACCAGGGAAATCTGCTTCTTCAGGTTCTTCTAAACCCAAGGAAAAGTATTGCAATGTTAGAGACAGAGAGAGATTGTATAGTACACAAACGATATTATTGGGCTCTTCCAGAAAATTTTTGTACATGGGGGGGGTTGAGATGTTGGATATTTTGTCAGGGGATAGTGAAAAATCTGCAAAATTTGCCTTGTTTGGGAGGCAGATTTGCTCTGATTAGGGGTGATTTTGTATGTCCGGGGGTCAACTGATGCTTGTCCAGAGTCCGGGGGTCAAAATTCACAATGTCCGGGGGGGGGGGGGTAAATTTCCAAAAAATGTTATATTCTCCATCCCCCATATTCAATTTTTTTATGGAAGAACCCATTCCAAGATGTGTTTAATTACTATTCTCATGTTAATTATATTCTTAATCTTGTGCAAAAACCAGCGTAAGAGGACATCTTTAAACCATTACAGTAGTATTTGCAAACTGTATCATGAAGTTTGTACCTTTAATGAAATAATTTGGGAAATAGTGTTGTTCAAATGAAGAATAATGCGATTCTTCAATGTCGTCCTCAAGATGATGAATCTCTTCCCTCCAAAAACTAATCATTTTGCGTCCACTCTTCATGTAGTGCAGCATAATCAAATAAAATTTCTGTTCAAAGCAGAAGCAAAACGAATGGAGAAAAGACTGAACTCTAAACAAAAGCCAACTTTTCGTTTTCTATTTGAAAATATTATGAAGAATGTTCTGCTCTCTTATGCGCCTTATTCCAATCAATAATTAAAAGGGTCAACAGAAGAACATATAAAAAAAGAAAAACGAAAAAAAAAATGCGAGCCTCATCCATTTATTAAACCGGCTTTAATTATTGATTTGAAAGTTTTTGTGTGATGTGTGCTCGATTTTTATTTCACACCAGCCCCCTTTCTTAATATATTGTGCGACTTTTTGATGGACAACGGACATTCTGTGAGTGAGCTCTTCTTAAGCGTAATCCCTCTTTGTCCTTTGTGTTGAAAACAGTGCATAATATATCAAGTTTACGAAACATGTTAGAATGAGAGAGAGAAGATTGAAGAAGCGCCTTTTTTCTCTTCCCAAAAGTGAAAACTACAAAAAGTGTAAAAAAAACCAAACAACAAGAAATCGAATTTAGAAAGTAATTAACAGACATTATTTAGAGGTCTGGGACAGAGAGTTGGGCTTGATTATTCCGAAGATGAATGAAGGAAGAGATACAGAAAGATACAGATTGGATCCTTAGTCGTCGCCCCCTCTTTGATCCAAGAGAAAAACAATATTTTCGAATTATGAAAACATAAAACGTGCGCATACAAATTCAGGATTGGAAAGATTAAATATTGATGAAATTGCCCTTCTGTCTTCCTTTGGCTTTCTTTAAGAGTTTTTCCTATTTTATTCATTTTTTATGTAGATTTAGAAATGGAAATATGATTGGTGTATGCCCTCTCCTACTTTTTGAACCAACCCATATTTATTTTATATCATAATGAATTATATAAACGCGAAAGACTTTGATGAACAGAAGAACGTTGAAAAACAAATACTCTCTCTCCCCTCTTCAGTATAATTGAAAATGAAGGGAGAAAGTAAAGATGAGAGGAGACAGTATTATCAACGAAACCTAAAGATAACCTCAATAAGCTATTTCCACGCAAGGAATGAATGCTGAAAAACCTCAATATGGTACTCAGGCCTTTTTACATTTGTAGTGTGCATGATGATTATCAAAAAGGAAAATTTTCCATAAAAAAATGGACCCATCAGTCTACCATTTAAAACCTTAGTAAATGGTTAGGGTTCCTTTTCAAGGGGATGAAGTATTTCAAAAGACCGGTTCAGATTACTAAGGCTATATAAGAATGGTGAAGTTGCTAGGAAAGGTTGAAATCGTTATTAGAAGGCCTTTAGGGATCTTTAAGGTAATCCGAAAACAGAGAACATCAATGATGTACGCCCTTTCCAAGAGTTTGTTTACATTGTCTTCCATTCTATCCCATGGGTACCTCTTAGGTGAATTGGGAACTATAAAAAGCCCTGGCCCTGGACACAAGGCGCCCCCTCATTGAAAGATCACTGACAAAACATATACCTTTGACATGATTGACTTTTTCTTTCTTGATTCCTTTTGCATTCTCGAAACCTGAATAAAAAGAATAAAAATGAGTTGAAAAGACGAGCTCACAGGATTTTGAAGGGATATTGATTCCACGTATGTGCAGTGAGCTAGCTGAGTATGAGTGACAATTAATAAGATATACCTTTTCTTTTATAAGAACAAGTTAAGAACAAGTTAAGAACATTTTAAGGCTTTGCAGACTCTAGAAAACCGTAAAAATACTCAAAAAATGGCGAAAATAAGAACATCTTTCATTTTTAGTTAAGAACGTGTAAAAACTTAGAATGTCTTCTGTCAAAATTTAATGATGTACAGTATACATATCTCACCCTCGGTTTTTTGGTCTTTAGGGAGGGCAGCATGTTCGGAACGTAACACCTCGTCTTCTTCAACACTTTTCCTGCGTAAGCTTGATCTGGCTAATCCTAAATGGAAAGTTGATGAATATATGAAAGTATCGGTTAAAAGGTTGTCTTCAAATTTGTTTCACTCAACTGGATGTGTTTTCTCCCGAAGTGAGGCTGCGTAACTAAAAAGTGATTGGTTGTGATGCTATGATACAAGCTTCAACGTTTTTTAGTTATTTCATTTTTTGAAGAAAGAAAATCTGGCCATTAAGATCAGTGAAATCAGATTTCTATAATGATTGCTATTTAAAAAAAAACGTATAATTCTGTTTACGACTAACGTATACTGTTTGCCTCTATTATGAACCAACTCATTATATCGAATCTCTTTTCCTTCGAAGTAGGATCCATTGCTAGCCTTGTACAAGTAAGAAAAACGTAGGCTCATCAAAGTTCTTACAAGAAAAGAGACAAGCCAAGTAAAAAATGAATTATTCTTACTATTGGCGCGTTCGATTTCCTCCAGGAGCATGGGTCCCTTCGTGTCAATTTCTCTTTCCAAGTACGAGACATCATAAACTACAGCCATTAAGCGCCAAAACCACAAAAATGTTGTCAAAGATCCCAAAAATCAAACGCGCCAAAGATATCAAAATTAGAAGCCAGATCAAACCATATGTAACGTGCGAAAGAATATGTTCTTTTGAATTTTAGTTTTTAAACTAAAAGAATGAATGTGAAATACAATATATTCAAACGGCTGATGAGAAGCAGCATATTGAGTGTATCTTTGATAACTTGGGAAAAAGTTTAAAAAAAATTTGAAAATATTTTGAAAATTATTAGTGACTGGTTACCGTGGAAATCGAAGTGTTAGTAGCTTGATCAGTTTGAAAACTCGTTTCATGTTCTTAGAATTGACCATATCTAAAAATCGTAGGTAAAAAATACTTGTCAAAATAATAATAATGTCACAAAGTTATTTCATAGTTAGCTATAATATAATAATATTAAAATGAAACTAAAATCTTTTAAATAAAAATGAACTTTACAAAATTTCTAAAAGAATTGATTAATGACGACAAAATGTATATCAAAATTTACAAAATATTAGCTGATGATGAGGGGGTTGGAAAGCGGAAAAAAAGACAGATTTCCAAGATTTTGAGAAAACATAAATTAGCCTACAGAATGATTAAAGATAGATATGTATCAAAAAGACAGAGACAGCCCATTTCTTCATATGATAACTAATATATCAGCCAATAATTTATCAAAAATGAAAATTCACTTCACTTCGCTAATGCACACATCAACGTCTGTTCAAATGAAAAAGAAAAGGGGCCTGGACGCTAATTACGATGAACGAAACATGCACACATTTCACTCTATTTGATGATGTATAGAAAAATATGCTTAGAAAGAGAAATGGCGAAAGGAAATAATAAAAAAAATTGAATATACAATGCTAAGACGTTCACTATGAGAAAGAGTATATTTGTTGGGTAAATAAACCTCATTGTGATCTGTATAGTGATTGAAACTTAACGCTTCTTTGATGAAAAAATACGCGAGATAAAACGTTTTTTTATCTACTGTATAATGCGCGTGTTTTTTGTTGTGTTGTTAGCTTTTTCTAATATTTCGACTATCTTTCTCTTTGTTTGTTTGCCATTATGAGTGGATGTTATATGAGCTAATGATGTTTTGAAAAAATATATAAAAGAATTCGCAAGAAAGGAAGTTAAAGTATAAAGTATTAAATAGTTTCGAAAATTCCTTATAAATCTAATTATTTTTCTAATCTTTAATTCAGCTTGAACTAAAGACAAATATTTAAACATTTTTCTAGCAATGAGCGAACAGAAATCGAAAAAGTAAACACTGTAGAATTGAGGATTATGAGGATTAACATCCGCTAAAATTGTTTATCGTTATATTTTGACTGACGAAACAGTACAACCAACACAATGGTTTTATAACCATGCAAATTTCAGTTTTGCTAGCTGTGATCATAAATAACCCTTAAAACTTTAACCAAAAATTAACCTCCAAAAGTTACTAAAAATTAGTATAGTAAGAAAATAAAAAAAAATCAATCCCCAACAGAAAAATAAGTGCATATAGTATAAAAATTACGTTTCATACAATACAAAAGAACTAAAAATATGTTTAAAATAATCACTCCTGAGCTATGTATAAAAATACCGTTAGAGATACTAATTAAAATAAGACAAAGGTCCAAAGACCAAAAATTAAAAAAAGGATAATTACATGGCGACAATACCAGGATGACCAGAATTAACATGCGTTTTCATGTGAGATTTCAAGTTTCCTGACGTCGTAAAAGAACAATTGCAATGTCCGCATTTATACGGTTTTTCACCGGTATGTGTCCGGATATGTCTCTTGAGGTCTGAAGTGCTGAGGAAACCAGCATTACACATATTACAAACATGAGGTTTTTCACCAGTGTGCGTCCAAATGTGACGTTTCAAATTCCCTTGTTGGATGAAAGTTGCCGGACATAAATGACATTTGAAGGGTCGTTCACCGGTGTGTGTGAATGAATGCGTTTTACGTTGCGATTGCGTTCTGAAACAGGCGCCACATATTTCACACTTGTACCCTCTCTCACCAGTGTGGATGCGCTTGTGGCGGTTTAGGCTGAACATGCGGCTAAACATGGCGCCGCATTGGTTACAAGCGTAATGTTTGTTTTTGGTTGCGCTTTCATCCGGCTCCTCCAGTTGTTCGTCAATTTCGTCATAATCTAATGGTTCCTTTTTAATGTCTGTTGCAAAAGAAGTTACTGCCTCCATAGTCGGAGGTTGATTAACAACAGGGGGCATCATACCAGCCGAAGGTATACCAGGTTGAGTGATTCCTGGTGGTAGATGACCTGTTGGGTTCATAAAGACGACTTGTGAAGGAGGAGGTATGATCACCACCTGGTTGGCCCCTTCTGGAAGAGAGGATGAAGGACCTGGCTCGTCGGCAGGTTCCTGTTTAATGGAATGTACCTTCAAATGTTTTTGTAAGATATCCATGGTTGGGAAGGATTTACTACAATGGTAGCAAGTGAAGTCTTCTTCGCCGACAACGTTCTCACTGTCTTCGCTGGTGTCATTACTTTGTTTCTCATCGATCGTCTCATCTGATTGGTTCAAAGGTGTCGAAGGTGTCGAAGGTGTCTCTTCTTTTGAATGAACGTTAGCAGAGTGTTGAACGAGCTGTTCCCAAGACACAAACGATTCACTACAAAATTTACACTTGAAGAAAGCGTGAGTTCGATAATGTCGTTTCAATTCAACATTATTCGAGAAAGACATCTTGCACGTGTTGCAAGTCATTGGCTTACTCTTACTGTCTGGAAGTAATGGCTCAGCACCATGTTTCGATTTCTCGTGTTCTTGTAAATGACTATGAGTGGTGAAAGATTCGTTGCACTGAATACAACTGAAGGAAGAATGCGTGCGATAGTGTCTTTTCAATTCTACATTGTTCACGAAAGATAATTGACACGTTTCACATTTGTAGGGTTTATCTGAATGGATCCTCATATGAAGCATCAATTCCTCTTTAAATTGAAACGTTAAGCCGCATTCCCCACACGCCACCTTCTCTGGCTTCTTTCGCTTTTTGGGTGCAATATTCACAAATTGTGGTGGAACCATCATAGGGCCAGGTGGCATCCCTTGTGGCATTTGAGGCATAGCCATTGGTACAGGAACAGGTTGACCTTTTCTCTTTTTCTTTCCGTCCTTGTCCATAACAAAGTACACTGGGTAAAGCATGGGGTAGAAGTATGTGACAGGGTTAGCGCCGTCCTTTTCACTTGTAGCAACAGGAGGCCCTGGAACCATCATTCCTGGAGGAACCATTCCTGGCTGAGGGACCATACCTGGTTGTGCCATGCCTTGTTGGGGTACCATACCTGCTTGAGGCATCATTCCATGAGGGAGCATGGTGGGAGCTACCATACCAGGTGGAGGGACCATAGTTGGTACCATGGTAGGCATAGAAGGCGGTACAAGAGGTTTGGCAGCTTTGACTTTGACTTTGGATTGGATGGGTACTTGACTTTGACGTGCTAATTGTTTTTTGAAAAAGTTTGTTTTGGACGGTTGGGGTTCTTTCTTGGCTTCCATGACAATAAGTTTTCTTTTTTCTTTAAAATCAGATTCTAACTGAATGTGTTTCCAGTAAATAGGATGTTCGGTCCTAACATGTTCCTTGTAGAGTTCATATGAAGGGAAATCGATGCCACACTTCTGACAATTTCTGATGAGTGCTCCTGGTGATTCTGCTAATCGAATCTTCTTTGAGCTTGCAGGTCCTGGCTCTGGTGATTTTGATTCTTTCAGTCGGTTTTGCACAAATTCTTTATAAGTGTCCATCAGAACTTGACAGTTTTCACAATGACAAGGTTTGTTGAGAGAGCGTGAACATTTTTTGGAAATTTCCTCAAACTTACTACCAAGTAAATTAGATGAGTCATCGTTGGATTCCGTTTGTGATTGGTCAATTGTGTCTGTTCCAGAGAAGTGAGCATAGGAAGGGTCAATGACTTCAATTTTGATGTCTACGATAAAAGTTATATTCAAGCTTTGATTATCAATTGTTATGTAGACAGCAAACTATCATGATTTGGCGTTAAGGAGCTTACTTCCCTAAGATTTGAAAGATTTCAGGTTCAGGTCAATACCATCTATTTTCAACCCCTTGAGTTCAAAGTATCTGTTTTTTTTTCTGGTAATAAAAAAAGTTAAAAGGTGGTATGTATGGTACAGGAATCTTATATATGTCTCTAGTCTGTTCTCCACTTTCTAAAAACTTATTCTTTAAGTATGGTAATTTTGGATCCGTGTCCAGAGGTTCAAAAAAGAATCCTGTCCAGTAGCAATTTCTTAGCTACTGGTTTAGACTTAGATTCAATTGAGAGAAATTAACAAAACAACATTACAAACCTTTTAATCCAAAATTTTCTTCTTCTTCATCTTCACTTGCAGCAGTGTGCAGTGCAGCTTTTTCAGGAGAAGCGTGTTCTTGCGGTATATCAGCAGCCGGTGACGCTTCCTCACTTTCCATCGCCAGCTCTGGTTCTTGATGAATAAATGCATCACCATCACCGTCATCAAAATCAATATCAATGCAGTCAATACCATCCTCTTCGTCTATTGAGTCTTCTGGAAAACAATGAAAAGTTGTGAGTTAGTTAATATACATCTAAAGCCAACAGATTCTATAACTATAGATGTATGTATGCTAAAAAACGAAGTTATTACGAATCTGAATCATGTAAAAAGTTATATGATAAAATAACTGAAATTGCCATAGGAATCACAATGTAGAAAACATAGAAATTATTAAAACATTTTCTTTTTGCATGTCTTCACATGGATTCCATCCATCCTTTCTAATTTTTTTTACCTTGAAATGTACCACCAATTGCTTTCATGAGGAAATCTTCCTCTAAAATTTCTGCATCCTCCGACTCTTTTTCCCCGACATTTGGCCCAGCAACATCTCCTGATTCTTCACCATCCTTATCCTGCAGTCTTTTTCCTTCCTCTGGCGTTTTATCAATATCTAGCACAACCACCTCTCTTTCTGGCTCAGCTAAGCTTTTGTCTTTCTCAGCCAAATCATTATTTTCTTCTGGCTTTACATCTTCTTCAGAATCTGTTATGAATGAAAAGATTTCAATATTTTCATGTTCACTGACATCCCTTTTTTAGAAATAAACAAGTAATACTTTAATGGACCTACCTATTTATAAAACGAATAATTAGAATTTAATGGAAGTAATGTATAATTTTAAATTTCGATTTATATATCTATTGGAACGGAGAAAGCAATTAAGAAACGCATCGATGTTTAACGGTGAAAGAAAAATAATATCGACACTTTAATCAATCATTCAGAGAAAATTAAAACTGAGAAAATCTCAAAAAAACGCTTTTTTCGGGACATTTCCGGTTCTAGCGGCCGGAAAAATTTCTTGTTCGAAAATTGGGCTCTGTCACATTTTGGGCATTGCCATTTTACATCATTGTGCAAAAAATCATGAAAATCTGTCGAGTATAAGTTGAAAAAATGAAGGAAAACCGTTTTACCTTTTTACGCCGGTTTTCGGCTGTTCCGGCGATTTTTAAGGAGTTCCGGATTCAAAGGATGATTTTTTTTTGGAAATCAAACGATGCTAAGTTTTGGGCATCATCATAAAGAACATTTTTCTGTAAAGAAACAATTAAATAAGTTGAAAAAATGTGACGGAAATGTGAAAAAACGACGATTTCCGGCACATTTCCGGTTCTACAGACCGGCAAAAAATTTTTTTCGGCAAACGGTTTTCAACACCTTTTGGGCATCATCATAAAGAACATTTTTCTGTAAAGAAACAATTAAATAAGTTGAAAAAATGTGACGGAAATGTGAAAAAACGACGATTTCCGGCACATTTCCGGTTCTACAGACCGGAAAAAATTTTTTTTTCGGCAAACGGTTTTCAACAACACCTTTTCGGCAGTACTAATGTGCATCTATGTGCAAAAAATCGCAAAAAAACTAATGATAAAATCTCGAGAAAATCTCAAAAAACCGCTTTTTTTTTCGGGACATTTCCGGTTCTAAACCGGCCGGAAAAATTTTTTTTTCGAAAATTGGGCTCTGTCACATTTTGGGCATTGCCATTTTACATCATTGTGCAAAAAATCATGAAAATCTGTCGAGTATAAGTTGAAAAAATGAAGGAAAACCGTTTTACGCCGGTTTTCGCCTGTTCCGGCGATTTTTAAGGAGTTCCGGATTCAAAGGATGATTTTTTTGGAAATCAAACAATGCTAAGTTTTGGGCATCATCATAAAGAACATTTTTCTGTAAAGAAACAATTAAATAAGTTGAAAAAATGTGACGGAAATGTGAAAAAAACGACGATTTCCGGCACATTTCCGGTTCTACAGACCGGAAAAATTTTTTTTCGGCAAACGGTTTTCGACACCTTTTCGGCAGTACTAATGTGCATCTATGTGCAAAAAATCGCAAAAAACTAATGATAAAATCTCGAGAAAATCTCAAAAAACCGCTTTTTTCGGGACATTTCCGGTTCTACCGGCCGGAAAAATTTTTTTTTCGAAAATCGGGCTCCGTCACATTCGAGGGTTTATAGTAATGCACCTTTGTGCAAAAAATCAGAAAAATTGAATGAGCCAATCTCGAGAAAAGTTGGTAACTAACTAACTAACGAACACGGGTTAATTTATAGGACCTCCACCCCACCGGGGTAGGTCCAAAAAACGTTAGCTCATTGGAATTGAATTTAGAGTTCGACTTTTTTAGGGGTTGTTGTAAAACATGGATTAGCTCCATGGAGTACTCCAATGGAGTACCTATTGGAGTACTCTAAAAATATTGCAGATCAGATTTCAGATAGCCACGAGAGGAAAATAAAGACCTGTATAATTTTGTATTTGCTCTAAAACCACTCTGTAGCAAAAATGTTGCTTTCTGAATGGTCTCTTTTTATATACTTTCATGCCATCTGCATCCCATTGAGTATGAAATTCTTATATCAAAGAAATAAGTTGGCAGACTCCATTTATTGTGATTGTCTTATTATTTTGTTAATAGCGAGGTTAAGCAAGAAGCTATCTATTACGTACGGAATCTATTACGTGAGTTTTTAGACTGGATCCGAGGCGTTTTAGCCTGATTCCTAAATCTTAACGGCATAGAAAAAAAAGTGGTTAAGCAAAAAGGCGATCTATGACGTATGACGTAATGTTTATTTTTCCGTATCTCACTTTCGGCCCCAACTTATAAAATTTTATTTTTTTTTCTTTCTTTTCCAGCTTTCTTGTTGGTGGTTGGTCTATAAAATCCCCTTACTTTCAATCTTAATCTACTAAGTTTTTTCCCAAGACAAATGTTTTCACAAAAATTAAAACTAGACAAGCATAGTCAGAGTTTTCTCTGTATTACTTTTACTATTTTTATTCAACATTTTTATAAACAAAAAATATGTGTCTATGACTTATCATTTCAATGAATTCTTAACCTTGCAATAAAGATATATAATTTCATAATTTCATTCCTAGTTTACATAGGTAAACCAATCATAAATTACTGCTTTATTTATAAAGAAAAAAATAATCTGTAAGAGCATAGTGTACAGTCTGTCATCCTTATTTAGCTGCATTTCCATATGAATGCTTCACCATTAGCATTACCAATAAAAACACTCTTATAATAAAGTGTGCAAACCAGGTCTCGAGTTTCATATCTGGCAGGTGTTCCTTCTTATACTTCTTTGCATTCCAAGATATCAATATCACCTTTTTAGGAAGGGAGATGTCTCTTTAGAATCAAACTAAACTTTCTGCTGGAACGTTATAACATAATGTCGAAGAAGTTGAAGGATGACCAGTCAATAAAAATTTTTCAGTAAAGGATTGAGAACTTAAAGCAGTAGCGGTTGTCCAGAAGATAGAGCTTTATATAATTTTTGAGAACGGTTTGAAGTTCAGCGGTTGTGTGACATCAGGTTCTTACTCAGCAGAGGCTGATTTGTACGTACAATATATGGTTGATGATGGAGAGCAGAAATTGAATCTCGTTGCTTAGTTGTAGCAGTTGAAATTGGAACAATAAATAAAGAATTCTTCTGTTATGCTTCGGGTGGAAGGGTAAATTTATTTGAGCTTGGCAGAGCAGTCTTTTTCGTGTTTGTTGCTTTGGGTGGGTGACATTATAACTTTGGCTTCTTCGCACTTGATGGTGGCACCACAGAAACACTAAAAAACATGAAAAAGAAATATGGTTACATGCTGTTAATTGTAAAGGTCATTTTGGAAGTATTTGGACTTTGAGAGCATAAAAAAATAAAATAAAAAACAGACGAAAAACAAACAGACAAAAAGATCCAGAAAGAAACTTTCTGTTTGTTTTGGTTTGATAAAAACGTCAGCAAAGGTTATTTAATTACACTTACATCTTGACCTTCTTTTGAGCAATAAATTCTTTCACTTTGTTTGTATGCATCATAGTTTCCACAGATGAGATTCAAAAACTTTCTTCTGTCAGCTCAAACTTGTCAGAAATCAAAAAAATCTACCAAAGTTTCTTTTCTGTTTACATTTTTTTCGGGTGATTTTTGATCCTAAACGATTCAGCCCAATCTCCGTAAGGTAAATTTCCCTGGATCATGCTTATATCCTAATCGATATCTATTACGTGAGATTGGAGAATTTCGCGCAATAGATCCACTCCCCAAACTATGACGTACAGGTTAAATTTCACGGGACAGAGTTAGCCTTGAGATTTGGGCGCTAGCCTGCGAAAAACTCACGTAATAGATTCCGTACGTAATAGATAGCTTCTTGCTTAACCTCGCTAATTGAAGTGTATTTTGTCAATAAAATTACAATGAATAATTAATGCTCTAAAACCCCTCTGTAACCTCTCTCACAGACTGTCCCCAACTGCTATTCTGTAAGCTAAATCTGGTCTGTTTAATTGTAGAATCAACAAAGATTTTTAAGCAGAGAGCATGCACTATATGAGCTTTACTGCCAGAAATGGTAGCCATTTTTCACAAACAAATACTTTGGAAATTCTTTTGATTGCTATAGATTGGCAGTTTACAGCTGGTGGAAAAGGTTGATTATCAAATTTGTGATATTCATCGCTCTGATATATGTATTTTTGGGGGTACTCCATTAGGTACTCCATCGGAGTACTCCATGGAGCTAATCCATGTTTTACAACGACCTCTTTTTAGAGACTCTTGCAGCCTTTATGAGTTTCGCTTCAAATGTCTATAAAATTGCAAATCAATCAAAGCAGAATATGAAAGGTACAGTAATTAGTAAGCTAAAGCTTTATGTATGATCGGGGGAACTGTACTGAAAGTATTGTACATTTGTAGTAGGCAGACTTTAAAAAAGCCCTGCTTGCAAAAATTGACAAACCGAGTTCTTCATCTGTTGCTTCTTCTTTGACTTTCAACTCCATCTCGATTTCTTTCTGAAAAGTTAAATGAAATAGTTGCCTTGTTAAAGAGCCATTTTCTGTAAGAACCAGGCAGTTTTGGATAATTTTGATAGTAGAAAAATTTAAATTCCTTCATTTTTGGATATTTGGTAGACAATAGTGAAAAACTCAGAATCCCAAAATTTCAGGTCCCCAAAATCCATAATGGCGGATTTACAGCCAATCCAAAATTTTTTCGCCGTTTTTTTTGTTACAACTTTAAGAGGCATTTTTTCAAGTTGCAACTAAGATCACATGGGTTTTTATTAATTTTATTGAAGTAACCAATTTGTGATTCCAAAAAAAACAAAAAAACCCATGTGACCTTAAACGCAAATTCCATAATGGCGGCTTAAAAACACTCCAAAATCCATTTCAGCCATCTTTTAAGGTGCCATTACTCAGCCCAGGACTTTTTTGGGCCAAATTTCTTTGTGGAGATGTGTTGAGCAACTTTATGACAGCAGATTTAAGCAATTTTGAATTTTTTTTTTAAGTAGACTGGGCTCTAGCAGCCCTGAAAGGCAGCTCCAAACTCAAAAAGTAGCAAATCCGGCTCAAATTTTTCAGAGTTGCGACTAATTTTGGGCAAAACCAAAAATTGTATTTTCAGAAAGTGAAAAAAAACCCATGTGATCTATAAGCATGAAAGAGAAAAAAAGGATCAAAAATTCCGATAAAAAAGTATGTGTTTTAGGCCTGTTTTCAAGCTGGAAAACCGGTTTTACAGCTTGGAAATAAATTTTTTACAAATATTTTATCAATATTTCCAAAAAAAACCTAGTATTTATTCCAAACAATTCATTTGAGTTGAATATATCCAAGATTCCATGATTTTCGTCATTTTTCAGTGAATCTCGTACAGAGGCTTCAAAAAAATCATTCAAAAAGTTATATTTTTTATTTTTGACGCAAAAAATCCCTTTTATCAACCTAGGCAAGTCTCAGTTCATGATCATTAACTGAAAAAGTTACAATGAGATTCATGGTTATCGTCTAAACAAGGGGAAAAAAAAATTAAAGTCTTCACATAAAAAGGTCTAAATAATAGGTCTGCAATTCTAATTTCTAGAAAAATTTCATTAATTTTGGAAAGTTAAAAAGGAAAGCCATATTTTAGTAGACATTACCAAAACTGGAGAACAATTACGGACCTGTATTGGTGCACTGTCATATCCTAGATCCAATGTTGGCAAAGGATTTGATTCTGTTGGTTGCGAATCGACAAAATGCAGAGAACAAACTCTTCCTAGAGGACCTGGTGCCCATGGTTCTCCTTTTCTTGTGTCTGCTCTATTTAGTAGTCTGACCCATTTTCTTCGTTGTTTGGGATTCCCACGAATGGTTGGAAATGTGAATAATCTATAGTATGGAGAAATTTTTAGAACAATCAATCACAAATGATTTCTTAAAGCTCTAAGAAAACAAAAAAAGTGAAACATTTTAACATATCATCAGTTTCCAAAATCTCCAGACATATTGAGTTTGATTGGGTTGATCATGTAGGTGTACAAACACTCTTTATTAAAATGCATAGGACTATTGCGAGCCTCCTTTTCAAAAATCAACTGAAAAAGGTTTATAAAGTCTTCACATTTGTATCAAAATTTGTTCAAATTTCTATATCAGTCACATTAATCATTTTCTAGTTTCAAATCAGCCCTCAAGAAGATGGTATTGATTGAATGCAAGATTACTTGAACTAACAGATAATAAATTACTTACTCAAAAGGAGGGTCACATTTGCAACTGCGATGAACTTTTTGATGGATAAGGCAAGGTTCTTCTTTCCACTTTGTTAATTCCTTATCTCCATTATCACATTCTCTCACACAACACACACGGAAACGTGCTCTCAGTGACCTCCGCTCTGACATTTTTCATGGTTCTTTAGAGAAAGAAAAAGGAACATTAAAATACTTAAAGAATCACAGTGTAGGGACTACAAAATACTAATGGCATTTACAGAAAAACTGCTTTGATCAGAGCAAATCTATTTTGTTTAGAGACAAGCTCATATGATTTGGGATTTTATTGAGAACTCAGGCAGAATCATTTGAGATGTGACACACGCACGCCTCCGCACACACCTGAATCCCTGAGGTGTGCGATCATATAAAATAAAGCATACTTTTGTGAGTCGTTGGATAAAAACAAAAAAGTGACAAACAATCCTTGAATCCAACTAAAACGGTTGTTCTTTAACTCAGTTTAGCTCTAAAAGGGTGGTACAAACTAAGAATATACTTGAAATTTGATACTTGTCACAAATTAGAGTTTTAATTCATTTTCCAAAATTTATGAACTTTTTTTGGATGCATAAACTTAGAATTTATGATGAATATAAACTTCTACAAAAGAAACATAAATTGCAAAAGCTTTAGAAGATTTGTATGCCTTAAGTAATTGACATTTGAAAAATCTATACAGCCATGTTCCAGTAACCTGATAACAGATAGCACAATTTTCTTATGCATTGGTAAACCTCTGAAGGTAGTTTTTCTTTTCTTATTTATTGAAAATATTCAGTCTTGTTTGATGATATTCATCATTTGAACTATTTTTTCACATCCTCACTTTCTCCAATTTTGACTCTGAAACCTCTCAACTTTTTTAAAGAATTAACAAAAATTGCTCAAGTATTAGGGACCATTCAAAAAGTATGTACGCTCGAAAATGGCAAATTTTTGACCCCACTCCCCCTTGTACGCTTTTGTACGCTTTTTAGTACACCCCCTAACCAAAGTCACAACTTGAAACTCTTGTAACAGTAGAATATGTAGGTGAGAGAGAGAGACTAAACCTACCCAAAAATAAGGGCATAGGCCACATGCCTAAAGCATGAGGATCACAGCGCATAAAATAAATTTCAAAAACTAATAAAACACTATGCTATTCGGAAAATAAAATAGTATTGTCTTAGTAAAAAGAAATACACTAGTCAAGTAATTATCATCAAGGATCAATTTTCACAGAGTGAATCAAATTTCTCCATTCTAATTTATTCAAAGCCAAATCATGCCAAACATTAGTATCAATGCCAGATTTTTTCAAACATTTAAATAGAGATCGACCATATGTGTATCTCGGAGCACCACGAGGACGTTTAGAACGGACCCAGCACGACAACATTTTCCGTGGAAGGCGATTCCAAGGCATGCGCATTACATGCCCAGCCCATCTGAGCTGTTGACGACAAATGTAGGTGTCTATCGATTCCATAGAAAGTTTATCGAGAAGATCAGATGTACGTTTACGATCGAGTAAAGTAACACGACAAATACTTCTTACACACCGATGGTGAAATGCTCTCAATTTATAAAGAAGCTTTTCCGTCAAGCTCCAACACTCAACACCATATAATAAGATGGGTAGAATAAATGCTTGATAAACTTTTGCTTTGACACTAAGCTTTATCTTAGTGCGGGAAAATAATTAACTTTTCATCATACCGAATGCATTACACGCTTTCTGTATTCTACGATCAACATCAAGATCATCTGAGGAATCGGAATTTATGACGCTACCAAGATAAATAAACTCTCGCTCAACAGGAATAAATCTGTCACCAAAAACTATATTCGATAGGTCAGCTTGATCAAAGGTTGCAGGATCGTCATACATACATGGTGGTTTCGAGCAGAAAAGAACGACAGATTTCGAATCAGGTGGCCCCGAATGGATCTCCATTCCAAAACAGTCGAAATGGGTCATACAGAGCGGTATACCAACACTAGCGTCTTCTCTTGAGTCGAAAACGAGGGCTGTGTCGTCGGCATATTCAGAATCCTGAAATTCATACTCCTCGCCGTATGCACGGTAGCTCCGACCGGTCATTTTGGCATCCTGTTTTGATCTAAAAATGCACAATGGTAGGCTGGTGGTTGCTCTCCAGGTGATCATTACAGCTGCAAGAAAAAACGTGAACAGTATGGGGCCGAGAATATCCCCTTGCTTCACGCCAATGGTACATGACATTATATGCGTGACTTCGTCTACGGTGAATTTAACGGTGAAGTTTTCATGTAAGGATTTAAGAAGACTGGTTAATTTAGGTGGAACTCCAAATTTCTCTAAGATAAGCCATAGTAACTGCCTGGGTACGCGATCGAAAGCCTTGACTAGGTCAAGAAAAAATACCCAGGATTCTTTTCCGTGTTCTCGTCGTTTGCGAAGGGCTGTTTTAACTGTAAAAATGGCATCAATGCAGCCTCGATCAGGTCTAAAACCCACATTGCGGTTCTTGGTCAAGATTTTCTTCGATTGGTAATAGGCGAGAATGTAAAATGATTGCAATTATCTTGTAAGCAGTCTCAAGTAACATGATCCCACGATAATTCTTTGGTAAACCAAGATCGCCTTTCTTTGGTAGAATCGTCAAACGTCCTACATTCCAGTCATTAGGTATATTTTCAGTTTGCCAAATTGAAAGTATGATGTTGGTAAGAGCTTGACTTGTTTCTGGATGATCAATCAAACATTTCCATATTTGTGGTTGTATACCAGAGTCTCCTGGAGAAGTGTTCTTTAATTTTTGTATAGCTTTTCTGATTTCATCCTCAGTTGGATCATGATCGCATCCTTGAACGATGTCGTGATGAGGGATGGGGTCGAGAACGGATACATTAAAGTTTTCTTCTCTATTGTAGAGATTGTTGAAATGTTCATAGAAGACAGTTGCATTTTCTTGAGGAGTGGAACATAAGGCACCATTTGTTTTTTTCATTTGTCGAGAAACTGAATGTTTTGGTTTTGAGAGTCCGTGATTAAGAGCTTTGAGGGAATCCCAAGCTGGTTTCGTACCATGATGACGGTTGAGTCTTGAGCAGTGATTTAAAATCCAATCGTTTTTCGATTTGATTATTAGAGCTTTCAGTTTCTTTCTTGCTGAACGGAGACGGTTCAAAGAGGAGCGTGTAGAGCGTTGGAAGTAACTTTTCATAGCTTGGTTTCGTGATTGAATTAAAGGTAATAAATTAGCTGAGTTTGCTTGAAACCATCCTGGTTGATTTTTAGTTTTATTTGGAAGGGATTGCTGGCATATCGTTCTGATTGATTCAGAAAGTGTTTTGTACGAACCATTTGAGTCAGAATCGTTGAATTTTCGAGCAACATTTTCGCAGAATTTATTACGTTTCGTCACATCTGAAAGAGCAGAGATATCGAGGTTTGTCATTTTACTACGCAGATCAGTCTTCTTTTTCAATCGTTTCATAATTTTAAGTTTAATAAATATAGCTCGGTGATCACTATCTAGAAGGCATGCAGTGACTCCAGCATCTCGAACTCGATGTGTCATTTGTTGATTCACAATAAAATGATCAATTTGGTGTGGTTTTTTGCTACGTGGATGAATCCAAGTACCGTACTCGTTCTTTTTGAAGCAACTTGTCATTGCTGAGAGATTGTTAATAGAGAGATAAGATCGATAGCGTCTGCCTGAGTTATTGATATGAGAAATTCCGAAATTACCGACAGGGTCCTCGTTTTCTGATGAAGTACCCATACTGGAGTTCGTGTCTGATCCGATCAAGAGAATGTCATTAATATGTAGGTATCCAATCGTATTTATAACAAAGTCTCAAAAAATTAAAAGAATCTATAAGATGAACAAAAATACCAAAGGAGAAATGAAAAATAACAATTTTTTGATGTGAAAATATTGCGTTTTTTTCTCAAAAAGACAGTTTAGAAAAAATTAGGAGTGTACGTACTTCTCCTCAAGGACCCCCCTTCCCCTCGTACGCTTTCGGGAGTACCCCCCTCCCCCTCTTGAGCGTACGTACTTTTTGAATGGTCCCTTATGTAATATCAAACTTCAACAAAATCTCTCCACAAGTACTCCAGGAATCCCTTAATTTCAATGAAAAATAAGTGCAAATGAAACCAGAAATAAAAACCAAAATAAAAAAAAGCAAAAAAACAGATAGTTACTATTACGTAACTAGACCAGGTGAGATTGAGTTTTTATAAGATACTTTGATAATTGGTCATTTGAAGTAATAACAAGTAATACTTTAATGGACCTACCTATTTATAAAACGAATAATTAGAATTTAATGGAAGTAATGTATAATTTTAAATTTCGATTTATATATCTATTGGAACGGAGAAAGCAATTAAGAAACGCATCGATGTTTAACGGTGAAAGAAAAATAATATCGACACTTTATTCAATCATTCAGAGAAAATTAAAACTGTCGAGTATAAAGTTGAAAAAATGAAGGAAAACCGTTTTACGCCGGTTTTCGGCTGTTCTGGCGATTTTTAAGGAGTTCCGGATTCAAAGGATGATTTTTTTGGAAATCAAACGATGCTAAGTTTTGGGCATCATCATAAAGAACATTTTTCTGTAAAGAAACAATTAAATAACTTGAAAAAATGTGACGGAAATATGAAAAAACGACGATTTCCGGCACATTTCCGGTTCTACAGACCGGAAAAAATTTTTTTTCGGCAAACAGTTTTCGACAACTTTTCGGCAGTACTAATGTGCATCTATGTGCAAAAAACCGCAAAAAACTAATGATAAAATCTCGAGAAAATCTCAAAAAACGCTTTTTTCGGGACATTTCCGGTTCTAGCGGCCGGAAAAATTTCTTTTTCGAAAATTGGGCTCTGTCACATTTTGGGCATTACCATTTTACATCATTGTGCGAAAAATCATGAAAATCTGTCTAGTATAAGTTGAAAAAATGAAGGAAAACCGTTTTACGCCGGTTTTCGCCTGTTCCGGCGATTTTTAAGGAGTTCCGGATTCAAAGGATGATTTTTTTGGAAATCAAACAATGCTAAGTTTTGGGCATCATCATAAAGAACATTTTTCTGTAAAGAAACAATTAAATAAGTTGAAAAAATGTGACGGAAATGTGAAAAAACGACGATTTCCGGCACATTTCTGGTTCTACAGACCGGAAAAATTTTTTTTTCGGCAAACAGTTTTCGACACCTTTTCGGCAGTACTAATGTGCATCTATGTGCAAAAAATCGCAAAAAACTAATGATAAAATCTGGAGAAAATCTCAAAAAAACGCTTTTTTCAGGACATTTCCGGTTCTACCGGCCGGAAAATTTTTTTTCTTCGAAAATCGGGCTCCGTCACATTCGAGGGTTTATAGTAATGCACCTTTGTGCAAAAAATCAGAAAAATTGAATGAGCCAATCTCGAGAAAAGTTGGTAACTAACGAACGAACTAACTAACGAACACGGGTTAATTTCTAGGACCTCCACCCCACCGGGGTAGGTCCAAAAATGATGTGTTCTTTAGAAAAAGTAACAAAATTGTTATATTACTGGTTAACGACCAACCAATTCAAATGAAAGCTTGTAAAAACACCATCTCTTCCCAATTAGACAAGGCACTGCACAAAGTTACGGTATATTATCTTAAGAGCAAATGGCTTTTAAAATATTGAACATAATGTGTGGCTGATAGTGAATGTAAAGATGGCAAACAAAACAGAGTGAAATTTTCTAGTTAACACACTTGGTATTTCTATAATCTGATGTTCTATAGGCTAAAAAAATATGGATTTTGCTGTACCGTAAGTTAGTCTAATTGTTGACATCCCCCATCTGATTCATAGCTGTCAACTTCGCCTCACAAAAATCCAATTTTTCTAAATTGGAAGATCGGTAGATCGGAGGGAATTTCCCTGCTAAATCCGATTTTATTGGAATTTTTTTTTTGGGAAAACGGGGAAATCGGCAAATTCTTTGTCCCAATTTTCCAAAATCAGGAAATTTTGCCATTCCGTTATTTCAAAACCTGAATTTTTTCAGGAAATCAGGAAATTTTCAGGAATGTGGGAGAAAATCCTGAAAATGTGGGAGATTTGGCTGAATTTTTTTCCCGCGGGAGAAAACATTGGTATGCGGGAGTCTCCCGCCCAATGCGGGAGAGTTGACAGCTATGCTGATTCGGTCACCATATTTAGATATATATAGGAATAATCAAAAGGTCAGAATGGCTGGTTGAAAAAAGACTTAGCCTTCCTTGAGCACAAGGATTCAAGGTTCGTCTGTTTGAAAATCTTTCTTCTATTTTCATAATCACATCTCGTCCTTTTGTCTTTGACTGGAATTCAAAACTTGGCAATCGTAAAAGAGCTTCTTCTATAATAGTTGTTTGGGAGAACGCAACGATCTTTTAATACACCTTTCCTGTAATTCAAACTTCTCAGAAATGGACTAGGAAAATGTGCACTCCACCGTTGTGTATAAGATTGTCTGGGAGGTAAACAAACCCCTTTTAGGTTGCGAAGGGTTAGGGGAAAATGGGTTTCAGCTTCTAACTTTTGATAACGATCTTTTTTTGGCAAAAACTTTTCAGGGTGGTATAATCTCATGAATAGAGGGATTTTGAAAAGCTCAAAAAAACAAACTTTCCCTAAAGAAACACAGGCAAAAATGGGTTTGTTTACCGCCCAGAGATCAAACGGTGGAGAGCATCAAAATAATGCACACAAATTACAGGAAAGGTGTAGGTATTACTCCAGCAGAATTTTTTTTAAAGATTTTGTCATACAATTGATTTGTCTTTTATAACACAACTGTTACCTAGGTACTAGTTAATTTATCCCGTTTTATTGGCTGGAGTAATTTGTTATTCAATACCGTAATATGGTCTAATGTCGACATCTGTCTTCTAATTTCAACATCCTCCTTTAGAGATAAGAATAATAGAAAGGTTGGAATCATTGACAAAAGAATTTTTCCTCTGATTGTTAAGCAAAGAAAATTAGTTTCAATCTGCGATTCCGTCTTTCCTACTATTCCCATCTCCAAAGAAGAGTGTCAAAATTAGAAGAGGGATGTTGACATTAGACCAATTTACGGTATATATAGACGGCTTTCAAAATACGTCATTTTCTTTACTCACATGACTTACCGCCCAATTTTTTGGAGGCTAAAAGACCATAAAATTAGCTGGAGCCATACAAACATTAGCTGGAGCCATACATATTTTTTGTTTACAAAGTCTCTGGTAGGACTTTTGAAAAGAAAATTTAGTATGTTTTCTCAGAGTTATAAAGGCTTACCATTCATAAATTTCGAAAAGATATGACACTATATGACTGGTGTAGGCAGGTCGAAACTCGTGCCTGCGGCAGTAACAAAAACAGGATTTTTCAAAAAAAATCTTCAAACTTACATGACTCCAGGAAGGAGACCTCTTTTAGCATAAGTGTTTTTTCCAACTTCAAGAGCATTTATTCAGCTTTCTTTGGCAAAAAAAACTTTTCATTCTTTCAAAATTTGAAAATGAGTACTCTCAGGTGCGCTTTTTCAAACTTCTTGTTCACGGCACAGGAATTTTTTTACCGGGGGATACTACTCGTTCAAGATTCTACTCGTTTTTTCTAGAATTTTTTTTACACAGCAGGCTGCATCATTTGAAAATTCCAGGCGTGTGGTCAATCACACTCCTAAAACCTTAATTTTAGTAATTTAGACGCGTGATTAGGAGTGCTATGCTCAACTTTGAGTTGTAAAACTAATTTTATGGCTTGCAATAAATCGCACTCCTAAGACATTTCAGGTGTGTGTGGAGGTGTGCGCGTACTATTGCACGCCTCAAATGATACAGCCTGACACAGTATATACAGGAAATAGGTCAGTCAAGAACAAGTGCAAATTAGTATACCTTCGGCAATCTCTCCTACTTAGGAGAGTATCTTAAATTGGATACAAAAAAGTATCCAAAATAGCAATCAACATCCTAATTAGGATACTAAAAACCAAAAAACCTGTATTTTTCACCAACCAGAGACATCCGCGCCATCTTACCACATCCAAGATGTAAATAATAAGCAAATGAGATTGTGTACTGAATTTCATCGAGTTTGGCTGGCGGAATGCAAAACTATAGCCCAAAACCACTCAAAATGTGCAAACTAGCATACACGAAAGCTTTTTTCGCGCGAAAATCACAACAGGCCCCTTCCTTCTATACGGCTACCATTTTGAAATTCGGACCGTAGCGGGCCGTTCCGTAAAATGAAAAACAAATCTTTAGCTCGTGTTTGCAAAATTTTAGGCTCTGAACGGCAGATTATTAAGGATGTTAATTTTCGAGGAACCCGCCAGAGAAATTACTTGAAATTTTGGTCAGTGGTGCAAATCTTGATGAAGAAAAGGTTTGCATAGTTTCCATAACCTCATAAATCCAGGTCAAAGTGTCTGCTCTCCTATTTAGGATACCTAAATCTCCAAATTAGGATACAAGTCTCCTAAGTAGGAGAGATTGCCGACAGGTATATCCTAATTTGCACTTGTTCCTGACAAGAACAGGAAAAGAAAGAAATTCTCCAGAAGTTTGTTTTTGTTTTACTTTTCTGGGTTCAAAGACGTTCGGTTGCCAACTAGACCGGTCGCCAACTGGGCAGTGGACTCTAAGGGCTTTTCATTAAACTTGGTTTGACATTTTTAAAATGAGTTTGAAATTTCGACTGACCAAAAAACTTGATTGATTGATATTCACTCCTCTTCCTTATAAATCGTAAGTCTTTTTACCTTCGATAATCAAGCGCAATCGCCCGCCCAAACCCCAGTCGTCCGCCTGTACAAAATGAAAACATTGAAACCCGTGTCACGGTTTCCGCCAAACGACTTATATAAGGGGTCTTCGACAAAAAATTTTTTAATTGGCATTGGGCTGATAAGCTTCAGACCCCTCCCCCCCTTGCTCTTATCGGCCAAAATTTTTCAAATCCAACTTTTACATCTTCGAAAACACAATTTCCTCCAATCTTGTCCGCCATCACCTTCCCACCCATCATCGTTGAATTTTTGTCTATTTGTGCACCAACATTGAGTTTGTTCATACCAGCATTGATATTGTTAATCAAAACGAAAGTTAAAATGACGGGATGAAGTCACAACATTTCGAAGGAAAAGGCAGCGTGCTGGCCAATGAAAAAAGAGTTTTTTATCCAAGCTAGTTCAAAACTGTACTTTTAAAGCTGCGAATTTGCACGCAAAGGTGAAAGCAAGTGAAATCATATGCTTTCAGTGGAGTTTGTATGTGGACAAAATCAGAAAGAAATTGGCTGAAAGGATTTTCGTCTCAATACTTGTTTTTTTATCGGTATGTAGTTGGACCCCCCCAACCCCTTATCGGCCCAATGCCGATAAAAAATTCGAAAGTTTTTTGTCGAAGATCCCTAAAGTTCTAAAGTTCCATACATACATAATAGGCGGCAACGATAAAAAAACAAAGTTACTATTCAACCCTTCTTATAATTTCACACCAAAATCAATAGTCTAAATAGTTCATGGATGTATGACCTATAATAAATATTATATAAAACCTCAAGAATAGATCTAAACATAAAATGTGTGTGTCAAATCACGCTAATCATGGCTATCATGTTCAAGATGAGTTCAGTCAGCAAAAAGAACCAAAAGGCCTTTCAAAAAGCTAGAATTTCAAACACAGTACGACAAAATCTTGCTTTCAAACCAAGCCAATATACTCTAAGTATGATCCCATTGTTCTATGCAGAAAAGAAACAATCCCAAAGAAAAGACAATAGCAAGCTGGCCAACCAAAAGCCTGAGCATTGTTCATGCCAACAGCTTTTCTGTCCTTTCCGACCGGCCTCGTATTGAGTATGGAATAAAAAATATCTACTTTGCTAATTGTTCTTTTGATCGGTTACTATAACTACCGATCAAGTGCACAAAAATGGGGCGATAAAATATAAACAAAGTATCAGACTGTTGAAAAGTCGAAAGAAAAGTTGACTGCTCTTTTCTAGATTTAAGTAGAATCTTTAAACATAGTAAATATATCTCTGTTCATATATGTAATGTGATTGAAAGGGAAATTTTTTATCTTCTTATTTTGCAGACATTTAGAATAGGAAATAGATATGGACAAGGAATCTTGGTGCACTGTCGAAAGAATTGCAAGTCAAGATTGGACTCGGGCTGAACGAAAACATTGCAAGAATGCATTTGATAGTAAGGTTTTCAAATCAGACTTGGCAGAAAATAAAACTGATCGCTTAACAGCTTTTAAACCAGACGATACAGCTCACAGAGAAAAAAGGCATTTTCCATCAAAATGTAAGATTTTAAATGTTGAAAGAAGGCCTAATATAAGAGTTTAAAAAATTTTGAGTGATGGCGTACAAAACATACAGAAAATTTTTGCGATTTGACAAGGCTCCTTCCTGCATGCTTTTTTATGTAGGCTGGAGAAAGGTGATAAAAGCTTTAAAATTTGAGTTTGCTGCTTGCTGTGTTTTTGGGATTTTTTTCCTTTTAACGTTGTGCATGACTATATGCTATTAAATGGGTACATTGCCAAGCAGTGCCAAGTTATGAGATTCAACAATGTTTTTTACATACTTCTTATAGATGAAACTCAATTCAAGATGTAGACGAGTCACACCTAAAATATCTTATTATAGAACTTGAAAAATTATTTATTTTGATAATTATCCTCTGATTAGATTTTGTACATTTTTTAAAGGCCTTTTTTACTGTTTTTAGCTCTTTTTAAGTATACCAATAAGTCCATCATTGCGAATTAGAATTATCATATTGATCTGCATCAGAAAGCAACATTTTATTCGAGGTTGAGGATGTAAAGTCAGAAGACATTCGACCAGATCATTGTTAATTTTATAGATTTTTTAAGATAAGATCTATTTACATAATAAAGGGTGTTTATCTTTTTAAATAACAAAGAAGGAATATTGTAAAACTATATATCTTAGAAAACGTAGAAAAAACATTGGAATATTTTCAAATATATTTCGCGATAATATTACAAAGTATAACAAATTGCTTTTTATTTAATCAAATCAAGTTCCCATGTATTGTAGCCAAGAAGCCAACAGTATGAAAATTCTTCAAAACAAAAATTTACTTTTTCTCTTAGAGACACCAGTTTGAATTCGATATTACATGTTTTTTTATGAGCAAGTGTCTGCACCTATACCAGGCTCGCAATGTGATTAGCATTCGATTGTTCAATAGAGCCATTGTTTGGGTACCAAATAGTGAGCCTACGTATGCTTATAAACGTTATGCTTGTAAAAAACAAGTATTTGAGTACTGAGTAGCAAAATGTTCTGAAAGGTTGTCTTTGAAAATTTTGAGCGTTGAACCAACCTATATCGTTGACCCTCTGAGAGTGAATAATTTTTTGTACAGTAAAATGCTTACAATTAAATGTATATTTTAATTAACAGCTCGGGAAATCCCTGCATGCTGCCACCGAAACCATGACAGTAAGTAAATAAAAAAAGTGTATAAATATAATTTACAGACCAGTCTGTATTTTACCAATAAAACATCTTCCATCTTTTGTCTTCGAAATTAAATTTGCTTTTATATGTCTTTGTTTAGCTTATGCTTATTTTGTTACCACAGCAGATTTGTTTTTCGTTAGATGATTTTTTTTTATTTTACAGTTCTAACATGATTGTATTATATAGGTTTCCCGAATTCTACATCTGGTCTGAGAACGCGTGCTCTTCTACCGTTGAGCCAAACTACGTATCGAACGCTACTCATGTGGAATAGGAACCATTTTTCTCCATTACGTTTGCTTCTCAACTGAAACATAATCCAACACCACCATTAAAGTTTATACACGAGCGTACCGCATGGCTTTATGTATGAAATTGATGACGGCCGAAGCTGGTTGATCTTGCTCCAGTTCAGCGAACATGTAACATTGATGTTCTGTCTTCCTTTCATTCTCTACCACAAAGCCGAAACAACTAAAAAGGGAAACAAAAATGAACGTTCAAATATGACGGTATGGGTTGTAAATCTTGAATTCGAAACCCTTATCTAAACCCTACTCTATAAAAGCTTTAAACGAGCTCCGATAAAACCAAGATATCCAGATACATGTTTTTTATAAATATAGAAAACAGGCTCGGAGGTGCTTAGTTCGAGGGCTTGACAAGGCTAAAAAATGCTTATAAGGGTGCTTATATTCCTCATGCAAAAATCATAGGAATATTCAGAGAAACCGTAAAATTTCAGCCAAAAACAGGGCAAAATCATTACTGTGTATGATTAGATTTTTGACATATAGTAGGGGGAAATTTGTAAAATCGCTCGATTTTTTTAGTCAAAGCACTTGTTATACATTTTTGGAAAGCTAAAGGGTAGGGGAATCAAAATAACTTGGGTGCCAATTTTGTTTCGGACACTTTGGTGTGATTTTCGGACAAATACGACGGTCTCGGGCAAAAATCATAGGGTGAAAAATTAATGAAAATTTCAGCTTGAGAAAACGGAGACCTTTGTTGTATATTTTTGGAAAGCTCTCAAAAAATTAAGATTAGTGATATATTGCGAGTATAGGTGATTTCTTTACCTAACTCGAGATATTAATCCTTAAAAACAGTGTTTTTCAGTGTTTTTCAGCCAGAAACAGCTGTTTTGTCCAGTTTTTGCGCTTTCGGAAGCTCAATATCTCGAGTTAGGTACTGAAATCACCTATACTCGCAATATATCACTGATCTTACTTTTTTGAGAGCTTTCCAAAAATATATAACAGGTCTCCGTTTTCTCAAGCTGAAATTTTCATTAATTTTTCACCCTATGATTTTTGCCCGAGACCGTCGTATTTGTCCGAAAATCACACCAAAGTGTCCGAAATAAAATTGGCACCCAAGTTATTTTGATTCCCCTACCCCTTAGCTTTCCAAAAATGTATAACAAGTGCTTTGACTAAAAAAATCGAGCGACCTCAAAAAAACGAACAAATTTCCCCCTACTAATATCTGAGCCTAGATATGCTTATACGTGCAATGCTTATAAAACAAACATGTAAACGAAAGAATTAAGCTATATAATCTACAAAAAGTAGACTCTTACCCGACATCTTTGTCTTCACGATTCGCGAATGTCTTCAAATTAACTTGTCGTGATTTTGGATCCACTCCACAATGTAGGACATTCGCCATCTGGAAATGTTGCCGGAAAAACATCCTGGAAACAGGAGCAGGATTTTAAATGTTATGCCAAACATACTTTAATTGAGATCTAAAGATCTCTTGTTCGCGTGCTTGCTTTTTTAAATTGTCCGCCATTTTCGGACAGTCAAGTCGAAGTCTATTCTCTAATTACAAGAACGGAGCTTTTTTCATATTCTCAGCTTCGATTAGACTGATATATGTTTGTATGAAAATAGAGACAAACCTTCGATTGTTATCGGTGAGGGTGATACCATCTTGGTTGACTTTGATGTTAACGATTGTAGTCTTTAATTGGGTGGAAAGTGATGCCACCTTGTTCATGGCGTACTGGACAGCTCCATCACCCGTTAGCTTGTCCACCTTCACACCGCCCAGGTATAATAAATCACATGCTGCTCCTTTGACCAGTAATTGTGTTTCGCTGAGTTTTGACAGTCGGTTGTCTGCAGGGTTGCCACCGTCAACTGAGTCTATCAATATGAAGATAAGAAGTTACACCATTACTTTGTCGTTAGATTCATAACGAAATAGATGACCCACAGGGTAATCAAAGTCTGCCTCAACGATTATGGCTTATCGCTGTTTAACCATAACATATAAAAAATTGATGCCTTTGGAAATTAATTCAAGCCAGGAACGTTTTTAGGTTCTCGTCTAAGTTTCATGTTAAGGGAATCAATTCTTTGAAAGGTTTTAATAGAAGATGACTCCATAAACTTTCAATGAAAGTGTTAATCAAAGCTTACCTTTGTAAGGTATAAGAAGAGTGATTGGGAGGGCCATCTTAGTGATGGAATGTTGATAGATGAGGGCAACTAGGCTAGGGAAAGTTGGTTCTTCGTTGCTTCCCTTCAAGCGCACTCCTTTCTTCGAAGGTTCGATAAGAAAGTGACGTATCAGTTCGTTCTCTAAATCGATTTTCGCTAAAACAGAGAATATTGGAAAAGTTTTCTTCAAAGAATATAGGGAAGGTGATCATTAAGATGAATGATCATTAAAGAGGAGGAAGAATGATCATTAAAATAGAGCGACGACTCTACAAACAAGTTTCGCGTCTATCACTGACATTATCAAATAGTTCAACTCATTTTCGTCATAGTAATCATAGGGTGAATGTGAATATGAAATTCACTTATACATCTTAAACAAATCCAAAATGTTAAACTTACAAACATCTCCATCGACTTGTTTCAGGACACTGGCAGGTGGCGAATCCACTTTCACAGCTAATCCGAAAGCTCCATCATAGGTTTGACTATCTCGTACCAAGAAACTTCCTGGCTCTGCGTCTCGAAGTAAGCTTGTTGCTACAAAGATGAGAAGAATTATATTTATCGTGTTTTATCGTGTGCTGAGGAAGATTCAAGCGATATTAGGGAGCGAGGAGCTCAACTTTTTGACCGACAATACCATCTTTAAAATTATGGGCCCCGTCAACTTTTTTGCAGGCTATGTATTTGTCAAAGTCAAAATCCTAATCTGACCCATTTAAATATCATCTTATCGTGTTTAGAAGAATGTGAAAAAATTTTCGTCGCCCAATCTCTCACTTCAAGCAGCTCACCGGGTCCATTCATTGTCTTAAATGATTGGTATACTCACCGTTAAATTGTTGAACTTAATGTCTCCCTATGCTGCAAGAATCAGTATAGGGATAATAAAGCTAGCCGAATGGTTATCCAGGAAATCCAAAAAAGTTATTGAGGTACAAAGGAAACGTTTTAAAGCTTATGCGAAAGAACTTTGGTACGATCCTGTAGCATTTTTTCTTCATAAAGCTTTGAAAGATCCTGTTTGTTTATTATGAGAATATCAATCAAAAGAACTTACCTTCATCTCGTGTGATATTTGGTCGATACCACAAGTCAACCGTGTCTTTATCGAATTTCACGGCCGGGTATCTCAACACTTCTTGAAATAAGTCTGTAATGAATGAGGAAATCTAATGTTTAAGTTCTGATGAATTTTTTAACCGATTTATAGAACTGCGAGCTGGTAGTTTGTTTCTAATATCCTAAACAGGATCTAGTTCTTTCATATTGTTAACCTTTTTTCCGCTTCTCCCGTCATATCAAGCTAAATTCTGGTCAAACGTTTAATCTCAAGGCCTAAAGTTTATTTAGGTTGATGAAATCAGGAAATTAAGGGAACAAGCTGAACTTCTAATATTGACACCTAACAAAGTGACACAAAAGAGACAACATATTGGATTTGTAACAAGGAAATAAGACAAGAAATGACTTTTCCAAACAAGACAATAATTTTCAGAAAAAGATGACCAAAAACTCCTCCCTAAGCTCATACAAACATTTGAAAGTTTAAGAGACTTCTTAATGAGACTTAACTAATCATTTAGCCTGGGAAAATACTAGACTGAAAGCATTTAAGTCCTTTTCCGGATTAGCTCAAGCTTTGTCTGAGTGCAAATAACAAGTTTTTATGTCGTTGATTTCGACTCAAATCTTTGTCTTCCTGATAAAGACCGTTTTGACTGCATACACTTTTTTTATAAGAATCAGTAAAATTTTTCTGAGGCTCTGTTGTTCTTATTCTTTTGGCACTTTGAGCTTCAAATTGTTCTTATCCTGTTCTTATTTATAAGGTGTAATTGAGGTATTCTAGGCGTTATACCCAATTTTTACGACTTTCACCTCTAAATTACTTGAATTTGAGTAATTTCAGGCTCAGCGTTGTTCTTATTTTTTGGCGATTTTGAGCCTTATTGTTCTTATATAAAAAAAGTGTAATAAAAAGTAAACTTGTACTTCCCTGAAAGCTTTCTTTCAAAAATTTGTAACATAACTTGGTTCTTAATTAATGGGATATAATCATATTGAGAGAAGATGAACATAATTTAAAATTTTAGACTATACATTTTGTTGTTGTTTTGTGAGGCTTACAGCAAACAATGGAAGAGTGAACGACGTTTGATAACATATCAATTTAAAGAGCTCAAATGATCAAAAACAATCCAGCCCTTAAACAATTAGCTAACGTCAGCTAGAGTTTAAGCCTAAGTCACCTTTTAAACCCATTAAAGATTTGTGCCCGATCCATTATAGTTTGCCCCGTTCATTAACGTCTTGAATACACCCGCAATGAGATTAAAACGACCGACATTGACTGACCTAATTGATCAAAAGCATGACGTCATCAAACCGACACTCGCCGACAAGTATGACATAAACAGTGAAATTATGATATGGAAAGCGATTAATTGTCTCCTTCTTTAAAAAGTGGAAAAAATAATGGGAGAATCTAAGGGTATTTCACCATTATTCTACTAGTTTATATCTGACCCAAATATGAAAAGATAAGACTCTTTTTACACTTACCGCTCGTCGAGGAGATCGAGGACGTACTACTTCCAGTGCTTCTGAATCGTCTGCCGAAAGTGCCGCGACCGAAAGGTGAAGTAGGCGACGAAAGTGCACCATCATCGCTTATTGAACTGCCGCTCGATGTGGTTCGTGTCCGCCTGTGGCTGCGCGGTAAAGTGTGCCCGTTAGTGAGTGGCGTGTGTGGGGCGTCAAATCGATCTGTAAGTTTTAACGCTTCCATCATGGGCGGGAAACGTCGGTTGGATGGCGGGGAAACTGACCCCTCGATCGTTTGTGCGGGTGAATAACTGAAAGAAAACATTTGAAAAAACTTCGTTAACATTTTAGTTATAGCGGTGACACTGTTGTTCAAAATATCAGACTTTCTTTGGATTCTAAAGGCTTAAATGTAGTTGAACCAGCAGTCAAATCATGGATACCAAGTAACAGTAATCAAATCAAAATACATGGAACTCGAACGACACAGATATCGTCAATCTCAATTATCAAAATTAGCTGAAAACACCATCCCTCGCATAACACTTTTCCAACAATGACAAAGAGGCTAAACTAACGTCTGCTAAACGAGAACTCTTCAAAAACACAAAACCATACACACACATCACCTAAAAGCCGTTACAGAATTGTCTTTCAACAAGGGCCAAAGTGAAAGACAGCGTTAAATCAATTAAAGAAATTTCTTAAAGTTGAGATTCAAATCCAATCGATGTGGAGAATTTCCGCTCTCTTTCAGATTGACTTGAACAAGAGAACGAGGAAATAACATCAAAACGATCTCCTGCTAACTCGTTTATTCATCCAAACATTCCAATTGAATAGTCAAGTTAGTTAGTTTATAAGTTGATTTACACACAAAAGCTTTTCATTCATCATCCCTTACTGTTACTTTATCTAGTTTAGTAAGCCAAAAGATACCGTTAAGAAATTTTGCGTATGTCAAAATTGATTTCAGAACTCAATGACTACCTGTCTTGTAGAGAACCGTGTTGGCCTTTTCTTTGATTTCTATAAAGACCTGGCATCTTTACAGGTGTTTTCACTATTAAATCTACCTTCAATAAATTCTGTGAGAAACTTTTTTACTTTCTGAGTAGATGAAGATGGAACAAAAGATATCCGAAATGTTTTTGATTTCAATAATTACGATAAATGTAATTATAGAGTGACGTAAAGCTGACTTCGTTTCTTGGAATGAAGAACAAAAAATTGATTACTGTATATTCAATAATGACAGGAGCCAGGAGTAAGAATCACGTCCAAATCTAATCACTTCACACCAAACTTAAAACGTGATGTTAATAGTGGAAAGAATCTTATCTTGTCGACTTTATATATTGAGTTGACACATGAAGCAAATCTTAACGATGAAAAAAGTTATTTTTATAACAAAACTTGCTGAGTGATTTCTAAATTTAGCGATAAATTTATATCTAGTTTTCAAAATATTTTAATTCGTATTGAAAATCAACTTTCGAAAATATGACTTTCAAGATAAGTTTCAAATGTCAAATTGGTGGATTTCATCACCTTGGAAAACCAGTTATACAGTTTCAAAATATCAATACAAGAAAAACCGTCACAAAGAAAGCCCTGATTCTTGTCTACACTAGCTACATTCTAAGCTTCAAATACTTTTATGAAATATCAAACTATGCACTTTTTTTGCTCGATTATGGCGATGGGAAGCATACAAACAGCTATTATAGCCTATCTAAAATTTCATGCTACGATCACAATAAATCATGAGGAATCAAAACTGTTGGTTGCACACAAAAATCATGTTTTAGAAGAAGTCGTTATCTTATAGGCAGTTTTGATTAATCCTTACGAATTGCAGGCACTTTGAAATGGGTAACTCTTTACAAGGAGTAACAAACAAACAAAGTGAAAGCATTCTTACATCATGGAGCCGTTGTAGAAAGTGCCGGTAAATGCTTCACCGTCAGAACTGCCGTACGTTGGCGTATCATTCAGCGATCGCTGCGATGACGCCGTCGATGCAGAAGGTACGCCAAGCGAAGCGGTAGAGTTTGTTGACGAGGATGAGGATTTTAAGAGGATGTCATCTTGTTCGTCTAACAGATTCTTGATGATTTCTTCGTTCAAGCATTCAAGTTCTTGTTGAATCAAGGTCGGCTTGACCGGGTCTTCAATCACTTCAGCTATGGAACTGTGTACGAAATAAAACAGAAATGGGTTAACAAGGGTTTAACGGGAGACTAATTACAGGGGCACAAAAGCGAATATTACTACGTAAGGTATTGAAGATATTCTTCATCACTGAAAGCTTAAACATTTTTTAAATCTGATTTTTGAGCCAGTCTCACAACTCGAGGACATCCCGGTTTTCCTATCCCAGTAGATTCGAATCGGTTGCTTCTCTCTTACGAAGCCTTTCAGGATTGAAAAATTATCTTCCAAAATCGACGACAAAGGCAATCGTAGAAAAAAAGAATCGTTGGCGATATCAACTGAATTTCTCGGAAATGCTCGCAACATTCCTTTCCAAACTTTTACAGAGTAATGGGCAGAGGATTTCTCCGCAAATCTCAGACATAAACTCATAGTTTAAACTCCATTAATGAGCACCTTGATTGGAGAACTTCCCAGAGTTGATCGAGTAACGTCATCTTGAACGTATTACGACCATGAAATAATGTCACGCAGTAAAATTTATCTTTTCAAAAGTCCAACACAAGCCAAAAGTCTCCTCAAACTCGATTCCACAAACAAAAAATGTTCAATGTGCACAAGAAAGGTATTTTCCGTGTTAAATCTATACTTGAAGTGTAGTGACAATGAAAAGTTCACTGAATTTCGTACTAAAATACACGACGGATGAATAGTGAGTAAGAGAGAGATGAGAAATGACACAATATCCTTTTTCAAAACTTAAATAAACAGGATTCAATTTGAACGATTGATATCCACAACAAAACAACATAAATCTCTAATCATCCGTTGGAAGGTTCACTAAATTATCATTTAATCTTCGTTTTAATGAAATCACTGTTTTGTTTTCTAATAACGCCTCTTCTTTGATTCCGCTTACGAGCTTCGGTTCATCAACAACAATAATAAAAATTGGAACGAGTAAAAATTGGTGGTCCACGCGAGTCCTTTCCTCAGCAATATTATAAATATAGAAATGTTGTCACCGATAGACAGCCAACGGAAAAGCAATCCTTCACCACAAAATGAATGGTAAGAAAAAATGACAAACGGACAAAAAGCCCGCAAAAACATAAAATCAACACAAATCAATCAGTTCGTTTTCGTGAAAGACATGTACTTTCTATCCTCATAGTTCATCAGTACATTTGTACGTTTTTGACAAGTAGTTGAAAGATTTTTTTGTATGAAGTTCTGATTGTAGTGTTTCATACGTTTTGAATGGCGCGAATATAAACATTCAATTTACATCAAATAAGAACATTGGTTGACATCTGATGTTGAATTACCGGTCCTCTGTACAACACAAAAACTGAGGTGACAACCTTCAATAATCAACTGGCTAGCATTTCTATATAAGCACTTTGACTTATTCAATCCCCGCAACCACAAAATGCACTTGATTGTCCAACTCTCGTTTTCAGTCTCCCGACGATTCCTTCAGTACAAATTTTAGAAAACCAGTCTCCAGATATTGTAGATTAGTGGCTACATATTTCAAAAGCCGTGTCTCAAGATCCAGTCTTTTTCTTCTTTACAACTTTCTAAAAAAGTGCTTATAGAAAGAATAAGTTCTAATGAAAAACACAGTGGTGACATAGAGACTATAAAGCCTTGTCTCTCAAAGGAAGGAAGATCTTTATAGTGAAAATTAACACGAAGTTAACACAGTAAAAGCAAATTCTGTAGCATCAAGTTAACTTTCCCTCTTTAAGTAATCAAAACAATTTTTAGAACATCCCAAAAATAACACGCAACAGTAGCCATATATAAATTGTATTTCTCTCAAATACGGAAAGTCCGGATAATTGAAGCAATCCGGATCAAATGGCATTTTCCGGATATACTTTTGTTTCGTATAAGGTTCATTTATGCAAGGTTCATCGTATTCATAATACCGAAAAGGACAGGTACTTGTCAAACTATTTAGTGCTCGTTAACGATCTTAAGTTCAGCAGGTCCCACCAGACTATACAGCCACAGAACAGCAATCTTATCTAAGAGAACACCCAAGGTCTATCAGATGACACTTGACTGTTGTTTTCGTGAGACATTTCAAAAGGTTTCCTTTTAGAGAAGTATGCTTTACACCGAAAACTCCTTACCTTGATCTAACCATGTCGGTGAATATACATATCAGTAAAAAAATTCACATTACAACTTTTACAACAAGAATTTTCTATTCCCTTTAGAAGTGTAAGAAGCATTACCATCAAAGCAAAAATCAATTTTGAATCCAAAGGATAAACTATTTCTACACGAGGAGAACGGAGAGGGAAAAGGTATTTATACCTTATATAGCGCCCATCATACAAACACATGAATAATACCTTACACACTTAATCCATGCAATTTTTGTATGTGAAATCCTTAAATGACTCTAGATGTTGACTCTACGCTGACAGTATCAACACGAAGAAAACTCAGACGAAGTTTGGCAAAAGAGCTGTATTATATAGACAACCTTAAATCGGTAAACCTACTTTTTCTCGCTTTAACAATCTTGATTGATTCAAGTCTCCTCAGAAATCGAGATTTTTTGTTCAATCCACTTGTCTCTTTAACAACTATACCTTATAATAGACCAGCTCAACGAACGAACGAAAAAAAATATTTCTTGTATACTTTCTCATACAGTATTAAGCCTTTTCAAACAATTTTGGTAGCATACAAATAGACGTATAATACAGTGGAATGTTAATGCCCTTTTCGACGACATTACTCTATACTCTATCCATTGAAAGGATAACAACGGTGAATATCGGGATGTAAAGAAAAGAACACAGTGGTTTGTATGGAGGAATCAAAAGATGGAAATTGGTGCGTAATGATTAAACCCTTTTTATACAGCTATTAATATCCATTAACTACCTGCTGTGGATTGTCAGCAACATTGCCATGGTGAGAAACGAGATATATTGATGGATGAGAAGTAACAAATCACAACCGAACTATTTCAATCGATAGTGGAAAGTAGCAGTACGATCCAAAATGAAATTGAGAGGTAGTTATTTAATCCTCAAACAGACCATAAACTCGCCTAAAGTCACGCTTGATATCTTGATTACTCCTTCTTGGACATCTCTGCAGAGTATCACCAACAATATCATTGCAATATTGAAAAAGTTGAACATTGGAGTTACTGGAGAGACCAAGACCATGGATGGATCGCAGATTTGATCAGAAAATGCATTTTGGTTTTGAAAGCTCGTTATCGATGAAGCCTCGTGGTAAACCACATCCACGGGACAACGGGACCTTGTTAATTATTGGCAATCCGGCTAGACAATATGGCAACCAAATAGGACGAATTCTTTGGGACCTACAGAAACTTATTTGTAGGATGAATTAGTTAGAAGAAGAGGCCATTTGACGGAAAGATGAGAAGATGTCAAAAAGGAATGGAATGTTGTTTGTTTATCGATATCTCTGGCTGATAATCATTCAGATTTTATAAAAGTAAAAAAAACTTGATTCGAACAAGCTGTGAACGTTCAGCCGAAATATTCGCCTTTCTCATTTTAAAAAGATCAAAAGTCAACAAAAAATGAGTCTGGAAGTAGTTGCTGACGTAGAAGCCGAAAGACCAGCTCGGGAGGTAGATTATGAGATTCATTTGTTTAAATCACTTCTCGTTTAGAGACGGGTCGAACAATAATTTAGTAGCAGAAACCCGGGGGACTCAATAACTTACATCAGTGGGTAAAAGGTCAATGGAACATTTGTGACGTCACAAGTCCTAATATGGAAAATCCAATGAATGAGGCACTGATGACGTCATGAACATTTTGTCTGATATATTACGGATATTTCGTAGTTTATTGACCGGGATACGCTCTCGTGGGGAGAAATAAATACGGAAATTTTGAGTGAAAATGTAACTGAAGCCATATTAAGGAGGCGTAGAAGTTAAAATGTACTTGTTTTCTTTAAGCATTAATAAATCAATGGAGGGAAGAAAAAGTTTTGTTAATTCAATTCCCATCAGTTGTGCCACGAATTTGAAAAGTTATGCAAACATGATTTGTTGTTGTTGATTCACTCGCATCACGAAATTTCATTTCATGACATGGTCATAAAAAGTTGTTTTTTCAATGTCAATAAAAAAGTTGACATTCTAATTTCTTATTTGTGATAATGTCACCGACGACATACCACAGTATTACTGTAGTAACAAACAAGCAATCTGTTTACTATGCTCACTGGGCTTGTTACTTAGTTTGAGGTTAAGTTTTCGAAAAAATAACGGAGATCTCGAAGACCGCCCTTATAATTTCAACTTACAGAAAATTTGTTCATTGAGATTCAAAAATGTTGAGTTTAGCAAAGTTTTCCAACTTTTATCGAAAATCAAAGGCTTATCTAGATTGAGTAACGTACTTGTAACCATGAGCATCTAACAGCATTTTTGTCCCAATAAGGAAAGGCTTTACTTTTTTAAGTTTGTTTATATAGAATGCGCAGGATTTTGAAATATCCACATTGCGTATGATGTATTTACAGAATAGAATGTTTATAAGTGATTTCCGTAACAGCATGTAAAGTTCATCCGCTTATAACCGAATATCCGATTTTCCGATTCCCCTTTGTACAGAAGAATTTGGCCATGTGAGAAATTGGCAATGGCCTTATAAAAACATACATGGTTTGGCATTGAAAATAAGCATTCCCTTTTATCTTGAAAAGTATGAATGACCGACATACAAGGTATTAATTGCATGAAAGAGTGTTTCCGTTGTTTTGGTTATCCGCTTTCAAGAGAAACCGGACTGTTACACATTCTTGAGAGGATTACATGAGTGTTATATAACCAGGAAGAAAAGAGACGAGAGATGACTGATATAAGTAGATCAAGTATGAAAAGTATTTTGAAACAAAATATTTTATTGATATAGATTCCACTAGGTCAAACATGTGCGTTTGATAGGATTCAGTTTCACTTAATGTGTTCCTTTTGATGTGTTGTTTGAAATTGGAGTTTTATTCTGTCAAATAGTACCCAAATATAAAAGGTTTATCTCAATTTTTATGCCAATTTGAAATTTTAGATTTCAAAAAAAAGTTAGGTTTCAAATTTTTTAAAAAATGTTGCGCGCTGGAAAAAAGGGACATACTCCGATTAACAAAAGTGGACTTTTTATTCTCTTAGTATTGGAGAATTCGTATAAAACGCCTTGACAGAGAGGACATTAGTTGGTATATGATGATGATAAGTACACCAATAATATTCCCATGGTCAATTCAAAGTAATTTTTCACCCACGGGTTCATTTTTAGAATCAATTTGACTAACGGTTTGGCTGTCTCCCGTCTTGACTTACATGACTCGAAATGTGAATTCTTTGTTGACTTTGGTGACGTCACAAAACATGGATTGTCAGAAGATGACAGTTTTCTTCCTGTTTTGATAAGTCGCGTGTGAAGCGAAAGGAGAAACAGAGTAGAGAGCACCATGAATAGGTGGCTTTGTGACGTAATAGCATCGCCAGGATTTCAACGGAATTTTAAAGGCAGTATTTTACAATTTATCAAAACAAGGCAGAAGAATCATTCTTTATTTTAAGATTCATGATCTTTTAGTTCCATTATAATAAATTAACACGACAAACATGGCAAATGAAAAATGTCAAAACAAACATGGATAACTATTGCCTGTCAGAGGCACATACCAAATAAACCAAATTTTGAGCACTCAAAAAACATGAAGATACTTCAAATTCTACCCACACTTTCCTATTCCGATGGGGGATGAGCTGTCGAAACACAATATGAACACAACTTCCCCTAAACACCGTGTTCCATGACGGAAGTCGTGGTTCAAAACCGAGCATTCACATATCACCAGACCTTTTTGTAAGCCGTGCAGAGTGTCTAGAGAACCAGCTTCGCTGTTCGACCTGGGAGGTCTGGACAAAGAGGCAAGTAGCAAACAAAATGGGAAGGAAGATCACAATTACAAATAATCTAGTATTTTCCTTTTTACAAGTATCTTAGTATTGCTTGAGACTATTTCTTCTTACACGGCTTGATTTCGTTAAAACAATCATTAAAACAGTTGACTCGCCGAAGAGGAGTGTGAAATGAGTGGCTCTCGGGTAGCTTCAAACACTAATCACTTTTCACAAAAAAGTGATCGGAGGGCCTGAGAAGTGATTGGCAGGCCATACACACTTATGTAACAATAAATTCGCCTACCTTTCCTTTCGATGTCTCTCAGTCGTTGGGCTTTCCACTAAATATTTGTTAGAGATCAGTGATTCGGGCACAGAGTCAACAGAACAGACACTGGAGATAGAAATCTTGTGTTTGTGTGAGGTCTGTGGTGTAGTAAACTCTTTCGGTGGTTTGTCACTCTCTAAAAATACGAAGTAAAAGTAAACAAGTAAATATGGCAATGAACCATACTCAAGAAAAATTGTCACTGCGAAAATTTAATGTTGTCTAAGTTTGGACTGAAATTATAGGGTTCCAGTCCAAGCGGTTTGTGAGCTTATGAGTTTTATATAGTGACCTAGCAAACAGCATTCACAAAATTGTGTTTATAGCGCGGTAACTGCTATCTAGACAATACATGTCCTAATCAAACATGCGATGGGATGAAATGAAATTTTTACCTGGCGAAGATTGGACGTTTTGTTGTGTTTTCTTTTGAACGGAAGCGTAAAGTGGACTTTCTTTGCCCTTTGGTGTGAACACATGGTTGGCTGGCCCTGTAACATCCATATCATTTGAAAGTTTTTCTAACTCTTTGCTTAAATCATCAAGAGAATCAATAGAACTATTGGTATCTTCATATTTCAGTCGATCAATATTCCGCTGTTGGTAGACGACTGGAGTTGAGCTGTACGCTGAACGGATTGGATTTAAAGGTTTAGCGTCGACGAAATCAAGTCCGTCATTTAGTCTTTTAGTTTGGTAATTCGCCGAATGTTCTTGTGACGGATAGGAAGAAACACTGGGCAAGGGTGAGGAGATGAGATAATTTGCATTCTGATCAGTTTTTGGACTCTGAGAATAGTTTATAGGATCTGTATAACCGTTTAATTTTGGTGAGGAGTAATATTGAGGAGAATGTTCTTCAGTTTGGTTCTCTTCTGAATGATGAGGTGACTCTCCTTTAGATGATGTGTATTTTGGTCTCGTCGCTACGGAAACGACTTTGATTGGTCGATTCTTATAGCTACCATTATGGTTAGATGACGTAGGTGTGGCATGAGCATGAGATGTATCTTGTGGTGTATCTGACGATACGTGGTTCCCTTCTCTTCCATCATGAGGGTTGACCGAGTTAGACGAAAGACGTGGTCTTTGTTGACTACCTGAAGCTAAGTACTCTTCTTCAGGTGCTTGTTGTGGTGCGGCCGAATACGAATTAAAAGCGGAGACACGTTCTTCAACGACTTCTGGTGAATTCAATCCAGCCAATGGAATTCCATGTCTGTGTTTATACTCATTCGGCTCAGTGAATAACACGCTGTTCAATGCGTTCACGTGCTTAGCAACTGTTCCTGTTTCAATCTCTTGCACTTCTTCTTCCACTGAATCGATCCTCGTCCGCGGAGAGCGCGTGAACGAAGCAGACGGGCTGTAAACAGGGATCCCGTTATCATAGAACGAGCCGTTTTTCGTGCGCTCTATCACGCGTTGCGGTGTGCGCGCGGCATTCAAAGGTGATTTATCTAAATCAGAGAGAATTTCGTTCAAGATGGTCGTCGTTGAAGAAGAATGGGACCGAGTCTCACTTTCGTACGATGAATTCGAATCGAATCGTCTCAATGGGAGATTCATCTGTGATTTCTTAACAACCAAATAATCAGGTTGTGGAGGCTGATTTTCCATGGTAGGCACAGCCACATTTGTAAGGGAACTTTTACTTTTATTTTCACTGGAGTCTGAGTCAGCACTTTTGTATCCAAGGTCGTCCAATAAGCCGTCTAAAGCGTCGATACCTGTAAAATAGTAGTAGGGAGTAAATCAATTATTTATCTCGATATTATATTGAGAAATTATTTTTCCTATCAAACGACACTGATAATCGATACTAGGACCTCACGTTTAATGACATACAGAATGCATAAATTCCCATGCTTCTTAAATCTGCAAAGTTATAGTTGATTAAACCCTACGGGGCTTAAAAAGCACCGATTCACCGTTATCGATCTAGTGAAGATCGATAACAGATTCAAGTTAAATGAACCTAAATATCAAAATTGTAAGAATACACGTTTTTTTATAAAAACAAACTATATAAGAACATAAGACTTCGATGGCCATAATGTTAAGAACAAGTTTAGAAAATTTAATGCTTTGTAGACTCAAAACACCCTATTTCTTAGGAAAATGGGCAAAAATACTCACAAAATGGTCAAAAAACAAATATTTTGTATGTTCTTATAAAAAAAATATGCAGTAAAGAAAATATACACTGACCTTGTTGTAAGCTTTGATATTGATCGCGAATCTTTGACGATCGGTCGTATGTGTCGTAAGAGATGTTCTCGAATCGGAAATTCCGATCTACGGTGAAAAAGAAAGGTTTTCAAGGTATCAAGAAAATTTATCACTACTTTACCTTAAGGAGGTAGGAACCTTAATGTAACTTCACATTCGAGTCAACTATCTCACCTGATTAATTACAAGTAATTAAGAAATATAATTGCGATCATTTCCATTTTGGCAAAACTAAGGCTGAGAGTTATGATGAGAAAAGCGAGGCAGACAAAAATTTCCTTACTTTTACCCATGACTTTCAATTTTTAACAATTGACATAGACGAGTTAAAATTAAAATTGATGCTAGCGCGATATTATCTAGCACAATCTCAGTAACTATCTTGTGACTGATCCTTAGCCTAACTAGATGTTATGATAAAACACCATGGGGAAGTGCTCAAACAAAGAATATTCTGGAACTATAAGTGCAGAATGGCGCTCCATCGTGCTGTTCTTAATGTGCGTTCATGATGATGATTGTGTCTCTACACGGCAGGGTTTTTTGATGAAACCATGAAAAGGAATGCATTTTTGTTGGGAAGAAATAAGAAACGGGAAATTGACAAGACTTCTTTTTGAGAAATTGTTTTTAAATGGTGGGGTAGAGGGCAAAGAAGGGAGTGACGCTTAAGAAAGGGCATCATGCAAAGACAACCGGTAGCTTATTTACTGCATTTTTAAGAAGCTTTTAGCATCAACTTCCGCAAACAGAGTTAAAGCATGAGTGTAAACTACTGACCGAGCGTCAAGCTGGCTCGATAAATGTTTTGTGTAAAAAGATAAGAATAGAAATTTTCTTTGTGAATAAACTTTATCGGACCATCATCGTTGCTGTTCGTGTAGAACTTCAAATCTCTTTTTAACATTGGTTAACATTAGAGTGAAGGTATTTTAAGTATTCTGGACGAAGTCTTAAGCTAACCAAGGACACAAATTGATAAAGCGATAAAGAAGTGTACAAAAAACCGCAAAACACGCTTCGATATTCAGTTTTTTGTAAACACGCTAGCAGTTCACAAAAAAAGCGAACTTAAAAAGCCTTGCAAAAATCAAATCTTTTATTGCACAATTCATCTTTGTGCGAGTAGAGGCTAAATCTAAATTCGCTTACATGAAAAAACTAGCTGAAATTCCTTAAATAAATCAGAACACAATTTCGTATATCCTTTGATTTCGTATATCCCTTGAATGTACTTTGTTATTTTTAAAATTATTGCATGGTGCCCAAATATCCTTCAGTGAAAACACGTGGTGCTAATATCTTACCGTTTTCGTCGGTCATTTTGGTTGGACTTGCAGGTTCAATCAAATCTATAAAATAAAAAAAAGTAGGGTTTAATTGATATCTTCTTAAAGATTACGTGACATAATTTTTTGGTCAAAAGAAGAATAAGTACAACTGAAGTGCCACCCCAAACTCAAATAAAACCAAATTCAAACATTAACATCATACGCTCAGGTCAAAATCTAATTAGGCTATCAGCCATCTACTTATCAGCCTATTTATTATCAGAAATAGTACTCAAAACTTCTAAAGACCTTTCATTTTATTCTCTTCATTTCTTCATATCAATTACTTATTCAAGTCAAGAAAGGGAAAACCAAACTGTGAGAAAAATTTATAAAATCCCGGTAGGTCTTCCTGCAAGCCTTATAAAAAAGTTCTCTTATATCGAATTCAATATTTTTCCGCCCACACGTTAAGACTGTGCTGTGTTCTATAAGCCTCAGGGATGTAGACTGCCCTTAAAATTAACAGTTCAAACCTCCAAAGTTTTTACAAAGTATTGAGCATTTAAGTCACATAAGAACTTTCTATAATATAAACTTCAGTTGATTTGCTTGACTTTTGAAAGTTAAATATTAGCTAGATGTTCTAAAAAGCCAAGGAACTTTAAAAAGCTAAGAGCCAGTTACAATTTGAACCACAGTTAAAAATAATCCAACCTCGAAAAAGATCCATATACACATGTTTCGCATTAACAGAGTTTGTAAGTTTACAAATCAGAAACACACCGTCCCAATATCCATTTCAAACATAGAGGATTACTATGGGAAAAGATATGGCCCAGATTTATCATTTTATACCGCAAGATACAAAAAGAAGACATTATACAAGAGCTTATAGAGAACTGACTTTAAAGCCAAACAAGTCGTTTCTTTAAATGAGGAGCAAAAGGGGTTTAAGAAGGACGAGTTTCCGCAAACGTAAACCTCAGGAAACGTTTTATTGAAGCTCAAGTTCCAAAGAGTTATATAAGTTATAGGTACAAGTGTTTTTATCACAAGCAAGTTAGTGTATGGAGGCTACGAAAGGACTTATAGGTGTTGAATACATAGATTTATAAAGCTCGAAGGGCTAAATATCGTGCTTTAAGCCATCGTAGGCAAAAAAAGTAAATATCGGGAAAAAAATATTGTTGCTATTGTTTTTGAAAACCCACGAAGATTCTGATTGGTCAAGCACTGAAATTCTATTGTAATATCACGTGACTTAGGTAGGATTTCCTACCTAACCACGGCACACTTTTAAGCAAAAGTACGCCATCTAGCCCTTTGGGAAATCTATGGTTGAATACAGCACAGACTCTTATAAGAGCCAATATATGATATATGATTGTCGTTTATACGGCCGGCATGAAACTTTGAGTACCAAAAACTACATTATCATTTTAACTACGCAAGAACTATTAAATTCTAACTCTAATTATCAGGCTTGGATGTTTTAAGAGCTTAAAATTAATATTTTCTTAATCCTTCATGAAATTTGAGGCTTAGATTGTTCTAATTTGGTTTCAAGAAAATTGTGCATGCCCCTGGTTAGTAACAGGACAGCACAGATTTCACAAGTGTAGAAGAGTTAGTCGTCAAAATTTTCTTTATTCTCAATCAAACCTCTTCATATAAGCATATGTCTTCTAAAACTACCCGATTCTCAATCCAGCATTTGTCTCAACGTTAAGACAAAAAAAAAAAAGATTCCAATAAGGTGTACTAGTACATTTCCGTTATCATGAACAACTTTGTCAAATCTAAAAAATATTTTCAAGGAAGTCCAATGTTACCCAAACACTTTATAAAGATTCTACTCAATATTGAGTGTCAAAAATTCTTATGACGTCATCAAGTGATGTAATTTTGTTACTACATGAAAAAATGTCGAAATATGAAAATTCAATCTTGTTAGATCTAAAGAAGGTTAATCAACTTAAAATGACCGTTTGATACCTTCTGCGCATGCTTCCGACCTGACTCATTCCAATAGGTTGAAAGAGGAAAATAGAAAAAAGCAAATAGGATATTTTTCATTGCATTACTATCTATCTCTCATTGCGGTCAATTATGTATAAACATTAAAATACTTGATATGGACATTGATAACGATCGATTTTTTAACATTTTATCGTAGGTGAGGAAAATCAAAATTACGGAGCCTCTCTTTGGTAGTGATAAAGTCTACCTAAGCCCAAAGGAAGGCTATTTTCCTATCTATCACGTCATAAATATCTTACACCTAAAAGTATTACAAATACCTTTGGGCTAAAATAGTCCTACAATAATGTTTCAAAAATTGAGCCTTAAAGCTTGAGTTATGTATAAACGAACAAAACGAACGAAACGAACAAACGAAATGGCGGTCGAACTTAGAAAGGTCAATGGCTACCTTAGACTAGTAGCGGAAATTATCGATGCAAAGGCTATCGAACGAACATGACTTGTAATCAAGGCTGTAATTCTAACGGTTCACTAGCCTGGTTAATGTTACTACTAATTGAAAACTAGACTGTTTCATGTACCGCTAACACGAAAACGATATTCATCTAATATCAATTTATTTGTAGATTCGATTAATTCTGTCTCTCTTTGCAAATTAGATTGTCATGCTGTAATTACTTTTCAAGATTAACACCAAGTTATGAAAAGTTTAACTGTGATGTTGAAGTGGTATCGTCGTTTCTGCATTTTACAAATTCTCAGGAACAGTAGATCAACCCTGCTCGGACAAAACCGCCCTTAACAAATCTTAATAGCTGGAGAGTTGTCAGACTAAAACCTTTCAAATTAATAAATTCAGATGTTTTCTACCGAAACGAGTTCATAGCCGGTCTTATTTAGCCGGTCTTCGAAACTCTACAACTTCTGACAACTGCTATAATCAAATTGGTTCTAAAATCTACGCATCTAAACAATCTTCCCACAAAACTTACAGTGACGTATCTAAGATAAATGTAAATTATAACTAATTGTTATGGAAATTTTGAAGCAGACCCCGTACCGTCTTGGAAATCGTTTGAAAAAGTACAAAAACTGTCAGCATTTATTACTTGAAAAACCTCGTTACTGTAGTGTGTAACCAATTCCTGGGTATAAACCAAAGACCACAGATTTTTGTAAAGTCCGAAGGGCTAGATGTCGTGATTTAAGCTCTTCCAAGCAAAACAAGTGTTACTTTCATGGACCTTCCTGGTTATGCATTTAACACATACATAATTGATATCTACGTGAGCGTGACCATTAAACAATCATTCAGAACACAAATAGTGACGATCTATTAAAATTAGTCGTTTGTTTCTTATAAAAAAACGTTTAGAAACCAAAATTTCATGCTCTTGAAATATTCTTTCATATTCAAGACTTCGTGAGCAAAAAAAAAACATCTATCTCATCAAAAAATTGAGTAATTTGGCTAAGAACATTGATGTATGCTTATTAATAGTGATTCTTATAGATAAACATGCGTTTTTTGAGCCAACAAATTTTTTTTGTAAAAATCTGCTTGAGCCATCTTTTACCTATGATGGTACTTTCATGTCAGAAAAAACTAATGAGCCAATCTCGAGAACAGTTGGTAACTAACGAACGGACAGAGGTTAATTTGTAGGACCTCCACCGGGGTAGGTCCAAAAAGGTGAATATCGCAAAACATATTGCTGCTATTGTCTTCGAAAACCTGTGAAGCTTCTTATTAGTCAAGCGCTGAAATTCTATCGTAATGTCACGTGACCTAGGTAGGATTTCCTAACCTAACCTCGGCACACTTTCCGGCTACGATATCTAGCCCTTCGGACTTTACAAATCTATGGTATAACCGTCTATGTTTTCATCTTCCAGTGAACTTCACCATGCTTTCACGACACAAGCATGCAACAAATCAAATAAAAAACATTCAATACAGAATACGAATAGTATTATGGTAAATTTAATCTGAACTCGTATTAACGGCAGAATGCTTTGAGATGCACGATTAATAAGGGCTTACGAAAGATTAAAACAATCCAATACATGTAATAGCCAGGTAAAAAGAAATTATTTAATCAGAGTTTATTGTTAGAAAAAGATATGTTTGTTGGGTCTGACACCCTCTAAATGGTGTAGATCCTAGCGAAATCCTATTCTCCAAGAAACTTAAAATAAAAGTTCCTTCTTGCATATTCTTTATATCAGGAACACCAGTAAAAAGCCGGTCGCTACAATCAGGTCCAGGTAGTAAACCCTTCCTAAACCTCTACCTGACATTTTACTTGTGACTGCCTCAAAATTTTGAGCTTTAATTCTAAAGCTTTTTCAAGACCAATCCCTTTTATCTCGCCATTTATAAATATGATATTTTCAGTTTCAGTTTTAATTTTTTAAGACAGGTTGTAATCTTAGGACCGGTGTACTCCCAATAACCTTGACCTTTAGTTTCTTATACCGAAGAGAGAGAGGAGATATTTTGCATACGTTATCTCACTCATATCAAAATAATCCAATACTACACAGTAAACACGTTCACAAACAGAGCAAACACATTATATAACATCAAAACGTGTTTTTGTCGAGTACCTCAAGGAGAAATTACACAAACACACGTGAAAAAAGGGGCTTTTGAAGGGAAATATGTTCTTCGTATTCTTTGTTACTAATGTTCAAATAAGAAAAATCGATGAAAAAATCTTCACGAAAATGATTAAACCAAGAGTAGTTTGGAATTTTTAATTAAAGTTTAGCTTTTAAAGAAGTTTTTACGCGGTAGATAGATCAGTGAATTGTTGGTACTAGTGACTAAGTTTCTGGCAAATACGCCAATAACATTGGCCAAATCTTTTCCTCGATTTTCGATTTCGTCGGGATAGAAATGTAAATCAAATATCAAGATCAAATAAAAAATGTATGAGCGCGCGAAAGTCGATTCTTTGAAATATAGAACAAGATACGGATTCAAAAGAAATAGAACTAGAATTAGATGCCCCGTAATTTTAAAGACCTAAAGAAAGCTCTCACTGGATTATTCACTCTTTAAAATTGATCGGCTACAGCTCACTGAAGACTTAACTATCCCAGGAGTTCGTGGATAGCACCAACTCGCTGAACTTTTCAATAAGCATTAGTTTTTTAACTCTATGAGAAATTCCAGCATGAGCTCAGAAGTCATAAACTAACCTTAACATAAAACTTCTTCTACTTTCTCCAAAACATCAAATCATCCCAAAGTTGAATTTCATTCAAAAAACATTTTCACATATAAAAAACAAATCATCCAAAGAGAACGTTTAGAATTAAACTGCGTAACTTTCAAACAATATTTCTATAGGTCACCCACAAAATGATACAAATGAGGTTACAACGTTCGAGAAAGAAAATCTAACCACACTTAAACAATAGTTATAAAGCCCTCAGGGGTGAGAGATATATCACAACATTTTTCTTAACTGTCCTAACTATCATGATCTATAAATACAACAAGACCGTCCGAGTTTGTCAAAGTAGATTTTGATGGAAATTACATATAAAGGACTTTTAATGGGATTTGAATATACGATGGACTTTGTCAAAGTGATGTTGTTTTTACAAGAGAATGACAATGAATGTGAAGCATTAAGAATGAGCTCTGAAAGGTAATAAGCTAATTGATCAAAAATACGCCTCCTATTTTCAAGTATTAATCAATAAATCAAACAGATTTTTAATGAGATGCTGATTAGGAGAGGAGTTGATCAATTTAATCACGAGATCACAAGAGCTTGTGTGTAGGTAGATTAATGTACAGTTGACCCTCTCTAATTCGGTTTTCAAGGAACAGAAAATCTTTTTTTTGAATTACAAGGAGCATTTTATACCACTTTCCAGCTGAAGGGACCGACGTTTAAGTTCGAATTACATAAAGATTCGAATTCTAGAGGTTCCAATTAGAGAAAGTTGACTGTGACTTCTGTGGTGGACGGACTAAACTCGTCCGGAATAAGAATTCATTAATGATTGTCCTAAATGTGGGTCCGTATCTGCGTAAGCAATTTCACTGAGTTAAGCAACGGAATAATCGATCACATTAAAAATTAAGATCATAAGACAGATAGGTCTTTGAAGGGTAGATAACGAAATCAATGGCTGATATGATGCGAATGAAAAAATATTATCAGATTGTTAAAGATGATGCAGAAGCCATGATAAGTGGAAGAATTATCAGAAAAATTTCATAAGATTGTAGAAAATTTTGAAAAAGACAAAACATTTTGAAAAAAATAATTCTTGTTTGAATAGCTCGTGTCAGGCCCCCCGTTTCAAAAACAATACATAACAAATCGAGACCATTTGAAAAATCAGAATGCTGAAGGTTTTGTGAATTTACCTTACTCATTTAACCTTCCCTTTTAAGTATTCAACGAAAACAAAGCAGCGACAGAACGAAATGAATAACAGAAAAAAACAGAACCACTGAATACAACTATCAGTGCGTCTCTATGAAGTACTGAAGTACCAATAACTTCAAGAGGTCTATTTTCGTCGCGAATAATGTTTATAGGGAAAACATCAAGACAAGTGCAAAGGCTTTGCAGCCATAACGATTTAGCCCCTTCCCTTAATATAATCCGTGAAAATCGCATTACGAATAGGTTTCTAGATTAAAGGTGATGGCATAAGCCAAATGAACAAGTGCTATAATATTCAATGCATTAGGTGGAATGTGTAAACAAAAGATTATTTCGTCACGTATAACTTGTTGGCAAGGTCAGCATTGAAATCTATAAAATGACTTCAAATAAGAGCTTAAATCCTGCTTGAATGGTGAATCCTAGAAACTAAGCAGTATCGTATTTACTATAATCAGTGCTACCCTTTCTTGAACATTGTACTATATAAAATAAATTTCATGTGTACAGACACACCTATTAACTCTTGCACCAAGAGGACTTGATTAAAACTGCCAGGAATGTTTAATGGCAAATGCTAGAAGTTATTCAGCTTGTAAAAAAATATTCGTGGTAATTCGACCCCGTTCAACTCGAGCCCGAACCCCTTGAAAGGTTAGGGTTGAGAGGTGTATCGACATGAAGTTCTGTAAATAATGAAATATTGCATACCGTTCAATAGAGATGATCCCTAAATTAAACGCCATGTACTTAAAACAAAACAAAAACCAAGATTCAAAAGGACAACGTATCATATGAACCGCATATTAACATTAAATCGGAGGCTTGATGCCAACTATCAAAATATACGAGTCAATGCGAAATCAAGTTTATCAATCTCTCTCTTGTGTTTTTTCAAGATTGTCAAGGGCGTCTTTATCACTCAATGATATCTAGATAACATATAATCATGTTATATAAATTGAGCAAGCACATAACCCATTGTACTTTGTCAGTAATTCGGTGAGCGAATAAGAGAGACGAAAAAGTTGATAGCAATTAAAATGGAATTTTAAGTGAAAAGTTGACAAGAAGTTTCTGAGAGAATAACAGAGAATACTTTATCAGGGGAGATCCCTTTAATACAAAACTGAGCTATCTGATGGGCTATGTTTACATTCTTCTTGCCGGCTACGCATTCCGAAAAGCCCAGTAAAATAAAACGAGGCCCTTTTACAAATGACACAAAACAAACCCTTAGCTTTTGAACCAGACGTAAAATATCGAATGGAAGTACTGAAATTTTCTTTCAGCCCGAATGATAAAAAGCTAAACCTTAACTGACCAGTCTATAAAATAAATAGTCAAATAGTGTGGGAATATTTCTTTGATTGCGCCTTGAGTTCTGCTAAAGAGATATGTCATTTTCTATTCTAAGAAAAAATATATTTTGGTTACTAACGTACGTTGTCAGCAATGCCAAAAAAACTCGTTTTTTCGTGTGAGAAAAGGTCACGAAAAGATGTCCTGTGAAAACAGAGACTTAGAGTGGTTATTTCTCTCTTTCCACTATCACAGGGGGAGTGGCAGAATATGTCGAATAATCTCTCTTTTCTTAATGGTACTTAAGAGCGTTCCACCTTTTTTAATGATCTTACAGAAATCCTAAATCTCGCATTGCAGTTCCTAGCAACGTGGCTTTTTTTATAAACATTCTGCAGAGATGAGGGCTGGTCCAGCTTCTTTGCCGAGAAAACAAAACCATCATTATAACGGTAATTGTAAAATCTCATTGTCTGAACCATCTTCAGCTGTCTCTTGCTAATTCGAACTATTTGAATTTCTCTATATTTCGAACTAGTTACCAGTCTCCGTTATAAAGAAGAACACGTTATGAAATATAATAATACACTCTTCTCGAGATGCATAAATTTATTGTTGTCCTCGTTTTCAAACAGATTTCATTGCTATAAAATTATACATTTAAACCAATTTAAATTCCCAAAAGGCAAACATCAACTCTAAAACAAAAGTACTTGAAATTCAAAATGTCTAATGAGGTGTAAACAACACAATTATCATTGTGAATAAGTAATTTTATAGCAAATGAAATCTATTTGAAAACGGGGACAACCTGGGACAACAATAAATTTATGCATCTCGAGAAGAGTGTATTCAAATCTCTCTATAATTCGATCTAAATCGCTTCCCCGTACCGCAGGTCCAACAATCAACCTGAAAACGTGAACTAGCCTGGGTACTTTAAAAACTTTTTAAACTTTAAGCGTGAGTAATGTAGAGGAAAAGAATTATTATAGAACCATCAAAAACATATTGCAGGAATCTTAATGAGTTGTAAGCTGTACGCCTCAAATCCAAATTAATTACAACCGCTCAAAACAGATTTCAGTCTTGACACGACACACGAATATTGCATATCGATTTCTTCTGGAAACAAATACTTTTTATAGATTACAAAATCGTTTTACCAAAAACAAGGCGAATAGATTCGAGATGAGAATCGATCTAAATATTTTTTTCACACAGACTTTCACAAGCCGTTTAAGCGCAATGAATTATATGTAGAATCAGGAATCTAGCCTGGCATGGGGTTGACTATAAAAAGCCAGATTACCCATGGCATTGCAAAAGTCTTTCAAAAGGAATGGTCAGCTCAAAAATATCGCATAGACCTCTCCACACAGCTTTTACGCAAATTGGGATATAGATAAAGAATTGCATCAGGATAAAGAAATTCTCTTACTGTGATTCTCGTCAACTTCGCTTTCTCCTGGTGTAAAGATCATCTCGAAGTAGTTCGGGATTGGAAGATTTCCCAAATCTAAGAAATAGAAGAAAAAAATGCAGAGTTTTAAGGAAATTTGATTGTGACTGAGATTCGAAAAACACTAACGGTATTCCCCCATTTATAAAAAAACGAAAAGCAGACAATGAGGAATACTATAACCAATCTTATCTAACGTTTATCGTATTTTAGACCATGTTCAGACGTTACCGTTTCGTGTCGCTCCGGTATGGTTTCCATTACGGATCGAGAGTGTTCATATTGGTTTCGGAACGTTTTGGAGCAAGAAAACGGAACTGTTCCGTTCCGATAAAAAAAGTGGAGCGAAACCGTTTCGATCAGCTTTGTTTTATAACGTCTTCTTTTTTTGACGTTCACACTTGTTTCGGAACCGTTTCGTTTCGGAACGATAGGGAACCGTAACGTCTGAACATGGTCTTAATTTCCATAGATACTGGTATATTGTTTACGGACAATAGGGGGTAGTTTTTAGATTGAAGATTGTGCTTGTCGTATTACGTTCAGTTGACAAATGATATGACTGCATGGCTACATTTGATTGACACGGATGTGGAGCAAGATTGGTCAAAAAGAGGAAAAGAAAAACATTTTCGTTTTGCTTATATCAGCATGATATAACAATAGCAAGACACTGTCCTGATATGAAATATGTGTCTAATATGAAACGGAAACACTTATGTAAAAATAAAACCTTTAAGGAAATAAAATGTCAAATTACCTTCTGGTACCATGTCTAATTGATATTTCCCATACACCAGATTGTGATTTTCTTTCACATCTCCCGTATGAAATTGTAAGCCAAACAGTACACAATTCGTTATTGGCGTAAAGTTGCGTACACATTGAATCTAAAATAGGAAAGATGAAGTGTGTCAATTTAACTTCATACAAGGTTATCCATCCATTGTTGCCAACTAGGAACAAGTGATACTTTTATGGACCTACCTGGTTATGCATTTAACACATATATAATTGATATCTACATAAGCGTGACCATTAAACAATCATTCAGAACACAAATAGTGACGATCTATTAAAATTAGTCGTTTGTTTCATATAAAAAACACGTTTAGAAACCAAAATTTCATGCTCTTGAAATATTCTTTCATATTCAAGACTTCGATAGTAAAAAAAAACATCTCATCAAAACATTCAGTAATTTTAAGAACATTGATGTATGCTTATTAATAGTGATTCTTATAGATAAATATGCGTTTTTTGAGCTGAAAAATTCTTTTTTTACAAAAATCTGCTTGAGCCATTTTTACCTACTTTCATGCAAAAAGTCAGAAAATAACAAATCCAAAAAACCCGTTTTTTAGCTGAAATTTACCCAAAAATTTTTTTTCCAAAAATCGAGCTCCATCACATTCGAGGGTTTATAGTTATGCATCTTTGTGCAAAAAATCATAAAGAATAAAAGAGCCGATCTCGAGAAAAGCTAATACCTAAGTAGTTGATAGTGTGCTTACAAAAAAATATAGAATTTGGCCAGTTTTTCTATAAAAACAAGCCAAGCAACCAAAATTTCATGTCTAAACACATAAATTCTTTAAAAGTAAGCCCTCATGAGCAAAAAAAAAATGCATCTCATAAAAAAAATTGAGTAATTTGACAAAAAACATTGATGTATGCTTATTAATACTGATTCTTATAGATAAACATGTGTTTTTTGAGCCAACTAAATTTTTTGCAAAAATCTGCTTGAACCGTATTTTACCTATGATGGTACCTTACTTTCCTGCAAAAAGTCAGAAAAAATTAATGATCCAATTTTTCACAAAGTCCAAAAAACAAACATTTTTTAGCCGTTTTTTTGGCCCAAGTTTGCCCAAAATTTTTTTTTTGAAAATCGGGCTCCGTCACATTCGAGGGTTTATAGTTATGCATCTTTGTTAAAAAAATCGTAAAGAATGAAAGAGTAAATCTCGAGAAAAGCTAATACCTAAGTAATTGATAATGTGCTTATAAAAAAATATCGAATTTGGCCAGTTATTCTATAAAAACACGCCAAGCAACCAAAATTTCATGTCTAAACACACATATTCTTCAAAAGTAAGCCCTCATGAGCATAAAAAACATCTATCTCATAAAAAAATTGAGTAATTTGACTAAGAACATTGATGTATGCTTATTAATAGTTATTCTTATAGATAAACATGTGTTTTTTGAGCCAACTAAATTTTTTGCAAAAATTCGCTTAAGCCATCTTTTACCTACGATGGTACCCTACTTTCATGCAAAAAATCAGAAAAAATTAACGACCTAATTTTTCACAAAGTCCAAAAAACCCGTTTTTTAGCCGTTTTTTGGCCCAAATTTGCCCAAAAATTTTTTTTTTTTGAAAATCGGGCTCCGTCACATTCGAGGGTTTATAGTTATGCATCTTTGTGCAAAAAATCAGAAAAAACTAACGAGCCAATCATGAGGAAAGCTAGTAACAAACGAACGAACGAACGAACGAACGAACAGACGAACGGACAAAGGTTAATTTATAGGACCTCCACCGGGGTAGGTCCAAAAATATGAAAGTTTTATTCGTCGGTGGATAAAACAGGATAAAGGCAAAGGTTCGGTAAATGGAAAATATATTTAACTATTATTACACAATAAATTGAAGGAAGTCGAGGTTAGAATTGTACACCACTTCGACTTCAATTTATTGTGTAAAATGCTTCCTCCGGTTCAAGCACTTTCTTGCTGAAGAAGATATAAGCAACTTAAGAAGATTTAACTATTATCACATATTATATTTGGTACAGAACGAAAAGCAATTGCAAACACGGCACCCTAAAGAATATGTGTGGCGACTGTGTAATACTATACTTAAGGGAGAGCGAAGAGCGCATACCATAATATCTCCTTGTAAAGTGATTTCTTTCTCCAGCTTCAGAAGAAAGATGTTACAATCATCTGGTACAAACCTTGAAGAATTAACGCATTGAATCATTAGAAAGAATCAAAACTAGATATTTTAGAAGGAAATTCTCTCTTAACAATCTTGACCGGGTGAATTTTCTTTTCCGGGGATTTCAACTTATTCACTCTCTTGGCCTTAAGTTTCTTTACAAAAACGAATAGTCTGTTGGGAGTAAAATCTAGAGCGGATATAATTCTCACCAAGTATCAGTTGTATGAATAAGATGACACCCTTGATAAATTTTCAATTGGAAGTTTAAACCGTCATCACCAGCCGGCACGTTATGCAACACGACTGTCCGAAGGAGCATAGGTCTAAACAAAGAGGGAAAAACATCACCAGTCTACCTTTTCTTCTTTGAGAAGACAATAACTGTACACATGGCTGGTTGATTGGGCATAAATAAGATGGGGGCGTACGACAGGCGTGAACACCGAAATCTCGACAGATATTTCTTGAATCACCGCCAACACCGATAGCAAAAATCCTTAATATTTTTTCCGCATGGCACTTTTGACACTAAAATAGCGTCGTGTCATCAGAAAAAGGGCTTATACCGTCACAACGTCAAACCCGTACGCCGCACCCCCCAGAATAGGAAATAGGTATTGGGTCTGTATTTACTACACAGTGGATGGCTTACTGAGCTTTAGGTCTTAATAATGCTTATAAAGAACTCATAGGTAGTCTTTCTAGGGGTCAAATTTTTTAAACCTGGAAAAATTTGAAAGTTGCCAGGAAAAAAAAATAGAATGAAACACCAGCAACAGATTGATACATGGATACAAAAATATTTTAGTAGAGCCTCACCTGGTAGAAAATCTTTTACTGCCTTCTAACATTCCACTGTAGTAATTCAAATATCTGTAAATGAAAAAAATATCAAAGCTTAAACAAAGATTAAGCATTGTGAGGGCGATCGCTATATTCGAGCCCAGAGAGCAAAATGAACAGAGGGAGGGGGGCACTCGAATTGAAAACGACCGTACGCGTAGACAAAATCAGGGTCTCAAAATTCCTAGATCCTTGCAGAAGGTTTGGCAAAATTTGAGCAAAACACCATCCTTTACCGTACATTCTTTAATTTTTTTGTCCATCAAAAATCGACGGTTTTTTGAAAATTTTGCCAAAAAAACCTTAAGTAGGTCAATTACCTGAAGCCCCAATCCTCCGAGCTTAAAGACAAATGTTTCATCAGACATTCTCCAAGGGAGACTCATAAGGAACTGACTATGAGAGAGCTTGAAAGGGTGGCAATGTACTATAAATACAAAGTAATATCAAATGACGGTGCGTTCTAAATAGGATTGAATATCAAATAACAATGCAATAACATGATTGAAAATACTTACCTTTTATGTGAAGGTTTCATACATCGCTGAAGGTTTGATCCGTAAAATTTTGTCAACCTGCACCAGTCATCTTTCTCAGTACTAGAAAAATGAAGAGAAGTTTTGAACCTGGGGGATAAGTATATACAAGCAAAGATTGACATTTTCGGGTGGGGTTTGTGGAGGGAGAACTCAGTTTCCTTGTTTTCTATTATTCGGGTCAAATAGTAAAGGGATTATAATTCGCAACGCGGGAAGTGACAATAGCTGGTAATTCAATGACTCTTGGATAAAAATGAAGAATGCAAAAAAGGATCACCCTACCTCAATTGTCTGCTAAAATTGATATAACATCCAACGATCAACGCGATGCGACTTTTACATCCCTGGAAAAAAGAAAAAGATTTAATTTGATATGTTGTTAACTTATCGTCGTAGACTTTTAGACCGTCGTTTTTGCATACTCACAAAAAGGGGAGATGGGTCGCAACGAGGATAAAATAATTTAATAATCAGGATGAAGCCGTGAGATTTGTTTAAAAACATTCGTATTGTTGAAGAAAAGTGAAAATTACTTATGAGTTAACCAATAAGAGATTACGGAGGTTGATAATATGACTTCATCTTCATACTCGTACACAAAGTTTTTTTCAGAACCCCTCTCAGGGAAAGAGGCGTGTTTAAGTAAATTGTTTCTGGACTCAAAACCGGGGGAGGGGGTACTTAGGCGAGTGAAAGAAGGGTAGGGTATGTGCCGCCCTTAAGCGTGTCTTTTTTGGAACCTGACAGTCCTGTAAGGGTTTGAAAAATCAGAAAATCAAATTTTAGTCCTACTAAGGGTAAGAAAATTAAGAAAATTTAAACTTACTTTTGCCCCGAAAAGATCGAAATTTGGTCAAATTAGTCCCAGTAACCTTTCCCGTGGGTGCCGCTGTCGGCATATGCCGACAAGAGCATTTTCGATTTCTTTGCCGGTGTTGGCATTTGCCAACAAGGGAGATCTCGATTGTTTTTAAAGTTGATTGAAAGTTCGATTTTGAACCAGATTTCATTAAAAAGCTCAGTTGAATAATCAAAATAATTTCAAAGATATGTTTTTCGTAATTATACATTTTTTAACTCAAAGTAAATATTTCTGATATTTTTTCATAAAACAAAGCTAAATGTGATCTGGCAAATAGGTCGAACCTTCATTTTCCGTGGCAAATAGGAACCCTTAAAAAATACGAACGGCAGTTAAAGGGACAAGGTTCGTAAAATTCACAAAATTTTCCTTTTCCCCTCCTTTTTAGTCCCGGTAAGGGTCCGAGGGTCGAAAGTCGAGCGACACACCCCTGTCAGCTCGCAACCCTAGTACCCCCCCCCAAAGAGTTGATTGAATTTATACCTTGCAATAGAGAATGGCAACATTTTCAGAATCATCGTGAAGCCAACAGTGGATTGAACTGATGATTCTAGATAGAGTGAAAGCTAGTTAGTTTGTTTTTTAGTTTCTTGTGTAGTTTGTGGGTTATTTATTGAATCTTGACAGTTCTTTAATACTATTAACAGTTTTTTTTTGCAGAATTTGACGCATGATCAGTGTTAGAGAGCTTCTCGAATGTATAAAAATGGGATTTACCTATTAAAAGGCAAAGTTTCTCATAGATTAAAGGAAGCAAAGGTTTCAGAAGTTTTTTTAATAGATCTTTGGACATGAAATATTAATGAGTTGCAGTGAAAAAGTTTCTGACGAAATAGTACATTTTTCTAAACTAATGACTGTTTTTTGTGAGCAACCGTATAACTTACTGAGAGATCTTCTCCAAGGAGGGAGTGAAATGGTCGGGCCATCCCAAATCCACCGTCTAAAGAGGAGACAAAGCAGCTTATTAATGAATTGTTTTGAAATGAGGAGATTACTTTAATTTCCAATAAATTTTCTCTGGTGATAGTATAATGGCTTGGTTTGATTAATTCATTTTCGGTGACCATGCCATGCCGTGCATCAGGTTTTCCAAGAAACGATCTCAATATATGAAGGGTAGAAAAAGAGCCCATTCAGAAGGATTATTTCAGAAGTACTGAGTTTGACAAAATTTAATCTGAAATTAAGAGCAATGATCTTAGTACGGGCTGAGTTTATCCATGCAAAGGGGCTTGAAGAAATATTAAAACGTCGAGCGATTGTTGCTTTCATAACAAAAGTTTTGATTCTTCTCTGAATATATACAACGGAGCTAAAGCTAAACAGACCTGGTGACATTGCTGGTTTTGGAAGGTCGTGTAAAGCGGTCGCTCGGAAAGGTTGAAGATACGTAAGTTGTCTGAGAAGCGTTTGATCAAAGTAGTTAGGGTTTCAGGTAGCTCATCTTGGTCTGGTTGGCTTGTGATGTCATTGCTCGCTGTGATGACTTTAAGTAGAAAATGATGAAGATGTCAGGATTAACAAAACTTCGCTTGAACTCTTAATTTGATATATCATTGTAGTCGATTCTCCCAAATTCAACCCTTCATATCATAATTTCAATCTCTTGAAGCTCAATTTTTGACCCTTGAGAGATAAATTTGCTTCTCTATTACTCGAGCAATAATTGATTTACTTCTTTAGTTCGGGATATGGAGAATAGAAAGCAACTAATTCAAAATAGGCACCGCGGTTCTATTTTTGAAGTGGTAGGGCAAACGCCAAAGGTTAGCGCTGACACGAGCAAATTTGTAAAATTTAGCTCTTAAAAAACCTAAAACAGCCTTCTTTCAAGACATACAACAGAATTCAGGTGATTCGGTAAATTATCTTTTGCTTTGAGGTCTTTGAGAAAGTGTGGCTGTACTAGGGGTGATGTGATCTTAAAAACATATGAAACTATAAAATGCTTTTGAAATTTCAGCTAATATCAAACCAAGAGACATTTTGTTGGCAAAAAAATTATACAATTTACTAAGTAACTTTACAATGGGATGAAAATGTACCATTTCCATTTTTTTCAATAAACAAAAGAATCACAGTATCAAAGCAAGAACTTGTAGATTGGAAGAGAAAAAGGTGTGAATTTCTCAACATTTTCAATGCATAGAAAGAAACTAACAGAGTAGTTGCCGGGAAACATGGTCTAAACTACCATTTATGTTCTTTTAACGTGTTTAGTGTTTTCTTATTTCTTGATGAACGTAATTTCATTTGAGTTTTCGAACGAAACAAAATTGTTCTATTCTAAAAATTTTAATTTGTGTTTTTTCGCTCCATGTGGTATTTGCAGCAGTTTTATTGGATGTGCGAGTAAAATAATAAATTCTACTTTATTTGGGATATTAGTCATATGAATGACGGGTAGGCAACAAAATGTGTATTGAACAATTTTCGAAGGATATTTTCAAGTCGTTGCGATTTTTGGTCATTTACGGAGCATTGCTTTTCATGGTGATTGTCAATTTCACTGTGTTGCCTGTCACTAAAACTCAATCACCCACCACGTCAACAGCTCAGCTACCATATTGTTTTGAGAATGGGACGACCTCATTGGTCAATGAAGGAGACTGGTTTCCACTACCAGGTTTGACAGAGAAAGATTATAGAGAGCGAGCCGAGTTGGACAGGTTTATTCGAAGAGCGAATGAATGGGCACCTGTACTCCACAGACCAGATTTGAGGTAGAGCCCCCTTCTCTAATTTGTGCATTTAGAGCGCGTGTCTGTTAGTTTCGGGAAATAATGAAAAAAAGGACATCTCGAAAACTTTGTCAGCTACGTGCAAGAGTACCAATTTTACCAAGTGGGTGCTGACTAATAAATGGAATGCAGAATAATACTGTCACTAACATATTCTTGAACCACTAGTTTTAAAAAGCATCTGATTAGACACGAACTCTAATTCGTTCAAAGAGGGTTGGCTTTTCATCGAATAAGGGAGGCTATCAAATAGTAAAGCGGTGTTTATGAGAGTTTCTTGTTGACGGTTAATTTCAATATTATCGAATAATAGAGCGTATAGAATAGTAGAACGTCAAATTAGAGAGCGTCGCCTGTAGTTTCAGCATGAACTCTCCTGTTTTCATTTAATATCAGGTGCGGTAAGAATGTTCCCATCCCAGGCTACCGGTTATTTTCACAATGTAATGCGGAAGGCCAATCACCATGTTGCAATCTGAACACTGGATTATGCGGGAAAGGTGCAGAAAACTGTGATTGTGAGAATTGTACGGACTTCCGGAAGATGATATCAGCGGAACTGGCCCAATGGCAACCACGGAAATGTCGGTTGAGAAGATTTCACTGGAAAGATTCATGCTCGTTGATAAGTAGACAGAATATCTCACTCGTTTTCTTAGGTAAGGACAATTTCTTTTTCAAACCTAAGGTAACTTGGAAAGTTTAATTATTGGTAAAAAAGAAGTTTCAATATGTATAGTTTCTATGTGTTCTCACTTTGACATCTCCTCTACCGCAAAACCCTGATGTGACGATTTTCTAGGAAGCAATCAGGGCCAAACATTGGTGGCTCTAGAGGTCAATGAACATTTTATACAGATAAGATTACTTCATCTCAATCCCATTTTTTCACTTTTTCACCAGGTGATTCATTGATTCGACATTTACACACAGCCACCTTGCTTCATCTTACAAACGACCACGAAACAGGCGCTATTCCGCAGAACGCATCTGATAAAGAGCGCCAACGTTGTTCCGGTGTCCTGCAAATTGTACAAAAAGAATGCAGCTTGGAGGTAGCTGCTCAAAATGTAGACGAACTTCAATCAGATACCGTCTGTACAGGATTTACTCCAAATAAATTCATTGTAGATTTAGTTCAAGATTATCATAGCGTTTTACTACAAAAAGTTCGAGACAAAATAAACTCGGTGTTAAACCAAGAAAATACGTGGCTAATTTTAGGGGTCGGTTTACACTACCAACTAGAGATGGACTCGCTAAAGCGAGAATATTTAGACAAAGTGTTTGAGATATTGAGTCATTCTGCTAATGGATGGCCAAAAGTGTTATGGATTGAGCTTCACGCTTTTTCGGGTTACATACGGCAAGTTGCGGGCCCAACAATGAAGAAAATTGAAGATTTTAATGAACTTGTAGAAGAATATTTAGAGAAACGTGGCGCTAAAGTGATAAAGACGTTTGCAATGACGAAAAATGTGAAGAGTTACGACGGACGACATCACGGGTTGGGATTGAACCTTTTCAAAGTTGACTTGATCATGAATTACTTGGATCAATTTTATCGAAAGAATCGGAAGAAAAGTTGAGAAAGATATTTAGATATTCTATAATTTGAGTATTTTAGATACATCATTGATATCATTCCCATACAATCTTTGATGCTTTCCCGTCGATCATCCATAAGATAAATAAAAGGATCGAGCTAAATTTTGGTCATGCAATCATATTTTAAATGCTCAGAAATGCTCATCCTCTGAAAATGTAGTTTCGGGTACTTCAATAATTGGATGTACTCTCCACGTCATAAATTATCAGGGTTTACTCACAGGGCTAGATGTCGTGCTTTAATGCCCTTCCAAGAAAAAAAGTGAATATCGCAAAAAATATTGCTGCTATTGTTTTCGAAAACCTGCGAAGCTTCTTATTGGTCAAGCACTGAAATTATATTGTAATGTCACGTGACCTAGGTAGGATTTCCTACCTAACCTCGGCACACTTTTCAGCCAAATCACGACATCTAGCCCTTCGGGTTTTATAAATCTATGGGTTTACTTACCAGCAATTATTCTACTCATACCACTTTCAATAACCACCCAACGCTAATTTAACAAAATTATTCTTCAGCCGAACGTGTTGTTACCAATCAAAGAAAACTGTTACTGTATAATGACATCGAGTTTATTTTAGTTTTGACATTTCATCATGAAACACACAGGAAGGTATGACATCAATCAGGGGAAACCAATCACATTAATTGATTTTAATTACAGTTTAGAAACGTCTTTGCTTACCTATCAGATTCTTGGTTACAAACTGGATTTGCTCGTTGACTCCCAAAACACCCCCGTTGTCAACACTGATCCTGAAACAATGAGGAAAAGTGTTGCAATCAATTCAAAGCAATTTGGCTTGTTTAAGGATACTAATGCGCCAAATTCGATTATTCTTTGATCGACACCATCCAAAAACGATTGTTTGATCTTTGCTTGAATTTGATTTAGGAGTGAAACAGAACACATTGAAATTTTTGGTTTAGAAAAAACGTTCGGTGCTCGTTGAAAAAATAATTTTTACATCAATGAAAGTTTTAGTTTAGTTACAGCACTTCAATACCCACCAGGTACAATACGTCAAAACAACATCTTTTCGAAGTCCATAACATCCTACAGAACGTTAAATGAACGTTAAAACAACGTTTTGTTTCTAGCTACTCACTCACCTCTTTTTCTTTACACTTCGCTTGATTTTCAATGACGCTGTCCGACACTAAAAGGGAAAAAGAAAATTTGAAGTATATAAGTATTCGACATTCGTATTCGAATTTACCGAAATGCAAGGCATCCATCTAAGAAAACTTTTTTAATGATTTTTTTACAGCTCTACGTTGAAGCTAGCCAAAAGTAACAGTATCAACTACATTGTAAATTCTGACCCGGGGACTCAAGCAACTCGTGTCATAAGAGTTGATTTGAAATCTATTCGTTTCCAACCATTCATGTGAATCAAAAAAGATAATTTACCTCGTTGGAGACACTCATTTCCCCAAAACCCATTTTGTGAAGAGAATTCCTTCTTCTTCTTTCTGTTTTATATTTCTATTCTATGGTTTTTCGAATTTGACTACAAACATTAGTTACCCCCTTTAGGCATCAAATACACTCCATCAATTTCATTTGATATACAAACATGAACGGCGACTTCCGTCTTATTCTACTGCACTTATCATAGAAACAAGTTCACTTCTGTAAGACGAAAAGTGCAAGAGGAAACATAACCTCGGGAAGAGAGAAAAGTTTATATCGATGAAACTGTGCTTCTAAAAAGAAGTCATACAGATTTCCAAATTTTTCAAATAGTGAACACAGCTATTAAATGTAATCAAAGTCACAGAAGTTCGACAAACAAAAACAAAACAATGACGACCATTACAAAATGTAATCAATCAGTGAGAATGATTACGATTTCGATCGAAAACGGCAACACAGGCCTTTGCTCGTCAAATTAATCGAAGATTCTCAGTGCAGTCTGTAAAAACTTAAACTTAACTCTCCATTTGACAGACACTCCAAAAGACGGAAGGGGCAAAACCTATTTCTTGATTCTAACACGTAATAATTATAGAATTATCAAAATGCTAAGAAAAATAATTCAATGTTGGAAGGAGAGTGAATCATAGACCAAAATCAGCTAGTCTATTTTAAGAATTAACAACATAAAAATTCCTTGATTTTAGCAAGTCTATTTTAGCAAGCGGATGCTTTTCATTACGGGACACCATTCTACTCCACCGATTATTGTCCGTTGAGCTTTAATCACCCACCATAAATTCAAAATGACCATTTTCCCCATTTTCCCTATCTTTTTATACGCGTAAATACACGAGGCCAAAGTAATAACGACTTATTAATTGGAATATTTTATGACCGATCAGCAACTCTTCATTAAGCAAATCAAATTGAGGTCGTTAAGTACTACAAAAAGAATCATTATTAAGTCATTATTAATAAATTTGGAACTCTTTGGCTGAGCGTTTTCAAAGCAATAACTGAGAAAAAAGGGCTAGAAACACAACTTCTAAAGCAACTACTCTCGGGTACCTAATAGCCATCCCCCCACTAATTAATTTTTCGAAAATTCTTAATTCTTAATTCTCTTCTTAATTTTCCCAATTCTGTTGTATTAGCTTCCTTTTAAAAATTTTTCCACCCAGGACATTTTTATTCCAACCCCCCGCTTATTAAGTTTTGAATTTTTTTTCCAACCCCCCCCCCCACCTTATTCCAACCCCCCCCCCACCTTATTCCAACCCCCTCCCCCCGGCTATTAGGTACCCGAGAGTACAACAAAAATGCTATAGATAATAATAGCCTTAAGCTAATGCTACATTAATAAATTTCTAGGTGATTACAATGCAAATGTGGCATTGTTTCCGCATAGAAAAATTTTATATTGATGCCTCAAAAAGCATTCGATGGCGAGCATATTGGGAGGAAAAATTTGAAGATATTACTTTTAAACTCGTGTTGTTGCAGACATATGCTATTTGTTCTGTAGTATTTTCATTGTGTTGCATAAGGATTGCAGGAAAATCTGACGTGCTACATTTTGCAACGTCTTACCTTCGACTATACTTTCTTGGTAGCTAATGTGCCGTTGTTTGACGTCAAAATATACTTTAAAGTACTTCTAATTATAGCCATTTTTGTGCAGCGCTGTTCCCTCCTTTTTCCTTTGATATAAAACCACCGAAAACAGGGAAAATGGCCATTAGAATCAGGTTATAAATATATTGATTTCTTTTTAAAACGTCATCAAAAAGTCATTATTGAAAAAGCGTTTTTCTAACTATTTTAATTTTCCCTTTGGAATTGCGATTCTAATCGTGGCAAATCGAATTTCTAATGGCAATCGAACTAATCAAAGTAATGAAAACCAAGTTATGGGCCTATCATTTGGATACTCATTAACGACCTTTAAAGCAAAAATCTTTTCTTTATCGAAAACAATAGAGGTTCTGATTAACTGTGCTATGGAACATCAATCGATGTTTAACGAACATCAATCGATGTTTAACAATCATCAATCGATGTTTAACAATCATCAATCGAATTTTAATCGGATAATAATCGGAATTTAAACAATACATTTTTTATAAATACTTTCGAAATAAGAGGTAACAATTTTGAGATACATGACTACACTTTTTTTGTAAGAACATCCAAAATGTTTGAAGCCTTCGGATGTTCTCAACTTTTTGAGCTTTCAGCCTAAAAATATTTTTAACACGTTCTCATTTTCTGAGTTCTTTTGTTAATTTTCCTAAGAAATCGGGTGTTCTTGAGTCTACAAAGCCTTAAAATGTTCTTCACTTGTTCTTAATATTCTGGCCATCGAAGCCTTATAGTTTGTTCTTATAGAAAAAAGTGCACTCCTTCCGGATGTAGAAGTTTTTAAGTACCAAAGTTCAGGAAGAACGAGTGTATTACAGCTTAACTTTCTATCTTATCTTTAGAGTTTAAACTTTTGAAAAGAAATCTTTTAAAGTACAACCCTCCCCCAACAGATATCTGCATTCTCTCTTTATAGACCCAACGCCAAATCTTGATCTTTGGTCTTTAAAGAGAGAAAGAGGATATCTGTTACCATTTCCTTTGAATTAAATATGGTTGATCAAATCAAACCTGGCAAACTGCTCGGGGACGAACCTTGCGCAGCGACAGGTTCCGATGACGTTTGAATAATCGACACCATTCGGATTTTTACCCGATTCGTTCTTGAATGAGGCAGAAATTCAAAAGGCACCTTACGAAAGGCTAGTGGTTCTAATTTCGTGTTTTTGAGAAAAAAGCTTGCCTGACAAACAGAACATCCCGGTCTCTTTTATTCCCTAGGAGAAAGTACACCAATCGGATCTATCAAATAAAACAAGCAAACCCTTTCACAGTTCACTTATCATGTACAGAATAAAACGATGTCTACCGAAGACCCCACTTTCAAATGAAGATCAAGACGAGAATAGAATCCATATCTTTAAAATCGCATCTCCCGATAATTGAAAAACATCAAACACAACCTACTTCCACGTCTCAAAAGCATAAGAAACCTTCTTCTCAACCCTGAGTAACAAGTATGTAAAAATTCCTTGCGAAAAAAACGCACAATAGTTGGTATAATTAAAGACCTTTTCGCATCACTATCTAATTGGAGGCTAGCGGGGTCATTAAATTAATGGTTTAACCTACAATAGCAATATCATTAAAAACTCAAATTTGCAACAAACCGAACTTTTAATTTGGATTTAATTTGGATCGTGCTGTTTGCGAAAACGAAGAAAGAAACTCCATGGTGAATAACAATAAGGGATGCATTTGCCAAATTCCTTTGCGTTTACAGACCACTGGGAAATAAACAGAACATAGTGAAGAAAGGTCAAGGCTAAATAGAAACTTAACCGTATGATAGTGGTGAAGATTGGATAATGGCTGCTGAGAATTATTATGGAGAGGATATTTGAACGGTCATTGAGGCTACAAGAAACTCAACTGAATTCTCTCACCCCAACTCCCCAAATTTTCCTTTTTTGAGCCTGTATATCAAAAGAATTTGGCTCAGACTCAGTGAAAGTTTCAAAAGACATCAGAATATCAATTTCCTTTGAGTTTGATATTGAGTCTAACATCCCAAAACCCAGCAAAATGTTTGATGTTATCTAAGTTGTTACCCATGATATGGTGATGAACGTTATAAGAACGTTATAAGAACGTTATAAGAACGAGGAAATTTTGGCCGAGAGACCTGTTTTATAATTTTTCGAAAATATCAAGTTTAGACTATTTCTGAAATCTGAGGCACAAATTGTTCTTAATGTGCTTTTAGGCTTTAACCAAATTTCGGCCTTGTGTATGTCACAACCCCTTCTCGCAGATCCGGTAGGATTTTTTCAGCCAGTTGCGGTAAGACTGCAACTCGATGGAGATAAATATCCCCATTTTCTTTATGGCTGGGATTTAAGTTCCATTGTTTTCAAGTCAGAAAGTTCAGTGAGGATGGGAAGATTAGCTTAGTATTGTGAAGTGAGGATTGGTTTATTCGATTATTTTCAATGGGGACAAAAATTGGAATATAATCTCCGACTGGGGACGAAATCTTGGCCAATTGTTCCAGTGGGAAGGAATCCCAGTGGGTCTATGAGAAGGGAGTGTTCTAAGTAATTTCTGATATCTAAGGCACAACACAAATTGTTCTTAATGTGTTCTAAGGTTTTAACCAAACTTCCGCCTTGTGTACATGTTGTTTGAGGTTTGAATAAAAAACTTATCAACCAATAAAAGTGAACAAAATGTCGGTTTCAAAAAGCATCGCTGTTAAAGCCACCATGAGTAAAGAACGGAAATTTAAATTAGACAAAACTAATCGATAATATTGGACCCAGTTTTTCGAAGGAGCAGTTCAGTTTACTAAACTATGTAATGAGTTTTGGTAACCAACTCACTTATCTTATCTTCCAAATCTTATTTTGCATCCATTAAAAATATAAAAACTTCCTTTATCTTTAATTCAAAATCGATGAATTTCTTCGAAAATCGTTATTTCGTCATAATCAAAAAAGGTCAAAGGAACTTGAACCCAACTAACGGTAAAAGATCGAACAATTTATCAATGATTTGTTAGGAATGCATGTTTAAGCCTTGCCACCAATACGGTTTTTACTGACCCTGTATATTCCGTATCCCACCGCAATAAGACCGTGTAACTAAGACCATGTTCAGACATTACAGTTCCGTATCGTTCCAAAACGAAACGGTTCCGAAACAAGTGTGAACGCCAAAATTTGAAACGTCAAAAAAGAAGACGTTACAAAGCAAAACCGATCGAAACCGTTTCGCTCCACTATTTACATCGGAACAGAACTTCTCCGTTTTCTTGCTCCGAAACGTTCCGAAATCAATGTGAGCACTATTGATCCATAGCAGAAACCATACCGGAACGATACGAAGCCGTAACGTCTGAACATGGTGATAATATTATCGGCGATCCAAAAATAGTTAAAAAGAGTACAAACAATATATCAAGTATTTTACATGTACGTAATAGTTATCGGACAGTTGCGAGTACAATAGGAGAAATATTTTACGAGTTCCGAGATTTTTCTGTACAATATTTTCCGAGCCTTTAGGCGAGGAAAATATACAGAAAATCCGGAACGAGTGAAATATTTCCATATTGTACGAGCAAATGTTTGATAACTGGTTTATCGGTGACCCAAAAAATGCACTTTTTGTGTTGGAAAGAGCGCAGGGCACTTTTTTAGCAAAGTGACGTTAGATTGCTGCTACCGCTTCAATGTAACAACATCTTTTCGTCAATTTATATTTTTACATGTAAAATACAAGATATATTGTACTCTTTTTAACCAATCAGATTGCAAATGTGCATTTTTTGGGTCAACGATAAACCAGTTATCAGACATTTGCTCTTACAATATGGAAGTATTTCACTTTCACGGATTTTCCCTATATTTTCCTCGTCTAAAAGCTCGGAAAATATTGTACGGAAAAGTCTCTGAACTCGTAAAACATTTCTCATATTGTACTCGCAACTGTCCGATAACTATTACATACTGAATGCTCAAATGAATGAATATAATAGCTGCATCTTTTCGTGCATCTTTTCAATTTATAATATGCAAAGCATCTTGATATGAGATTCTTTTATCATTAATTCAAAATGAAAAAAAAAAACACCTTAAAACAATCCCAAATATTCAGCCAAGAAAAAGGTGTGTAGAATATCGACCAAATCCAAACATTCTTGTGTTTCCTAGGCTTCCACCAAGATTTTACCCTTGTTTTGGCCAATAAAATAGTTCCTACTATTAAGCGCTAAAGATCAGCATTTTTGCAAAAGCAAAAAAGAATCCAAGAGAGCCACAAATATTGCAATATATTTTATAAACATTTTTCAACGCTGAAATGCAGGATTCGAACTGCGTGTATACTTCTGAATCACTTTTGTCACTGCAAAAAATATTTTATGACTTGAAAAAAATAGTATGCCAAAGTTGAAAGGAATATCAAAGTTTGAATGTGACGCTCTCTAAATTATTCGAAACTTATAAGTCAAAATTTAGAAATATTAGTCGGAATTTTGAAAAGCTGACGATGATTTTGCCTCTGTTATCTTTGTTATGAATTAGTTAAAACTAGAAGAAGAGTAGAATAACAGAGAGCTGCAGAGAGGTAAATCATCGAAATTTATTGTTTCATTTTATGGTTTTAACGAGGCGGCAACGAAGCTAGCAGTGCTTTCTACAAAGGACAGACAGACAGACAGACAGACAGACAGACAGACAGACCTTTGAAAATGAGAAAAGAAACTTACTTGAAGTCATTGTCATCTTCCATGTGCGAGTGGTGCTTTGGGGTTCGAATATTCATTCATTGGACTAATTGTGATTAAGGGCAAGTGTGAATTTCCTCTACGAGAATTTCTATAAAAGAATTATGCACGGATTTAGCTTTCGCTTCTTCTTTATTTGATTATTATAAGGTCAAACTTCAGGTATAATATTACAGGCGCATTTGATCCCATCTGCGGGGCATCTGCAATACAGTCATCACAAAAACTCATATGCAACTGTCAATTTCTTCTACTTATCGAACAAATCGGACAAATCTTCCAAACGTCATATCTCAGTATTCTGAAAACTTCCGAGCGTTATATTTAGTATTCCTTATCCCTCCCGTATCTGTTCAAGTTGTTTTGTATCTATATATTTTATATACACAGCATATATATTATATTAACACTTTTCTTGTACGAAGAACCAACATTTTTGGAGATCAAGGTTAAATAATGTTTAAAAAAAAGTATTTGAATTTCAATAGCTAGGCTCCTTGCCGTCCAATAAATAATGGTTACTTTAGTTGATGATTATGTCTCGACTGATACTGGCTTGAAAGATATTTTCATGAGTGACATGATTAGACTGTATCAGTATTAAAAAAATCTTCTAAAATATAAGTTCACAATCTCGACACTGGCCTGCATTCAATCCGAGAACATTGTGAAGAAACACTTCTGTATTGGGGCCCTGAATATACCATTGCCCAGAACCTAATTTTTACTCTCGTTTAAAAATTGCTGTGTCAGCAAATTGTAGGAGATACGTGAAATGATGTCCCTTATGCAGAGCAGACCTATTTCATTTTGAATTACAATAGATAGGGCTCCAACGTTTAATCAAGTCTTTAAAATAGCCTCCGCGAGCAAGAATTTAGAATTTTTTGTTGATAACTTTCAATAAAACGGAGGTCAAGAATTGAAATCACTCTGGTGAATATCCAGCCTAATTCACAGTCTAGTGTAATATATTTTGCCTATCGTTCACTGTCTGGTTCACCTAGATCGCTTGCATCCAAATCTGAAGATGCAAATTATGATTGGTCGATGCGAGCCTACTTTCTAATCAACATTTTCAAGGGTTTCCAAAACACCCCCATCCAGAATCTTATAGCGTCCGAATAATTTATGCATTTTGACCTGGATTTGGTGAAAAAATAAGCATACAAAAGCATATCAGCGAGCTTTGGTTATTTGGTCGTGGATCTTTTATGAAGTATTTGCAATAAAAAACCAATTGTATTCTTAAAATTGTCCAATTTTAAACTTGTGAAGCTCTTTAAAATAACTCTTATTAAGAATCTACAGTTACAGAAAAATCAATCTCATTTTTCTTGGAATATCAAAAGTTGAGCTTGATTTCAAAATATAGCTAAGCATAACTAAATATTTTTTTTTTTAACTATGCTTCTAAAAAAGAACATGTATTCTCATTTCAAACGAAAACTTTGGGGCCGATGGACCATTAGCCCAGAGATTATTGCTATGATTTCTTTTATATACTGATGGCGAAATGAATAGCATGGTTTGGTCTGTGGGTTAGAATGTTCCACATCCAAACGGCAGTTGAAAAAACAGCCAATCAAATTCTATGATTTTATTTCACTGGTCATACTTTCTTCGAAAAAACGCAAATATTTTAAGTTGTTTTAATTTTAATAAGTGATGACAGCGCTAAATTCGAATTTCCTACTGTAAATTTTTTGAGGCAGAAATTTGCCACACAGCCCGAACCCGTCCTGTATACACAAGCTTCTTGGTGTACATCACTTTATAAAAATACAAGACAGGTCTCCTGTCCATTCTACCATTTTACACGACCATTCTATTGTCAGAAATGAATTTTCCATCTCAGGTCAGGAAGAAGATTTCATAACTTTGCGATATTTTCATATTCCAGTCATCATATGTGATTTTTCTGTCAAGAAAAAGAAAATAAAATGGTGAAAATAACATTGTTATTGATGAGGGTAATTATGGTGAAAATGGTATCACGTAGGTCTATTTTCGAAATAAAATGATGAAATTAACAACAGCTTTTGTACTTTTGGAAAGACTTTCGGAGATTCAGCGAGAAAGTTCTTTCAGCGACAATATCAAAAACGTAAGTGCTTCAGTGTGTTAAGAGTAGTTGTTTGAGTATCTACTTTCCGTCTCTTTCAGTCACTTGAGAAATGCTCAATCATGTGCTTCAGTGATGCCTTACTTGGAAACCTTCCATCCGGTCAAAGCTCAAGAGAATCATATACTTTTCTATCTGATTCGAAGGGGAAGATCACAGACCAGTGCGATGGTCGATGCCTTGGATGCCTTCTACTGTATCTCGATTGGTGAGCTGCCCTTCTATCAAAATTCAAGCGATCACTAATAGCGAATCTATATATCGAAACACACATTCAATTACAATAAAGCGTTGCTATGTAGTTGTTTTTGGCACACCTGAAGAAACATTCAGCAATAATGATACTCTATGAGAATACAAGATCCATGGTCAGATCTCCAGACGGTGACACTGATTTCTTTAACATAACCAAAGGAGTATTACAAGGTGACACACAAATTGCACCATACCTCTTTGTAATTTGCCTTGATTACATAATGAGGAAAGCAACTGAAGATAGAATCTTGACGAATCTTGGCTTTACTATGAAACAACAGACAAGCCGTAGACACCCCCCCCCCCCCCCCGATATGATGCTGATTATGCTGATGATCTATGCATCACCTCTGACATTCTCAATGATGCAACTGTCCTCCTCCATCGTATTGAAGAAGCGTCCATCAAAATAGGTCTTTTTGTCAATGCAAAAAAGACAGAGTTAATGGTTTTCAACCAAGCGCATTCAGGTTCAATAAAATTCCGAAAGAACCAAAACATCAAAGCTGTTCAAGAATTTACCTAAATTGGCAGTAACATTTCCTCTACGAAATGAGATATAGAAATCAGACTAGCAAAAGCCTGGTCAGCCCTCAACAAATTGGACAAAATATGGAAATCTAACCTATCAGCAAAATTAAAAAGGAGTTTCTTCAGAGCTACAGTCGAGTCAGTTCTTCTATATGGAGCTACCTCGTGGACCCTGACTAAAACCCTCGAGAAAATGCTGGATGGCGCGTATATGAGAATGCTTCGGGCAGTTCTGAATATTTCGTGGAGAGAATATCCAACAAAGAGATTACTCTACGGAGATCTTCCACCAATAAGCCAAACATTGAAAGACAGACGTCTCAGGTTCGCTGGACATTGTTTCAGGAGCAAAGATGAGCTGGCTAGCGATCTTGTCCTTTGGCAACCAAATCACAGTTTCAAAACACGTGGTAGACCAGCAAAGACATATCTTGACCAACTCTGTGAAGATCTAGGCTGCTTGAAAGAAGACCTCCCGGTGCTCATGAGAGATTGAACACGGTGGAAAGATCAAGTCATCAGATGTTGAGCTCGCTCGACCTGGTAAGGTAAGGTATGTAGTTGTAGTCATTCGTTTTATGATTGGTTGTTGGTTATTTGAAGTATGACTTGGTTGATATTTGCTGAACACTCTGTCTATGGTGATTTCAGAATGGAATGTTCGGATTTAACTCAGGTATGATGATCCTGGGATGTTTTTGTTATGATGTATTTGACACAGCTTCACAGTCTCTATGTTGTTGTTGTCTTAGTTTTGATCTTATGTTACTTATTGTTTAATTTATAGATTATTAAAGTTGCTGAGTGGGGGATTTATATTGGCAGCGCACGTTTCCACAGAGACTTTCACAGATGTGATAAAACTAAATCTACCCATAGCCATAGGCTATTCCCAAACATTCCTCTGATAGTCTGCCTCATATTTTCTTTTAAAAATAGTCGTTGCATGGCGATTTGAATGCTTTCTCTTTTCAATTTGATTTGACATACTTACTTGATGAGGAAGAGCCCTCGACTGATCTATTCTACTTTAACTCAACTTGCTAAATTTCCTATATTTTTTAGCAATAGATGAAGAAAATTGATGACCTGAAGCCAAAATCTAATTCAAAAGATAACAGAAAACAGGGTAACAAAACATCTATACCATGAAACACATACCACCTGAATAAGGTGAATGATAGGTTTTTTTATTATGAGTTATGTTCGATCTGAAGATGCTCTACCATAGAGTAGGGAGAAAATTTATCAATAAATAAATAAATTTTTGTTGCTTCTTGCCTGTGACCCATCCAAATATTCAAGCTTTAACCACCTGAATAGTTTTGAAAAAATACTTCTTATTTATTTAACTAAAAAGTTTAACACCTTAGATTCAAGGAAATATTTTAGATTTTCTTTTGACAAAAAATACAGACATGATTTTTAACTACCAAACAACACCTACAATATATTCAGATCACTTCAACATTGAAGTTGTTACATACTTATCCTTTAACAAGATGACAACAACTACTGATTCAGAAAAAAACTTAACAATGATTTTGACAAATTCAACTTTTACAGTGAAAAAAATAGATTTGGAAAAAATCACTTTGGATGATATTGATTGGGACAATATTTTAAAAACTTCTGAAGTCCTCTAACCTTGATGAGCAATATAATGTTTTCATTAAGAAATGCATTGATCATGATGTTATCAGCATTCCACTTTTAGAGCCATAAAAGAAAAAGATTGTTCCACGCAATCGTCGTATTCTTATGCGAAAAAAGAAAGAAACTGAAGAAAAGAAAGCTCAACAAGGACACAAGGTTAAAACTGATCAATATTGAACTAAAATTGCAAACCAGTTATACAAAAGAAAGGTACAACCAAGAGCTAGACGCAATCTCAAAAATCAAAGTGAGCACCAAGTTCTTCTACTCTTATGCAAAAAAGATTTTCTCAAACAAAACTTAAAGTTGGACTGTTATTGGATCCTGCCACAAATAAGCTAACAGACAACAATCTTCAGATGGCCAATATACTTCAAATCAATATCAGTGAGGATATTATCACGATTCTCAGATTTACGGAAAACACCAGCTTTTTGCTGATTTTTGCCTCGATTGCCCAAAACCCGTAACCTTTTTAGCTTGAGGGAAGAAAAAATTAGAGTTTTTGGCTTTGCCAAAAAAACCCCTAGTCAAAATTTTTTCATCTTTGCAGCATCCATTCCCGACCTCAAAATACATCTTTTTGTCTAGGGGTTTGTTTGGCTAATTCTTCCTTCGAAGAATATCGATCACTTTTGTTTTCTCCTGAAGACCGCGAGAGAAAAAATATTAGGGCCCGCGCTCTAGACGGGCGTCCTAGACTCGCTTTCGTTTTGTATAATTTTATAATGACGTATAAGGTAGCGTGATTCATGCAAAAATAATATGATAATCTTTTTGTTTTTATTTTCAGGTACGCCCCAAAACATTGACGTCATCGTGTATGGATTTAGCATGAACAATAGGACCGACAGACTCGACAAAAGGAAAAAACAACAAGATGACCCGAGAATCTTACGCTGAGGGCGTTTTATCTCCGCCTGATATCACGCCCATAGAAGACGCTGTTTAAAAAGCGGGGGTAAAAATAGTAAGTAATAGCTTTTGTAAGTGTTTATTTTGCGAAATATATAACAATTTTCTAATATGGTCTACAAACTAGTATTTCTAGAATTTTGATAATGGAAACTTAAATACATAAAGAAGAAAAAAACAAACCATTTCAATTTTATTTATATGTTTAAGCCCCGGAAAAATTATGTATTACCTATTACATAACTTTACATTTCCCGACTCGCTTACTCCCAGAGGAATTCCGATTGTAAACCCGATTGGTTAATTTCGGAACATCTTCATAATGGCAGATAAGCGTTGTTACTAAAAGTGGTAACGGTAGGTAACGATAGGTAACGATAGGTAACGATAGGTAACGACAAGTAACGGTAGGTAACGACAGGTAACGATGAAGTAACGGTCGGTAACGATGAAGTAACGCAAGTAACGAGAGGTAACGAAAAAGTAACGAAGTAACGATGGGGAAAAAGCTGAAAATGGTGGCCCTGAGGTGTCGAACTATCAAAATTTGTAGATTTCTGCGGCAGAGCTAATGGTGAATGGTGATTTTGAGAGAACCTAACGACTTTGGTTAATCTATTCAAGAATTTTGGAAATCTAATGATTGTACAGCAGGATCCAATCGTTCTGGTGAATATGACTGTGGAGATAATAAATCCAATCGTTTTTATTGTAAATTAGTGTTTGTAAATAAACTGAAAGATTTGACGGCTTTGGTGAATCAATGGTGTTGATCAACACAATGGTGAGATAAATGGTGCTGGTCAATGTAATGATGGAATCAGTGATGATGGTCAATGCAGTGATGGAATCAATGGTGTTGGTCAATGCAGTGATGGAATCAATGGTGTTGGTCAATACAATGCTGGAATCAATGGTGCTGGTCAGTGAAATGATGGAATCAATGGTGCTGATCAATACAATGATGGAATCAATGGTGTTGGTCAATGCAATGATGGAATCAATGGTGCTGGTCAATGCAATGATGGAATCAATTGTGCTGATCAATGCAATGATGGAATCAATGGTGCTGGTCAATGCAATGGTGGAATCAATGGTGCTGGTCAATGCAACGATGGAATCAATGGTGAAAGTCAATGTAATGATGGAATCAGTGGTGATGGTCAATGCAGTGATGGAATCAATGGTGTTGGTCAATGCAGTGATGGAATCAATGGTGTTGGTCAATACAATGCTGGAATCAATGGTGCTGGTCAATGCAATGATGGACTCAATGGTGCTGGTCAATGAAATGATGGAATCAATGGTGCTTGTCAATACAATGATGGAATCAATGGTGTTGGTCAATGCAATGATGGAATCAATGGTGCTGGTCAATGCAATGATGGAATCAATGGTGCTGATCAATGCAATGATTGAATCAATGGTGTTGGTCAATGCAGTGATGGAATCAATGGTGTTGGTCAATGCAGTGATGGAATCAATGGTGTTGGTCAATGCAATGATGTAATCAATGGTGCTGGTCAATACAATGATGGAATCAATGGTGTTGGTCAATGCAATGATGTAATCAATGGTGCTGGTCAATGCAATAATGGAATCAATGGTGCTGGTCAATGCAGTGATGGAATAATGGTGTTGGTCAATGCAATGATGTAATCAATGGTGCTGGTCAATGCAATAATGAAATCAATGGTGAAAGTCAATACAATGATGGAATCAAAGGTGCTGGTCAATACAACGATAGAATCAATGGTGTTGGTCAATGCAGTGATGGAATCAATGGTGTTGATCAATACAATGCTAGAATCAATGGTGCTGGTCAATGCAATGATGGAATCAATGGTGCTGGTCAATACAATGATGGAATCAATGGTGCTGGTCAATGCAATGATGGAATCAAAGGTGCTGGTCAATACAACGATAGAATCAATGGTGTTGGTCAATGCAGTGATGGAATCAATGGTGTTGATCAATACAATGCTAGAATCAATGGTGCTGGTCAATGCAATGATGGAATCAATGGTGCTGGTCAAATACAATGATGGAATCAATGGTGCTGGTCAATGCAATGATGGAATCAAAGGTGCTGGTCAATACAACGATAGAATCAATGGTGTTGGTCAATGCAGTGATGGAATCAATGGTGTTGGTCAATACAATGCTAGAATCAATGGTGCTGGTCAGTGCAATGATGGAATCAATTGTGCTGGTCAATACAATGATGGAATCAATGGTGTTGGTCAATGCAATGATGGAATCAATGGTGCTGGTCAGTGAAATGATGGAATCAATGGTGCTGGTCAATGCAGTGATGGAATCAATGGTGTTGATCAATACAATGCTAGAATCAATGGTGCTGGTCAATGCAGTGATGGAATCAATGGTCTTGGTCAATAGAATGCTGGAATCAATGGTGCTGGTCAATGCAATGATGGAATCAATGGTGCTGGTCAATACAATGATGGAATCAATGGTGTTGGTAAATGCAATGATGTAATCAATGGTGCTGGTCAATACAATGATGGAATCAATGGTGTTGGTCAATGCAATGATGTAATCAATGGTGCTGGTCAATGCAATAATGGAATCAATGGTGCTGGGCAATGCAGTGATGGAATAATGGTGTTGGTCAATGCAATGATGTAATCAATGGTGCTGGTCAATGCAATAATGAAATCAATGGTGAAAGTCAATACAATGATGGAATCAAAGGTGCTGGTCAATACAACGATAGAATCAATGGTGTTGGTCAATGCAGTGATGGAATCAATGGTGTTGATCAATACAATGCTAGAATCAATGGTGCTGGTCAATACAATGATGGAATCAATGGTGTTGGTCAATGCAATGATGGAATCAATGGTGCTGGTCAGTGAAATGATGGAATCAATGGTGCTGGTCAATACAATGATGGAATCAATGGGGGTTGGTCAATGCAATGATGGAATCAATGGTGCTGGTCAATGCAATGATGGAATCAATTGTGCTGATCAATGCAATGATGGAATCAATGGTGCTGGTCAATGCAATGGTGGAATCAATGGTGCTGGTCAATGCAACGATGGAATCAATGGTGAAAGTCAATGTAATGATGGAATCAGTGGTGATGGTCAATGCAGTGATGGAATCAATGGTGTTGGTCAATGCAGTGATGGAATCAATGGTGTTGGTCAATACAATGCTGGAATCAATGGTGCTGGTCAATGCAATGATGGAATCAATGGTGCTGGTCAATGAAATGATGGAATCAATGGTGCTTGTCAATACAATGATGGAATCAATGGTGTTGGTCAATGCAATGATGGAATCAATGGTGCTGGTCAATGCAATGATGGAATCAATGGTGCTGATCAATGCAATGATTGAATCAATGGTGTTGGTCAATGCAGTGATGGAATCAATGGTGTTGGTCAATGCAGTGATGGAATCAATGGTCTTGGTCAATAGAATGCTGGAATCAATGGTGCTGGTCGATGCAATGATGGAATCAATGGTGCTGGTCAATGCAATGATGGAATCAATGGTGTTGGTCAATGCAATGATGGAATCAATGGTGCTGGTCAATGCAATAATGGAATCAATGGTGCTGGTCAATGCAGTGATGGAATAATGGTGTTGGTCAATGCAATGATGTAATCAATGGTGCTGGTCAATGCAATAATGAAATCAATGGTGAAAGTCAATACAATGATGGAATCAAAGGTGCTGGTCAATACAACGATAGAATCAATGGTGTTGGTCAATGCAGTGATCGAATCAATGGTGTTGATCAATACAATGCTAGAATCAATGGTGCTGGTCAATGCAATGATGGAATCAATGGTGCTGGTCAATACAATGATGGAATCAATGGTGCTGATCAATGCAATGATGGAATCAATGGTGCTGGTCAATGCAATGGTGGAATCAATGGTGCTGGTCAATGCAACGATGGAATCAATGGTGAAAGTCAATGTAATGATGGAATCAGTGGTGATGGTCAATGCAGTGATGGAATCAATGGTGTTGGTCAATGCAGTGATGGAATCAATGGTGTTGGTCAATACAATGCTGGAATCAATGGTGCTGGTCAATGCAATGATGGAATCAATGGTGCTGGTCAATGAAATGATGGAATCAATGGTGCTTGTCAATACAATGATGGAATCAATGGTGTTGGTCAATGCAATGATGGAATCAATGGTGCTGGTCAATGCAATGATGGAATCAATGGTGCTGGTCAATGCAATGATGGAATCAATGGTGCTGATCAATGCAATGATTGAATCAATGGTGTTGGTCAATGCAGTGATGGAATCAATGGTCTTGGTCAATAGAATGCTGGAATCAATGGTGCTGGTCAATGCAATGATGGAATCAATGGTGCTGGTCAATACAATGATGGAATCAATGGTGTTGGTCAATGCAATGATGGAATCAATGGTGCTGGTCAATGCAATAATGGAATCAATGGTGCTGGTCAATGCAGTGATGGAATAATGGTGTTGGTCAATGCAATGATGTAATCAATGGTGCTGGTCAATGCAATAATGAAATCAATGGTGAAAGTCAATACAATGATGGAATCAAAGGTGCTGGTCAATACAACGATAGAATCATGGTGTTGGTCAATGCAGTGATGGAATCAATGGTTGATCAATACAATGCTAGAATCAATGGTGCTGGTCAATGCAATGATGGAATCAATGGTGCTGGTCAATACAATGATGGAATCAATGGTGCTGGTCAATGCAATGATGGAATCAAAGGTGCTGGTCAATACAACGATAGAATCAATGCTGTTGGTCAATGCAGTGATGGAATCAATGGTGTTGATCAATACAATGCTAGAATCAATGGTGCTGGTCAATGCAATGATGGAATCAATGGTGCTGGTCAATACAATGATGGAATCAATGGTGCTGGTCAATGCAATGATGGAATCAAAGGTGCTGGTCAATACAACGATAGAATCAATGGTGTTGGTCAATGCAGTGATGGAATCAATGGTGTTGGTCAATACAATGCTAGAATCAATGGTGCTTGTCAGTGCAATGATGGAATCAATTGTGCTGGTCAATACAATGATGGAATCAATGGTGTTGGTCAATGCAATGATGGAATCAATGGTGCTGGTCAATGCAATAATGAAATCAATGGTGCTGGTCAATGAAATGATTGAATCAATGGTGCTGGTCTATGCAGTGATGGAATCAATGGTGCTGGTCAATGCAATGATGGAATCAATGGTGCTGGTCAATGCAATGATGGAATCAATGATTTTGGTGAATTCAATGGTGGAATCGATGGTGGTGTACTGGTGGATGCAGCGCTGCACTGACCAATGGTACTGTTGTGCAGGTGAATGCAAGTTAGGGATTGTGCATTTTTTGTAAGCATCATCTTTATGAGAAATCCATCGATAATTTTCGATTCAAGGGGTATTGACTTTCGGCGATGGGTTCTTTTAGAGCAAGTTGAGGATTGTGCAAAATGTGAGCAAATTTATTTTTCTTATAAGTATCATCTTTATAAGAATACAATCCATAACTTTTAATTTAAGGGGTATTGACTTTCGGCGATTGGTTCATTCAAAGCAAGATGTGAGCATATTTATTTTTCTTATAAGCATCATCTTTATAAGAATACAATCCATAACTTTTAATTTAAGGGGTATTGACTTTCGGCGATTCGTTCATTCAAAGCAAGATGTGAGCATATTTATTTTTCTTATAAGCATAATCTTTATAAGAATACAATACAGATCTTTTAATTAAGGGTTATAGACTTTCGGCGATTGGTTCTTTCAAAGCAAGTTGAGGATTGTGCAAAATGTGGGCATATTTATTTTTCTTATAAACATCATATTTATAAGAATACAATTTTTGTATCACATTCTACCTTTTTTTCTCAGTACGCTTTCATTCAAGCATTCAAAAGACAAAAGACATCAACTTTCTCCTCCGTTTGACAAATCTTGCTTTATTCGGAGTGTATTTACAAACTTACACTAATCTCTTTCTTTGATACTCAATACGATGTAAAATAAAAAGGTACAGCTGCTACCTCGTGTTAAAAGGTGTGAAAGTACATTTCTTTGGGAAAACATTTTACATAAGGCGAAAGAAAAAAAATTTCTTGTTTCCGAAAAAAAAAAATTTTCTGACCCGGCCGCAAACTTTCGTTCGTTAGTAGTCCGTACTTGTTGTAATTTAGGGCATAATTTATGCTGTGTTTATACATAAAAGTTATTCTTAAACTCTATTTCAATGAGCCATAAATTATCAAAAATAGCAACAAAAAAAAATTTTCCGGCCGGCCGCATGATAACTTTTTTCCTTCACCCGCATTCCGGAAACAAAACATTTTTTATCATTCGCCTAAACATGAGATTTTCCTTTCTAAATAGGATTGTTTACAACTTGTAAGCATATTTTGTATCATACTGCACGTGGAGCTCTACAATCGTGTATATTACAATAGTCAAGAAAGTTACATAACACTAAGGGTAGACTTCTTCTTTTGACCTAGCCTATTATTATTACTGCATGCTTTTTCCCATGAATCATGATTTTCTCACGGGGGTCGCGAACACCAAAATACCGACGCATTTTTCTTGAATCATCATCACTTTTTTATAAGAACCAGTAATTTTCGTGATTTCACCACATGATTTTCAGGCTCGAATGTTTTTAAATCTCAAAATGTCCTTAATTTCCTTAGTTTATTCACTTATTTTCTTAAAAGTTAAGAGAGCTGTTTTTGAAATCTGACATTTTTAATTAAAAAAAACATTTTTTAACTCGAAGGATCGAAGGAAAGGGCAAATACTGGCATTTTTTGGTTGACTTTCAATGGATTTATGAACATTTTCGAGTCTAATTATGACTTGACCTCCTCTTCACAAAGTACTTATCATTTTAAAACGTATCTTATCCTCAATGTAATATTGTTTTGTTAAATTGATTTGCAGAATGGAATGCTAAATGTCAATTGCACAAGAATCAATTAAGAAACGAGCAATCAGTGAATGGTGATCGAATTGTTAAGAGCTTAGTCATAAGCTGATTAAATTATTTCAATTTGGAATAAAACAAAACCGAAAAAAATTAAAATTAAATGCTATTCTTATGTGAAATCGTTGACTTTCTTTGAATCAACCAATAACCAAAATTCAAAACCTTCAAAGGTTATGGATTGTAATCTTATGAAGATGATGCTTATAAGAAAAATAAATATGCTCACATTTTGCACAAACCCCAAGTTGCTTTGAAAGAACCAATCGCCAAAAGTCAATACCCCTTGAATCAAAAGTTATTGATTGTATTCTTATAAAGATGATGCTTATAAGAAAAATAAATATGCTCACATTTTGCACAAACCCCAAGTTGCTTTGAATGAACTAACGGCCGAAAGTCAATACCCCTTGAATCAAAAGTTATTGATTATATTCTTATAAAGATGATGCTTATAAGAAAAATAAATATGCTCACATTTTGCACAATCCCTAACTTGCTTTGAATGAACTAACGGCCGAAAGTCAATACCCCTTGAATTAAAAGTTACAGATTGTATTCTTATAAAGATGATGCTTATAAGAAAAATAAATATGCTCACATTTTGCACAAACCCCAACTTGCATTGAAAGAACCAATCGCCGAAAGTTAATACCCCTTGAATTAAAAGTTATGGATTGTATTCTTATAAAGATGATGCTTATAAGAAAAATAAATATGCTCACATTTTGCACAAACCCCAACTTGCATTGAAAGAACCAATCGCCGAAAGTTAATACCCCTTGAATTAAAAGTTATGGATTGTATTCTTATAAAGATGATGCTTATAAGAAAAATAGAAATGCTCACATTTTGCACAATCCCTAACTTGCTTTGAAAGAAGCCATCGTAGAAAGTCAATACCCCTTGAATCGAAAATTATCGATGGATTTCTTATAAAGATGATGCTTACAAAAAATGCACAATCCATAACTTGCATCCACCTGCACAACAGTACCATTGGTGAGTGCAGCATTGCATCCACCAGTACACCACCATCGATTCCACCATTGAATTCACCAGAACCATTGATTCCATCATTGCATTGACCAGAACCATTGATTCCATCATTGCATTGACCAGCACCAACCATTGATTCCATCATTGTATTGGCCAGCACCATTGATTCCATCATTATATTGACCAGCACCATTGATTCCATCATTGCATTGACCAGCACCATTGATTCCATCATTGCATTGACCAGCACCATTGTTTCCATCATTGCATTGACCAGCACCATTGTTTCCATCATTGCATTGACCAGCACCATTGATTCCATCATTGTATTGACCAGCACCATTGATTCCATCATTGCATTGACCAGCACAATTGATTCCATCATTGCATTGACCAGCGCCATTTATTCCATATCATTGTATTGACCAGCACCATTGATTCTATTATTGGATTGACCAGCACCATTGATTCCATCATTGCATTGACCAGCATCATCGATTCGAGCATTGTGGTGACCAGCACCATTGATTCCATCATTGTATTTACCAGCACCATTGATTCCATCATTGCATTGACCAACACCATTGATTCCATCATTGCATTGACCAGCACCATTGATTCCATCATTGCATTGACCAGCACCATTGATTCCATCATTGTATCGACCAGCACCATTGATTCCATCATTGCATTGACCAGCACAATTGATTCCATCATTGCATTGACCAGCGCCATTTATTCCATATCATTGTATTGACCAGCACCATTGATTCTATTATTGGATTGACCAGCACCATTGATTCCATCATTGCATTGACAAGCATCATCGATTCGAGCATTTTGGTGACCAGCACCATTGATTCCATCATTGTATTTACCAGCACCATTGATTCCATCATTGCATTGACCAACACCATTGATTCCATCATTGCATTGACCAGCACCATTGATTCCATCATTGCATTGACCAGCACCATTGATTCCATCATTGTATCGACCAGCACCATTGATTCCATCATTGCATTGACCAGCACCGTTGATTTAATCATTGCATTGACCAGCACCATTGATTCCATCATTGCATTGACCAGCACCATTGATTCCATCATTGTATTGACCAGCACCATTGATTCCACCATTGCATTGACCAACACAATTGATTCCATCATTGCATTGACCAGCATCATTGATTCCATCGTTGCATTGACCAACACCATTGATTCACCAAGCCGTCAAATCTTCCAGTTTATTCACAAACATCAATTTACAATAAAAACGATTGGATTTATTATCTCCATAGTCATATTCACCAGAACGATCAGATCCTGCTGTACAATCATCTTGAATAGATTAACCAAAGTCGTTAGGTTCTCCCAAAATCACCGGGTTCGACACCTCAGGGCCACCATTTTCAGCTTTTTCCCCATCGTTACTTCGTTACTTTTTCGTTACCCCTCGTTACTTGCGTTACTTCATCGTTACCGACCGTTACTTCATCGTTACCTGTCGTTACCTACCGTTACTTGTCGTTACCTATCGTTACCTACCGTTACCACTTTTAGTAACAGCGCAGATAAGTTAGAAGTGTCTAGTGTATGGTGGCCCATGAGTGCCAAGTTAAATTTCTTTGACATTTCTATAAAAAAAATTCAAAATAATTTACTTTTCACATTCATTTTTGCAATAGCTTTTAATTTAAGTTTTGAACTAAATTTTGATTCAAAATTGATTTACTTTCTATTTTCGTTTCAAATTTAAAACAGGTTTGTTTTCAAAAACGATTTCCAACTCAGCCCATCGAGGCCATGTCATTTTAAAATCAATTTTAAATTTTTTAAAATGAATTGATCTGACAGCCCATTGAGGCCATTCATAGAAATGAGTAAATTTCAACAGATAAAGTTTCTTTTGATAATAGAACAAACCAGTTGTTTGTTTTTTTTGGGGGGGGGGTCACATTGAGGTTTCCTCGGAGCCAAAAATATTAAAGCATATGGCGGCAACATAAGGGGTTGGAAGTAAATAAAACTTCCCTCCTATTACACTTTTTTTTTATAAGAACCAGTAAATTTTTGCTGAGGCTCGGCTGTTCTTAATTTTTTGGCACTTTGAGCCTTGAATTGTTCGTATTTTGTTCTTATTTTTTCTAAAGTAAAACACATTTATTTTACTATTTAAAGGATTTTAGAAACCAGTGATTCTTTTTGCTATAACCCTCTAACTTCTAACTTCAGCCTCTCCACTGTTCTTAAATTGTTCTTATTTTTTGGCATTTTTTAGCCTCATTGTTCTTAAAAATTGTTCTTATAAAAAAAAGTGTATTTCCTCTCTTCTTAACATTTTTCCTTTCATGCTCGCATGCTGCATATTAAGAAAAAATTCGACTCTTTATTTACACATATATACATCAAAACACAGGCTCTTCATGTTGCCCATTGTTTGATGAATAATTTTGTCTGCAAAAAGAAGTAAATTTTTTAAGACAAAATACAACCCACCAGCCAAACAATGAACAATAGAAAGGAAAAGCACTGTGACGGACAAAAAATCTCTCATTTATGGTACCATAAAACACTGGAGTAAAGAATATCATTTTATACTCTCCTACACATTTGTAAAAAATGTTTGGGGTTTAAGCACTAAGTTGTTTTGGCCTTGATGGGCCGTGAACTGTAAACAATCCAATAAGTAACCATAGTAACTTCAATCTTTTAAGCCTGTAGGGGTCTGGAGACAAAGCTGTCTTTGGGCTACGTGAGAAAAGTGATTTTAAAAATAAAAAAACAAAATGCTTTTTAAAATGATATCGAAAAGTAAAAATGAGAATTAAAACAAAATGTAAATCATTTGTGTGGCCTTGCTGGGTCGTATTTTAAGTTGTTTTTAAAGTCATTTTGAAAACGAAATTACTTTTAAATCGATTTTGAAATGAAAGTCAATTTAAATTATAAAATGAAAGTTATTTTCATTTATAAAAAAAAAATCTTTTATGAGTTTTTCAATAAAAAATCACTTGGCACTTATGGGCCACCATACTAGTGGAAAGGTCGTGTGAATTTTTTGATGTCAGTATTAATTTTGTTGGTTGATGGCTTGTTGAATCTGGCAAGAAAAAAGTAAACAGGTATAGCTTTTTCTAACCAAGAATCTGAGGGATTCGAGCAACACTGAATATACATCTGTATTTACACCATCAAAACCCCAATATAACAACCCCAATCTCAATCCTCCACAAATGACCAAGAAACTTGATTATACTGACTTCACAAAGGAATATTTCATTAGAGAAATACAAACGCTCTCTCCTAACTCAACTGCTGGTCCAGATGGCTTTCCACCTATGTTTCTCCTTAAAAGCAAGTCTATCTATCTATCTATATTTTAAGTATCAAAAGGTCCTAAGACCCATTATCCATACATACAAATTATAAGATTGTATAAAAATAAAAAGTAAATAACCTATGTAAATTTTTTTGCACTAACAGAGGACACAAAGAAATAGCTTGAGAAGGCTAAATTAGAGAAATGGCTAGAGTAGGCTGAATTAGAGTATAAACTAGGAAGGTGCACAACAAGACGCCAAACAAAAACAAAAGAGTTATATATGCAAAGATAAAGAAAAGCTGGTTGTAAAATAGTGGCTAAAATTTGAAATGGGGGAGTCCTCGATTCAAACAATTGCTAAAAATAAATTTTATTTAATAAGTTACATAAATGTAATATGGATAAAATGCTAAACTAGTGTAAGTACTGATGCATAAAAATTAGAGACTCTAGCAGGCTAAGTTGAAATAGCTAGAAGTTATTATCAAAGGTGCCCAAGATGACTAGAATTAGGCTGAGACTAAGGCACAAAGATGCTGAGAATAATTATTATTAATAAATAATAATTATTCGAATAATTATATAAATTAAATTAATTGGGTAAAAATTGATATAAATATTTAAATATTGTGTTTGTGAAAATTTGAAAATAAATTATTTAAATGTTTGATTTTATGCAAAGTCACGGCTTGCAAAATCACTCAGGCTGATATGGCAGAATATTCTCAATAAAAGATTCACCCAAAAGATACTTAAAACAAGTTACATCACCCCAATATTTGAAAAAGGAAATCAAGGATTACCAGAAAACAACAGCCCTGTAGCTCTTACATCACATATAACCAAAGTTTTTGAAAAAACATGCAAGACCACCTGGAGAGAAACAACCTATATAATAATAACCAACACGAATTTAGGTCAGGAAGATCCTGCCTTCGCCAATCACTTGCCCACACTGAGTGATTGATTCATCATATTGAAAATGGCAACAACGTAGATGTTATCTACCTTGATTTCAGCAAAGCATTCAATCAGGTTGACCACTCAATACTTTAGTTTAGGTATAAACTTATTTCTTTTTTTATGATTTTTGTTGGCGAAAACGTTTAGAACATCCCAGACTTAGTCAAAAATTGCAAGAAAGTGAATTGGCGAATCAGAAACTTCTCTATTGTTTATTAACCGTATTAATTATTCGTAAAATGTCCCTTTAAAAATGGCGCCTTTTGCATAAACAAAGATGGCGGTTCGACAAAAAACCGCGATAAAACAGCTCAATTTTAAGCGTTTTAGAGCTGTTTTCTTCCTAAAAATACAGCCCTACAGCAATGTTTTTAATCTGAAAGTTTATATCACTACTTTGGCCGCAATCTTTACTGTTATGTTTTTATTTTTCTTTGCATTTTACAGAACGTAGAATCTCTTAGAATCCAGAGTAGCAGTGTGAGTGTCCATTTTAGTGGATATTTAAGTTTTTTAAGATCATTACGAGGAAATTTGAATGTTAAAAAGAACACTACAAGGATTGCAAAAGCTTTAAATAATACACAGGCAATTGTGAATAGCTTTGAGAAAGGTCTACTTATTGAATCAAAGATTTGATTTGAATGTTTTGATTTTGATATGTTTTACCGTGGTTACTCTTACTAAGATAAAAAAGCCACGGCTAAATGAGATAATTGCGCATAATTGTTTAGTGAGTGAGTTCGCTGCTCCGATAATTATTACAAATATTTCACAGCTTTTTTCGACTAATCAGGTTCAACTCGCTATATTATAGCGAGCAGAACGGTGGGATGTTTTAAACGTTTTCGCCAACAAAAATCATAAAAAAAGAAATAAGTTTATACCTAAACTATCAATACTTCTGCATAAACTTGAAAGAAATGGCATCATTGGATTCCACGAATTGGATGAGTACATAAAGTACAAAATCAAAAACAAAGTATCACAAAGTAAGTAAGTATTAGTTCAAGTGTCATCACTACCGTGAGAGGTCCTAAAGCCGACACCAATGCCTAAATCCGATGGGGTCTTTCAAAGATACAAACTAAAATAAAAACAAACCTTTCGCTGTGACGCAACGAAGATACTAAAGTGTCAACTAAACTGATAGATTTGATACACTGAACCAATCGAACCAAATAACAATAATAGCTTCTTATAACAAAACAAAAAACAACTCAAGTTCAATAGCGTTGGGTAGGTTAACCAAAGCTGAGGGAGGCAATTATCAAAAGTCTAGATTTTGGTAGCCAAGGCAAGGTTCTAAGGTTGTGGCTTCTTCATAAAGACGAAAGACAGATCTGGACTTATTTCGTACTTTCCAGTCTCTTGTTCGTAGTTTTTCTGACTTTCTGGTTCTATGTGAGTTATTTTCTATGTTTTCTAACTTACTGAACAGTGTAGCTGGAACCTCCATATTCCAGGATTAGAAAAAGCTATACCTGTTATCTTTTTTCTTTAAAGAATCAACAAGCCATCAACATCGATAAATTACACACATTTCCTCAGAAACTTTTAAAATTATCTGCCATGCATTGTGACTTTCTTCAAGCCGTTCCGAAATTAACCAATCGGATTAGGTATCCAATTCCTATGGGAGTTCTTTTCCAAGATTTGTAAAACAGCCAAGTCGGCAAAAAAATTTACAGAATGACATAGTTTATCATTTGGAATACCCCCGTGTTTGGACCATTCTATTGTGGGCGCAAAATAGGGCGGAAACTAAGTAGCACCCTCAGTGCAAGATTGCCGCCTCATCTTTATTTGCCCGCGCAAAAACGCGAGCTAATCATTTTTTTCTCGCACGTTCAAGGGGAACGGAAAAGTGATCAATTTTCTTTGAAGGAAAAACGTCAGAAACAAACCCAAAGAATTTTGTTGTTGAGAATCGATCCTGTGAAGATGAAAAAATTTCTGCTGTGTGTTTTTTTTCGGAATGATGAAAAACTCTCATTTCGATCTTCCTTAAGGTAAAGAAGTTGCGAGATTTGGGTTAGCGAGGTGAAAATTGCTAAAAAACTGGTAAAATCGTAATCCTCAAAAATCGAAGTTCCAGCCTCACTGCTGAATGACTTACCGACAGATCGCCACCGGTGGGATTCGAACCCACTAAATGCAAATTCCAATGATTTGATACCCAATGCCTTATCCACTGCGCCACGGATTCATGCCAAGAGAGTGTTTCTATGGAGTTAGATCGAGGTCAAAATCGTTGGACCGGTCACTCGATCGTCGAACCGGTGGTCGAACCGTCCACTCGATCGTTGGACCGGTGGTCGAACCGTTCACTCGATCGTTGAACCGGTGGTCGAACCGTTCACTCGATCGTTGAACCGGTGGTCGAACCGTTCACTCGATCGTTGGACCGGTCACTCGATCGTCGAACCGTCCACTCGATCGTTGAACCGGTCACTCGATCGTTGAACCGGTGGTCAAATCGGTCGTCGAATCGGTCGTCGAATCGGTCGTCGAATCGGTCGTCGAATCGGTCGTCGAATCGGTCGTCGAATCGGTCGTCGAATCGGTCGTCGAATCGGTCGTCGAATCGGTCGTCGAACCGGTCTAGTGAAGAAACTTGTTTGTTTTTTTTCCCCACGGAACGTTATCATACAATACCACACGACCAAGATTTTTCTAAAAGTTGTGGGAGAAAAAAAGATACGGACGCTAGTCTTGCTGATAATTCAGATATTTTGAGATGGAAAAAAAATGGCGGTAAATGAATGTTTTGAGCAAAATATTGCACTTTTTATGATATCTATCTGAGATAATTAGTGGTTTAGAGCTGTTAATATTAACAAAAATTGTTGGTGTTACTATTCAACTACACTTGTGGAAGGTTTGAAGGTATATTTTACAGTGATGCTTGAGATTAAGCTCGATAACATTTTTAAGTTGGAACTTCAATGATTCGCAATATGGTGTAAGGAGTTTTGATATGTTTTTTATAAAATTTCATCAAATATTACAGTTGTGGCCTGTTGATGTGCTGGAAAGGAAAGTTAAGAAATCAGGCCATTTGTAGGAGACACTATTCTTTTTATTGACTCTTTTCAAGTCGCCACAAGTAAAACAACAACTTTTTCTAAATCAGTTTGCTATAGTTTCCGGAAAATTTATGGTTTGGCAGGGTTTGATTGGTTCTGCTTGTGGCATTTTGAGCAAATTCTTTTTTTCTGATAAAAAATGGCCCCAAAAAATCTCAGTGTTGGCTTTTTCTGAGAGATTTTGGCCATTTTTAGCCAGGCGTAGTTAATCGATATAATCAATAATCTTGAGTAATCGATAAATAATCGATAAGTAATCGATGGATTAGATATCGATTAACCGATAGAATCGTTAGGTAAGGCGAAAGTTAATCCAATTATAAAAGTACCACTCCCTAAAATCTGATAAATAATTGATCACGAATCGATAGTTGATCGATTAACTATTTGATCGATGATTAATCAAGTGATCGATAGCCGATCGATTTTTAATCGATACTTAATTTAATCGAAGTATAATCATCGATCTATAATCGATAAACAATCGATGACAAAATTGATCGATAAATAATCGAGCTTTGAAAAAATCTTGAAACCAGGAATTTTCTTTACTTCATTAGATACCTTATCTTGGCCCTTTTTACGCCGGACCTTATTAGCGTTATTTTTGGGCTCGTTGGTGGAATAAGGGCCGGCGTAAAAAGGCCCGGTAATGTAGTCAATAGTCGGTCACGATCGATATATAATCGATAACGATACGTGAGCGAAGATAAGTAAATAATTGATAAGTAATCAATGCACGAACGATAAGTAATCGACGATTGTTAACAATCAATACATGATTGATAAGTAATCGATAGGTTGTATGTAGTCGATATGTGATCGATAAGTAATCGATAGCTTGGAAATAATCGATCGCTGATCGATACTCAAGATTTTTTGAAGGTCTGATTACCTATCGATTCTATCGGTTAATCGATATCTAATCCATCGATTACTTATCGATTATTTATCGATTACTCAAGATTATCGATTATATCGATTAACTACGCCTGGTTTTAGCAAATTTTTGTGGACGAATAATGTCTGCCGAAACTGACTGTTTTTGTAAAAATCTAGGCCCAGGCTGACAAATTCTTGAAAAGAATTCAAAAGATTTTATTTATGAGGTGACTTTTGGCTATTTTGAAATGTAAACTTTGAAATCTTTGAAATAAAAATTTTTTGACTGTTTTGTCGCCTTGAAAATGGCCAAACTTGGCCATAAAACCAGAAAAATGTATTTTATGTAGATTCCCAAAAAAGTCATTTTAATCAATTTTGGGAAATTCAGGTTTTCCTAACCTAATAACAGCTGTTTGTAATTTTCTGACGCGCACAGCAAACCTCTGAAGGCGCTTGAAAATTATACATCTGAGGAAAATAGTCCTCCCTCGGAAAATTCTACAACAAGAATCCTGTTGTGCGCTGGAAAGTTAAAAACTGATACAGCACCCTATTCATAAACAAAATCACGAAACTTTGTTGTCGTTTCTAGTCCTTTTAGATGAACGCAGTCCTTACGATTTCGAGATTGCATATTCGTCAGATTGTTTGTTTTCACACATCCCTTTAGAGCTTCAGCGTGGTGTGCAGAAAACATTCACAATTTGATCTCAGGTGTGCCCCTGGTTGCCCACTGTGCATCAATCTTTCATTCATAACCGTCATGTTACACTTTAAACTATTCCAATTTTGTCCTTTTTCAGTGTTATAAACAAAACAAAGTAAAATGGATTTCATTGAAGAAATAATTGGGAAGGTGTTTTCAATGAAAGAAGCCCATTTTTTAAACTTAAAGGAATTCCTCATGTCCATTTGGAGGACACGCAAATAACTTTTTATAATTTTTGCTGATTTTTGCGTACTTTTTATAACTTTTGCGTTTCTTATCGGGCACAAAATGTCGGGCTTATTTTACTTTAGACATAATTATTTGTCACCTCCAAAAAATGTTCTCTCTTTTGTCTGACATTTTTTGCCTGATAGGTACTTTTTATATGTTTTATGTAAGTTTAGGACCTGGGTATTGAGAAATTTTTGTGCAACTTTTTCTGTAGTTTCCACCTATTTTCAAATCATGATTTTTTTCTGATTTTTTGTACAAAATTGCATGATGGCAATGTTGACAAAGGACAGATTTCTTGAAAACACCTTTAACAATGAAAAACTTCATTCTCTCAATTGATTATATAAGTAGATAGAGAAAGTCTTCTAGAATTTTAAAGCAATCTTAATGCGACCCCGGCAAAAATGGGAAATAGCGGAAAAGCTATGGTAGCTCATTTAGTGCACTGAATTTCTACTGCAATTCATTAGGTTTGTAAAAAGTCATGAAATCATGTTTCCTTAAGTTGACTTATTTATGTGTGGAACATTTCTCAAGGATTTAAAATTCCAAAGTTTTTTTGCAGGGATAATTCCACTTAGAGTAGCATGTTGTGTTGACGTTTCTGATCAGGTCAAATTTGTTCATAACTGTTTTGGTTTAGAATTTGTATTGAAAATTGATGGTAAGTATATTGTTGCCAAAAGTAAGGTCACCTTGGAATTGAAATTGTTATTTTGCCTTGAATCTTGAATCCATTTATCTGACATTTTTTATACTTGATCATGAAGGAAGAAAGATTCGAAAAATTTTATCACTTTGTACAACAGAAGAAAAAAAAGTGAAGCAAGTTTTAACCTTTGGAAAAAACAACAAGGTTTTTTTCAATAAAAATAGCGAGTAAAAATAAAAATGATACTAAGTTTTACATTCATGATTGAAAAACAACAAGTTTTGTCAAAAAATTTTAAACTACCTTTTGGGAAGAAATTTTCGCGGGAATTTAATTTCGCGGTTGCAGGATATTTTTGGCCAAAAGCGTTATTAAATGAGCAACAAACCTGTTTTAAGGCTCGAAATAGTAGGAATTTGGGGGAATGCGTGAAATAAATTAAATTTCGTGGGGATTTGATTTCACGGATTGACGATTTTGTAAAATTTTGCGGGAACTTAATTTCGCTGTTTTAGGCAAAATCCGCGAAAACCGCAAAATTTTGTTCCCGCTAAAATTTCTTCCCTTAAGGTACAAAATTATTAAATTTGAACTCCCCTAGCCCTTTCCGTGCCGATGTCGTATATATCCGACATGCAAATTTTCACTCTACTTGCCAATGTCGTATATATCCGACATCAAATTTTTTTACCTAATTGCCGAGGCCTTTAAAAAAGAGGCAGCTCTATTGCCGAGAAATCAGCTTTTAGGAAAATGGTTTTCTTATTTTGCCAATGTCGTATATATCCGACATAAAAAAATCCAAATAGTAATAGTGACAGTATATATTAAGTGCTCAAAAGATTTATTTCAGGTTTATTTTAGTCTATCATAAAATATAAAACAAATGTCAAATACAAATGTCAAACATTGGCAAATAGGAAGAAAATATCCTTGTCGTATATATACGACATGCGGCAACACAAGTTAAAATTTGCATGTCGTATATATACGACATCGGCAAATCAGGTTACTAAAAAAAATTACCCCTCGGCAAATGGATTGGGGTACAAAAACAAGGTACCGGCACGCAAAGGGCTAGAGAAAAATATGTTCATTCTTTTTAATGTTATGGCTTATTTTGTTGGTTTAGAGCTTCTCACGGTTGCACAAATTTTTTAATTCCTGATAAACCTGTCTGTAAAAGCAATATTTTATAAAACTAAAAGAGTGAGATTTTACAAATTTATCATTTCAGATTGAAAAAAATAACAAAAACATGAAAGACCTTATCGAACAATCAATTAAGTGTTTACAAGAGGTGGCAGCAGCAATGTCAGGAGCTTCGCAGCAAACATTAAATGAACAAGGAGGAATTCAACAGCCTCCACACCAAAGTACACCTGGAAGAATTCAACAGCCTTCTCCAAACCAAATTACTCCTACAAGAATTCAACAGCCATCTCCACGCCAAATTTCACCTGCAAGAATTCATCAACCTCCTCGAATTCATCAACCTCCTCAACACCAAGCTACAGGAATTTCACAATCACCTCAACAGAACACTGCACAATTTCTTCAAATACCACCACCACAAGCCAAAATTGAATTTCAAAGAGCATTTCCAGGAATGCATGGAATGACAAATAAAAGTAAATAGACAATTTTACTGTTACCGTACTAAAGAAAAAATACCAAAAATAACTTGTTCAGTACTGAAAATTATTTTAATAGCTTCTGTTTATAAAATAACTTCCCCTTTTACCTTTAGCAACTTCACGAGAATCTCGGAGATCCAAACCATATTCCCAAGTTGCTCATAGTCATAACTGGACTCAAAAATTTTATTGTTTGGGTGATCCCTTTGATGTAACCACAGCTGATCGTCATTACAACGCCATATTACAAAAGAATGATTTGGGCTTCAGAAAAATCTGCTTTGACAATAAAGAAGGGGGTCATGAGTATTTTTTAAAGACTCTTTACACACATTTTCCAGCTCTTCAAAGTCAAGGTGGAGCTATTACTCTTTCCAAATGCTCAATTGGTGGAAGTGGAAAGCGCTCACTTGAAAAGATTCCACCTGGCCCCGAAGGCTATAGCATTAGGTACCTGAGAAGTCGTGTGCAGTCTGGGTTTATCTATATCACACCCATGCAAACATCCTTGCTGGCTGGATCTTCAAGTTCTTCATCTGGATCTTCAAGTTCTTCATCTGGATATGAAGTCTTAACAACAGCAAAGTGCAGGGTGTGTGAAAAAGAAGTTGTGCTTGCTGAGTTTGGAGCACATTTAACTAATTGCTCAAGGGAAATGCTTAAGAACGATTTGAAGTATTCAAATAGCTTTTCTAACGATTCAATTGATGGAGGGGAAAAAAACCCTGATGCCTCGAAAGATGTTATTTCTGGAGAACCAGATGCTTCAAAATGTGCAGATAAAACTACAGAATACATAGAAGAACCTTCTGATTTGGAGGCTCTTCAAAACTTATTCCCTCAGAAAAGCAAGGCTGAGATTGAAGATGCCCATTCAAGATCCTTAACACTAAATGATTCAATTGATAAACTAATCGATAGAGATGAGGACAAATCAGTTGACAGTGATGCAACATATCACACTGCAATCAATACTCTCTATAGTATATACAGTGCCTTGAGAAATAAATACCTGAAAAACAAACCAGAACTCAAACTGACAGTAAACAGGAATGAAATTTGGCGAGAACTCCTTGTTTTCTACAAAAAGTGCATGGTTGACGAAAGCCGTCTTTTTAAAGACCTGTCGGTGGAGTTTTCACAGGTTTTACAAAATGTTTAGCTTTTTTTAAATTTCTTTCTTATTGAACTTTGACATTATGTAATTATACACAAAAAAATGATCTGGGTGAATTGCTGTAATTGTGTCCTGTCCGTAGCCAAAAATGCACTTTAGAAGGCCATATTAGAAGCTTGAAGACTTAGGGATATGTGTTTTTTGGTTAGATCTTCCCACTAAAATTTCTTCCCTTACAATCCTGCTTGGATAAAATTTGTTTCTTTTAGATTGTTACTCTCACTAAGGTCTGCTAGGGTATCAACTAAAAAGTTGTTACATGGAACCATGGCCATTTTTGAAATCTTTGTGTGAGTATTTCTTCCTGACCTTTCAAATTCAATTGGTTAATTTTAGTTAACTAACTGACACCAAGATGGAAGAACATGATTTATATCAAAGTAACCTTTAAATATTCAGCTGAGCATTCTCTAGAGCTAATTTTGCTTTCAAAAGACTTGCTATAACTGCTAGAACTTAACTGAAATTTTTAGGAATGAAATCACTTTCAGCATTTTTCATCACCACATCTTCTGTCTACCATTTTCATGAAATGACACTTTTGTTTATCACAATAGAGTGCAAGCTCATTAATAAAACAATAAAAAAATTATTTGAAAGGTTAGGTTAGAAAAGAGATCGCAGCTTTGTTTTGAAAATGCAATAAGTGCTACATTTGCAATGAACAATTTAAGAAGTCGTTTCTGCAGGGAAATAGGTTTGTACTGTATTTACCATTTCTGCATAAGAAAATTTTAACATTTATAGCACATTCGTTTGCAATAACTGCTGCATTTTTTGGGCAGAAAAATATAAAAATGACTGCACTTCAGGCAGAAACTGTAATTTTTAAATAGTGATGAAAGTTTTTGACCCAATTTTGTAAGTCTTCACCCTCCTCTTCTATGGTCATAAGGTTGATTTTCACTTATGGGTGGGACGCTGTAAGATTTGGTGCAATTCACCCATATGACGAAATGATATAACTTGCTGCTATGGCAACTTGATTTTTTTTTGCCATTAAGATTTGAAAGAACATTCTTAAATTGTAGGTAGAGTAAAAATGTTTTCTTAGAGGGTAATAATTTTTTCTTGTGTCTGTTTCAAAATGCACTTCACAAAACACTTACAGAGTGGCATTCCTGGATTATTAAAAGTTCATCTATTTTCTTTCAGAAATCTGGTGAGGATGGTTCTGTGGATGCTGGGGCAATAACAACTGAATTTTTCAACGTGGCTCTTGAAGTTGTTGCAGATCGATTATTCGAAGGAGACCTAGAAAAGGGACTTATCCCTAAAAGACTTGGATCCACAGGAAAAAGTGTAAATTTTGAAATTGCTGGTATTGTTGTTGGCCATGCATTTTTGCAAAGTCAGGTCCTTTTTTCCAGTCTTCCTGATTGTATTTTTACCTTTCTACTTAATCCAAATGACGTAGACTGTCTAAGATGCATGGTTGCATCACAATGTGATCTGTTACCCATTGATGCTTCAAATTCAAATTTTATTCGCTTTATTAAGACACTTGAAAAAGTCGAAACTGAAGATGAACTTGAGAAACTTTTGGATGAAAAGGGCTCAATGGAACATGTCAATGCTTCCCAATGGGGAATAACTGAAGCCATCAATTTACAGAGCAAACCTGCATTGATAATGGAGCTTCTTTACAACGAAATATTTCGCAAACGGTATGAGCAACTAGTAGCATTTCGTAATGGGCTGGAAAGAGTTGGCGTTCTGGAATTTCTAATCAAATATCCCAAGATTTCAAAACCACTTATTGCAGTTCATCAAGCGCCAGACCCTTCATTGTTATTCATCAACCTTGCATCAAAGAAATTACCTTCCCTAAATGACGATTTGCAGATTCAAGCTGTTAACTGGCTCGTTGATTTTCTGAAAACAAATCCTGAATATGGAAAGCTACTGCTTCACTTTGCTACTGCTAGAAAAGCTATTCCTCCTTGGGGAATTGATGATATAAAATTACTGTTTTTGAAAGACGATGAAGACTTTGTATTTCCAACAGCTTCTACTTGCTTTCACTTTTTGTCCTTGCCTGTCGTCCACACGTCCAAGGAAGCCTTTTTTAAATACATGAGGTTGGCACTTGATGTTGAAAGCTCTGGTTTTGCAGCGGAAGAGGTTGACTGAAAAAAAGAAAAAACAATTTTGTTGCTTTTGTTCGTTTTTATCATTTGTTATACAATTTGTTGTCAAGTGGTCTTTTGATTTTATTGAACTCTGAGCAATTTCTAACTTAGCTCTGGTTTCACAGCGGAAGAGGTTGACTGAAAAAGAACAAAACAATTTTGTTACTTTTTTTCGTTTTTATTCTATGTATATTTTCTTACATTTGATATACGATTTGATAAGTGGTCTTTTGATTTTACTGAACTCTGAGCAATTTCTAACTTAGCTCTGGTTTCACAGTGGAAGAGGTTGACTGAAAAAGAACAAAACAATTTTGTTACTTTTTTTCGTTTTTATTCTATGTATATTTTCTTACATTTGATATACGATTTGATAAGTGGTCTTTTGATTTTACTGAACTCTGAGCAATTTTTAACTTCTGGTATGAATTTCATACTCATTCAGGTGTATTTGCACACTGAGATGCCAAAGGTTTGAAAAATGTTATTTTTAAATATATACCTAAGAAAGCCCGAGTTTAAAGACAAGTTTAACTTACGCTTGTATTCTGAACTAGCCTGTACCAAATCCTTCTTTATAGTAGGGTTTTTTATGTTTAGAGAGATTTCATGTGAAAGTATGTTTTCAAAAGCCTCTAAGTGAAGTGCAAAATTCTGCAAAAGAAAGCCAATTAAATTATCTTTGGACATGCAAAAAAATCAACTATTTTTAGCATTTTATGACACATGCAATAAAATTTGATTCTCACGTTAATTGTTTTCGACAAAAAATGCATTAATTTTAAGAAATAACATTTTCATAAACAAAGAAAAAATTTCATACACTTCACTGTCTCTGATAACCCAAGATCTAGGGTCATCTAAAACTATCCCGCTTTACAGGTTTGGGACAGGCTAATTCTTACCTTAAGGGAACAATTTTTTGCGGTTTACCCTGAATCCACAAAATTTAGTTCCAGCAAGCAAAAATTAATTCTGCAAAAGAAATATTGTTAGATGATCCGCAAAAGATAGCTCCTACAGAAAATTGTTTCCTTAATGTAATAAAAAGTGTCTTTTTATGATTTTTTACCAAAAAACTTGTTTGTATTTCAACTTTTTTTAGATTTATTACCCTATTTCTTTCATTTGTATAATATTTTAAGGATAGTATTTAGCAGATTTCTCAAAAAGTCCCAAAAAGTCTGCTGATGTTGTTGACCTTTGCCATATTTAATATAATTACATAATGGCCTATTTTTAATTGATTTGGCACACCTTTCCAGAGTGCAATTAAAATCTTTAATTACATTCTACTGAATGCCAAAGTTTACAGAAATATATTTTGTTTCGTATTGATTTAGTTAAAGATTCATTAATAAATACTTTATATTAAATAGAAACGAAATGTTATCACTCAAAACAAGAGAAAAATGCACGAAAATGACATAGAAATATCCACGAAAATTAGTAAAATTAATATTGACAATGAAACTGGAAAATAGTCTATCATGCATTAGCTTGTAATCGAATGCCTTTATTTTCGAATTGCAATTACCTTAACCAGATTAAATTTTGGGATTTCGCAAATTTTTGAGAAAATTTTCGAACTCCCTTCTTGGGTTTTTCGGAAGGTGTCATCCCCCCATTAAGAAAGGGGGGACGAACTATGTACCAATTATTTTTACTACATGGTTAGAAAATGAAAGTTATAATGTTAACCAATAACTATTTTCTGTTCTACATAAGTAAATAATACTATTCACTAAATTCAAAGTTCTTCAATGTTTTAGATTAAAAAATGTCAATAAGAACAACAACAAGAACACATTTTATGGAATTTGTTAATTCAAGCATCAGATCAATTATAAGATGCTTAACGGAAAGCTCTGGTGATGCAAACATGGTTGACTACGCATTATACCAAATTGGACAAGTAATAAATATAGTTTCAAGAGGTGTCACACAGTATAATATTCCGGATGTTTTACAGATGCTTCATTTGGTATACCATAATTTAGATAGTTTCATTAGAGATGAAGAAGCGGTTAAGCCTTTGGTTATTTATACAGGAAATGCTGGAAGACCGAAATATGATTTAAACATTGATAGTATATCATTGCTGATCGGATATGGATTTACATACCAGGAGATTGGTGATTACTTTTCTGTAAGCAAAGAAACTATTAAACGACGAGTCCATGATTTTGAATTGAAACATTCACGACATAGCAACATAAGTGATAATGATTTGAACACTCTCATCTCGAACATCATAGCTGAATTTCCTAATTGCGGTATTCGTAGAATGAAAGGAATGCTTCTTTCTTGTGGCTACAGAATCCAATGGGAGCGTGTACGAGCAGCCATGTGGGAAGTTGATCCTGAAGGACTATTGAGACGATCTCTTCACTGCAAAATTATCATTCGTAGAAAATATTTTGTACCTGGTCCCCTATCCTTATGGCATATTGATGGCAACCATAAACTAATAAGATGGGGGTTTGTGGTGCATGGAGGAATAGATGGGTATTCCAGGCGTATCATGTATTTAAATTGTTCCACAAACAACAAAGCGTCAACAGTGTTCAATCTTTTCATAGAAGCAAGTGAAACGTATGGTTTACCATCAAGAGTACGTGCAGATCAAGGAGGAGAAAATGTAGATGTCGCTCGATATATGTTAACAAATCCTTTACGGGGAACAGGACGTGGCAGTTTTATAGCTGGGAAAAGTTGCCACAACCAGCGCATCGAGCGTCTTTGGCGTGACGTTTTTGTTGGATCTTTGGGTATTTTTCATTCTGTTTTCACTTACCTTGAAGAAAACTTTTATCTAGATATCAGTAACAGTGTTCAATTGTATGTTTTGCACTATATTTTCGAAACTCGTATCAACGACCACCTTAAGTTGTTTTGGAACGGTTGGGATCATCATCAACTTCGGACTGAAAGTAATCGAACTCCTATTCAACTTTGGATATCTGGATTGATTAAATACCCTCAAAGGAACCTAGACTTTCTAGCTGGAGTTGTAAACGAACAGGATTTTGGTATTGATTGGGAAGACCCAATAGCATATGAAAGAAGAAATGAAAATGTTATTGAAGTTCCCGAACTTAATTTTCCAATGCTAGAACAGACTGCCTTAATTTTACGTAACAATATCAATCCAAAGCAGCACTCTGATTCCTTTGGGATTGATATTTATAACGATGCAATAGCACTTTTGAATTTAAATGGTATTTTTTAAGGAGCATTTTTGTTAAAAACTATTTTTCTAAATTTTTCGACCTACAGCCTAAATAGCCTGAAAATAAGATTTATACCCGGGGGGGGGGCACTTAGGCAAAAATGGGTACATGGGTATGGGGACGTGCCGTTGGCCAGGGTACCTTTTTTAGGCTCTGAAAATATCTGACAGGGTCCCAAATTTACTAATTTTCAAGATGTGTATCTGACAGGGTCGACTTTTGGGGCTGGAAAATTAGAAACTTTTTCCAGCTTTCGTCTATTTTTAGTCATTTTTGCCACTTTTCAGGGTCAAAATCGGAAAATTTCTCAACTTTTTGTTCTGACAGGGTCCCAAATGTACCAAATCATTTATAAAGTAATAAGGTATTTCATGCACATTTATTGTGACTCTAGAATAATACTGAATTAATTTTGTTTTTCTATGACTGATTTAATCAAAAACTTCTTGTTAATTATAGCAAAACATAGAAATGAAAAATTATTACCTATCAACAATGGAAACTTTACTGAAAACACCGAGAAGAATTTTGTTTCTTATGGAATAAATGTGCTATCTTGGACAAAAGTAGTAATTGACCAGCCAGGGACAAAATTTGAATTTATGGATGTGTTTACAAACTACCAGGATTGAGATACAGATTTATCAAGGTAGGTTTAATTCAATATTGTTAAGTTGACTCTAACATTCGATGAGTTTCAATGAGATGCAAAATTGAGTCATTAAACTTTCTAATAAAACATACACAGTCCAAAGCTCACAAAAAAGGTTTTAATAGGATACCCTTAAGTTTAAAATGTAAATTCGGAATAATTTTACACTGTAGGAAATTAGGAAGGGATACTTAAAACACTGAGCAAAGTTTACTAATCTACTGGATGTCTACTTGTAAAGTCGATTGTCAATTGATAGATCTAAAAAGGTCTGAAGTTTTTCAATTTGTCTCTAACATTCTCCATTCCCATTACCATGACCTGACTGTATGTCCATTGTCAAGAGTAATAGAATTTGGAAATGATTATTTTTCAGATTAAAGATGCTACTACCAAGGAGCGCTTCAGAAACTTGTAGAGGATGACAAGGTGCAGTTATCACAAAAGCCAAACATCGAGATCTATAAATCAATGTTTTCATTGGAAACTGATGTAAAAAACTAGTCGACTGAATCAAAAATATCATTGCTTAATAAAAAGATGTTTTTTCCACGAGAAAGGGAATTTCATAGTTGTCTTCACAATATATTTAAAGAAGTGTATGGTACGTATTTAAACATATATACTACCCCCTCCTTATAATCAATATTGAAACCGTTCAACTTTTGAAACATAATGACGAAAAAAGCTGGAGCTTAATTTGGCAAAGCCGCCCAATTCGCTAAATTTTCTTCCCGCCAAAATTAGTATTTTGTATTAGTACAATATAGTATGGCTGACTCAGTATTCTTTCTTTTAACTACAATTAAACTACTCAGTTTTTTAGGGCTTTAAAGTTTAAGGGTTTTAAGGGTTCATTGTTTTAATATTCATGAATTGCTTGTTAAATCTTTGAAATTAATTAAAAATGTTCATTGATTGTTATTCTTTTGATAACCAGGTACAGGTAGGTCTATCAAAGTATCACTTGTTGCTCAACCGTTATTTTGTGTTGCTTCAATGTAGAAATTTAATATTTAAACTTATTTTTTTATTTCTAGGTATGACGATCAACCTTCTTTGGTTCACACTTCAGCATTGCCATCAATGTTCATCATAAATTCGTTGATGGAATATTTAGATAATTGTTTTAACTTGTTTCTTGGTGGAACGTGAAGATTTGGAATCCAGGCTGGTTGGTAAATGAGATTTAAAGGCACTCTTCAGCCTAAACATGCTTATTAACTTTATGCTTATAAGAAAGTGTACAATTTTAAGGCATTCACTGAATTTTGGGTTTAGCTGTACTTGCTAAGGATTTGTAAGTTTTTCCAATCGATCATAGCCAATTTTAAGATTAAATCTTAGCTCTAATTTCCTTGATATATTTAGTAAAACACTGCTTTAACAGAATTTTCTTAAATCAATTCCTTCATGAGTAATTAGTAGATGTAATCGTCAGCAGTGCAAAATTACTCGAATCTGATTGGTTTAGAGGAGTGCAATTAATCGTTAATTGCACTATTACCACTTTTTGCACTCTTCGGCGGGGGGACACTTTTGTTCTCTTTTCTTTTCTCTCCCAAGTCCTGTGTCAGAGACTTTTTTTTACTATGTAATAAAATACAAAGACATTTTTTTTTTCTTCAATATAAAAAAGAACAAACACATTTTACGTTACAATAGCTTCTTTTAATTGAAAACAAAGAAATTACACTGCAATGTTTTCTTTTTAAACAAAAGAAAAAAAGGAGGTTTTCGAATGTTTACTGACGATTACCTCGGAATCGTATGTTTTGTCGTGCAATTAACGATTAATCACTCGTAACAAAGGAGAAAATACCGTAATTTGCACTCGTCCTTCGGACTCGTGCAAATTACTATTTTCTCCTTTGTTACTCGTGATTAATCGTTAATTGCACTCCAAACCATACGATTACTAGTACTAATCGTGTAGTCTGAAAGGACGAGGAAAATTCAAAACCAAAAAATCACGAGTGCTCATGTGATTACGAGCTAATCACACTGGTATTTTGTAAACTTTTGATATCAGCATCTTTTGCATTGAAAAACCGTTCCATTCTTCTCTGTCCTTTCTCTGTGTTATCGAATGATTTTTTCTCTCTCTTCTCTTTTCTCAAAATGAAAACCATTTGTACTAGTAATCGTATGGTTTGGAGTGCAATTAACGATTAATCACGAGTAACAAAGGAGAAAATAGTAATTTGCACGAGTCCGAAGGACGAGTGCAAATTACGGTATTTTCTCCTTTGTTACGAGTGATTAATCGTTAATTGCACGACAAAACATACGATTCCGAGGTAATCGACATTAGACAGTAAATAGTTTTGAAAAAGAATCTTTTTCTAACTTTTATATTTTTGTAAACATTCGAAAACCTCCTTTTTTTCTTTTGTTTAAAAAGAAAACATTGCAGTGTAATTTTTCTTTGTTTTCAATTAAAAGAAGCTATTGTAACGTAAAATTTCATTGTTTTTTATTATATAGTAAAAAAAAGTCTCTGACACAGGACTTGGGAGAGAAAAGAATAAGGGGACAAAAGTGTCCCCCCGCCGAAGAGTGCAAAAAGTGGTAATAGTGCAATTAACGATTAATTGCACTCCTCTAAACCAATCAGATTCGAGTAATTTTGCACGGCTGACGATTACGAATGAAATTGACATGTTCGAAAAAAAAAGACAGGGAGAAAAAATTCCTCTGTCTAACTGATCAAAAAAATCATTTATGCTTTCACTTTTTCCATAACTTGACACAAGGTGAGCCACCGCCCACCTGCCAGCAACCCATATTTAATTTTAAATGGACTTTTGATTGTCAAATGAATCTTTCCTCGTTCTTCTTCAATTAGCCTATTTTGCTTATTTCAAGTGTTATCAGAAGAAAATTTTTCAACTTGTTTATTAAGACCTTCATTAGATTTTCAAAAATAATTCCAGCCTCCCCCGTTTAGTTTGAACCCCCGCCGTTTATTAGGCACCTGAAAGTGGGTATTAATTTATAAGGAACAGGAGTTTCACACTTCAGCCATATAGGTCTCAACGTCGTCAAGTTTCACACACATCCTCAATTTCTAGAATATTTATTTTCACCATACTTAATTTTGATACTTAATTTTTCTAGCCTTTAGTTGAGTAGGAATGGAAATATATAATATATATTTTTTACATTTTTTTCTCTTTTTTCTAGAAAAAGAACCTTCACATAATCCAAAAGAGATCAAATTGTCTTACCCTTTCCGGCTTTTTTCAGCTTACTGATACTACTGATAATATTTACTGTTGCATTTTACTACCTTTTACTACTACCTACCAGTTTTAGAGCTTTTTGGACGTACCTCGAAATCTAGTCATAGAATCGTCCTGATTTTTTTGCACAGTGCTGACTATAAACCCCAGAGTGACAGAGCCGGATTTTTCAAAAATAAATCTTATTCCATGGGAGTTTGGCTAAAATTAGATATTTTTATCCTTCTTGAAGGGTGAATGTCTCTAGATTATATTTTTTGCCCTTGGAGACTGGGTCCAAAAATATCTTTTTGACAGCGCCAAACAAAACGTTAATCATTATTACCATACCATGGCACTTTTTCTTATCATGGTCATCACTTGTTAATCTGTAAATCACCCCTTTGTTATCAGTAACTGACCTCAACATAATTTTCTTATATTTTCCTTCTTATTCTTGGTGTTAAGTTAAGATGGGGTTTAGATTTTAACCTAAGGATGATTTAGACCAAAAAGTTAAGAATATCATGATAAAATGGAAAAACAAAATTCTTATAAAAAAGCGTATATTAAGTTGAACAAATACCAAAAAGTTAATCAAGCCTTGGCGGACATGGAAAAATTGTTTCGTTCCCATCGCAACGTGTCTTATAAATAGAGTGACCGGTCCAACGATCGAGTGAACGGTTTGACCACCGGTTCAACGATCGAGTGAACGGTTCAACGATCGAGTGGACGGTTCGACGATCGAGTGACCGGTCCAACGATCGAGTGAACGGTTCGACCACCGGTTCAACGATCGAGTGAACGGTTCGACCACCGGTCCAACGATCGAGTGGACGGTTCGACGATCGAGTGAACGGTTCGACCACCGGTTCAACGATCGAGTGAACGGTTCGACGATCGAGTGACCGGTCCAACGATCGAGTGAACGATTCGACCACCGGTCCAACGATCGAGTGAACGGTTCGACCACCGGTCCAACGATCGAGTGAACGGTTCGACCACCGGTTCAACGATCGAGTGAACGATTTTGACCTCGATCTAACTCCATATGTTTCTGACGGCCAGTCAGGCACATCCTGGCAAATGAACGGGGTATTTTTCACTTGCGACCATTGGCAAATGAACGGGGTCGAAAACGAAAGTGACGTAATAGCGCCGAATACCCAGTTTAATTGAACCGGGTTGGAAATATTTTGCTTCATTTCAAAGAACTGCATAGATGAAATTTTTTTTCCATGGGTCAATTTTGTCTTCGAAGATTGAAGAAACTTTTAATGAAAAAATAAAGTTCCCAGTTTTCTTCCTTTTTTCCCTTTTTCAGTTTGAAGTTCATTTTTATTCATTTTCACACTTTTAGCCTGAGATGTCCTATCTCATTTACACTGGGTGACGAATACCCCATGCAAATGCTCACCCCGTTCATTTGCCAGGATGTGCCTGACTGACGGCTATTCATATTGTACAAACTACAGACCAGACTGTATTAAGAGAAAATCACAAAAGAGTGCTTGTTTGGAGCTCCAATCACAACCCTAACCCTAAACTGATAATAACCAAATTCCTAGCCAATCTGATACGTACCACACCCAAACCACACCCATACCCAACCCTACCAGGTCGCTTGCAGGTCCTGACACTATTCCCGCATGCCGGATCCGAAAAATAGATACATGTCTTTCGCTTTTACGAAGAAGCCTTCACCAGGTTCTAAGTCTAAGAAGCTCTAATAATAGTAAAATTTTGACTTAAAAAATATGTATTATTTGCAAACAAATCCGCGAAATTTAATCCCCAAGTTGAGTTGATGTTAAGTATAATTCTTACCGAAATTGGATTCAAGCTTGACTTGTACCTTCAAGTAAAAAAATTCTATTGATAATCTTGATAAAATCAGATAAACAGCTGCGTTGCATGTTAGATTGCCGCCATTTTAATATTTCGCGCGCAAAAAAAAATGTATTTTGAACACGCATGCGCAGAACAAAAGCCGTGAAAATGCGGATATATATTTCTTTCCGCCCCCGGCCATAAATTAACAAGAAGAAAATTTCTACTTTTTGCTCCTATTACCTATTGAAAGGTGAAGATGATTTTCTCAACAACAAACCACAGATATCTGTAAAGCCCGAAGGGCTAGATAGGCAACTTTAAACTACATCTGCATCTGGCAAAAAAAAGTATAGCATTTAGCAAAAGAAAAATTTGACTTTTTAAATTTCGTGTCGATGGATAGGATCTAGCATTTTAATTGTTTTCGGAGCGCGAGATAAAAAAAGGCGAACTAGTGTATATGTATAAGAATTGCGAAGCGATCCAGGCAAGTCACTCGATTCTCAAGTTGCAAGCAAAATATTTATAGTTAGGGTCACACACTAGAAATTGCAAGTTGAAATAGATTCATAATCAATTCGTAAATGTAAACCCCGCGAAACCCCGACAACTGCTAAGGTTCAGGAAGACCGAGCCTCTTCAGAGATTTACTCAACAAACACTTCAGGCGTACAAAAATACGGCGTTTACTTCTACAGATTTGAGGAAAATTACTTTAATCATCAAAGTTATGGGCCTATTTGTGGTCAAAAAAGGTGTTTAATTTTGCATAAATTAATGCAGATTGTGGGGAAATTCCCTGTTTCCATCAGTTTTTGACCACAAATTTTGGTCTAGAGATGTTGTCGATGTTGTACTATGTACCAGAGTGTATCTCATGATTATCGTAGCGTACGGCAATTAATTTTGAGATTAGCCGTAGATATTGGGTTTTGTGTACAGACAAGAGATGTTGGGACTTTGATCTAATACATTTTTTTACATTTTTTGCTCAGTTTGAAGAGCTGTATCACGTGGTGTAGGTCTTTTTTTAATTTGAAGACCCCCCAAAAATCAATTTTCAGGCCTTGCAATTTTACCTGGAAACGTGATTTTGGAATCTAAATATACTAATTCGCGAGTTTCCACCGAGAAAAGTTAATTCTAAGATGTGTGTCACGAAATGAAACATTTATTTATTGAACTCAGCAGCGTAACCTGAGATCAGATTGTGAATGTTTTCTGCACACCACGCTGAAGCTCTAAAGGGATGTGTGCAAACAAACAATCTGACGAATATGCAATCTCGAAATCGTAAGGACCGCGTTCGAGGACTAGGAACAGCAACAAAGTTTTGCATGATTGTGTTTATGATGAATATGGCGCGGTTCAGAAGTTTACCGTGTGCGTAAGAAAATTACGAACATCTGTTATCAGGTTACAGCAGCGGGACTATACGGCTAATTTCAAAATTCATTGCCGTACTACGCAATACTACACGTACTACGTACCTTAAGGGAATAAATTGATACGAAGAGCCACATTTTAATGATAAAATCACATCAAAAATATGTTATTTATTAATGCGAATTGACCAATGTTAGGGCCAAATTCGCATTAATCAATTCCGCATTAATTAATTCCCTTAATCGCACGGTGAGTTATTTTTTCTTCTTTGGCGCGCCTTCAAATAGAGCAATTAATCGTTAATTGCATCCTGTAGAGAGCAATTAATCGTTAATCACACTCTTCAATGAGGCGCCAATATTTACAAAATTGAATTTAATGTTTTTTCTTACATTTCTTTTGCATCGAACGTTTTAATTGCATTCGAAATTTATTTTGTCAGAAAGAAAATCAATAAACAACAATAAAAGAAAGACATAAATAGAAGAGAAAAATATAAAACTCTCAGTGTAATTTCTGTAATTTACTTTCCTAACTGGGAAAAAGTAGTGAAAGCCATTGTGCGATTAGCTCGCAATCACATAATAACTCGTACAATTCGAAAATTGCACTCGTGATTTTTTTGTTTCGAATTTTCCTCCTCCTTTCGGACTCGGAAAATTAATAACAAACAAGCTAGATGCTAAATGGACCTACCTGATGATGAAAGTTAGATAGCAATGCAAGGAGAAAAATGAAAAAAAATCAGTGAGAAAACATAGCGTTTAGCGAAAATGCATAACGCAAGAAATTCATCATTGATTGATGGTAGGGGGAGAGCGAAGGGTTGTAGGGAAAAAATAAATAGAAAGTTCTGGTCGCAAAAATCAGTTTTATTGACAATTGAATCATGCTTGATAGTGAGCATTGTTATCAATAATGTTTTTGTGTGAAAAACATAGAAATATAAGGAAAAAATCCAATGAAAATCTTCAAAAACGGCGATTTCCGGAATTTTCAACCGGAAAAAATTTTTTCTCAAAAATCGAACTCGGCCATGTTTTGAGCATTGCGAATACGCATCTTCCTGCAAAAAATCAGAAAAAACTAAAAATAAAAATTCGAGAAAATGTCAAAAAACCGGTTTTTCCGGGATATTTCCGTCATTTTCGGCCGGAAAAATTTTTTTTTCGAAAATCGGGATCCATCACATTTTAGGTATTGTCATATTGCGTCAGTGTGCAAAATTTCATAAAAAAATATAAAGTACAGCTCGAGAAATTCAAGAAATAATGTCTTTCCGGTGAAAATAGGTTGTTCCGGCGACTTTTAAAATAGTTCCGGCTTCAATAAATAATCAATTTTATTGAAAATTGAAACATGCTTGATGGTGGGCATTGCTATTAATAATGTTTTTGAATGAAAAAACAACCAATTATAAGGAAAAAGTCCAATGAAAATCTAGAAAAACGGCGATTTCCGGCATATTTCAGGCATTTTAAGCCGGAAAATTTTTTTTCTCAAAAATCGGACTCAAACATGTTTTGGGCATTGTTCATACGCATCTTTGAGCAAAAAATCAGAAAAAACTAATGCTAAAATCTCGAGAAAATGCCAAAAATCCAGTTTTTCCGGCATATTTCCGGCATGAATGTTTTTCGAAAATCGAGCTCCATCACAATTTAGGTATTGACATTTTGCATCAGTGTGCAAAATTTCATGAAAAAATATAAAGTACAGCTAAAGAAATTCAAGAAATACTGTTTTTCCGGCGAAAATCGGCTGTTCCGGCGATTTTTAGAAAGTTCCGGCTTCAAAAATCAATTTTATTGAAAATTGAAACATGCTTGATGGTGGGCATTGCTATTATTATTAACTAGCCATAGCTTTCACTAACTGCCACCCGCTAGTACAAATGCTTGTAAAAACTAATTAATGCTAATTAAGGCTTTTTAATGCTTTATAGCAAAAGTTTGGAAATGATTTAGAATAGTTAGAATGATTCTTCTCAACAGCATTTTCTTTGAGATGTCAATGAATAAGCTAACATAAATGAAACATATTTTTTTTCTAAAAATGTGAAATACTTTTTACAAAGAATAAAATACGAATCTTTAGGAAAAGTGTCCAGGTAGAATCAATTACAGATACTAAACCAGTCAAAAGACATGCAACTATATTTATTTCAACCAGTTTGAAATATAAATAAAACATAGTAGAACTAAACAGCATAAGAAATGCTATGAGCCAGAAACATAACGAGCAGGAACCAGAAATTGACAGGTAACAACGTACTTAGGAGTTTTTCCAACGGTTTAACAAAGGATATTGTGATCCAAAATTGTTTACATTAAATGGATTTACCAGTAATCTAGAAGCTGTAACAGCGTCGTGTAAAGGATGGAAGATGATAGGACGTAACGTGGTAATAGTATCAGTAATGAGGTAATATTGATGAGCAGGAAGCAGGTATTAACAGGAAATAGCGTACATTCAGGACTTTTTCCAATGGCATGATAAGGGATCCTCGTGGACAAAATTGTCTACATTAAAAAGATATCAGGATATGCCAGTTATCTTGCAGTTGTAACACAGCAATATCGTGTAGAAGGATGGAAAATCATGACGTAACGTGGTAATAGTAGCAGTAACGAGGTAATATTGCGTTGTCAAGGTAAACGAATCCACATTCATAAAATAAGCTTAAATGGAAAATAAGAAACATGAAATTAGATTCTATATAATGAGTGTACTGAAATTTCCTCAAAATAGACCACTTCTTACTTGTTTTGGTTTGTTTTTGTGATCTCGCTTGGTCTCACTTTTGTTTAAGATTTTCAGCTTGAAAACCAAGGTAAAAGAGACAAAAAATGGGGGCAAAATTGGGGGTATTTGTCTCAATTATCCTTGTATTTCAATGCAGCTTTGCTAGACTAAACAAGACAAACCAAAACATAATGACATCACAGTGAATTGGTACACAAAAGGTTCTTTCAATTTCAGATAATAATTTCCCAAATACCGTGAGTGGTCCTAAATCCGACAGCCCTGCCTAACTCCGACCCCCCAAATAACTGCTATGAAAAAAAATTCTATGGTTACAAAGATTCCCTCTCCAAGTTGAACAATAAACTATATTGCAAGAACTCATGAAACAAAACATCTAACAAGATGACTAAAATGTCAAGATGTCAATTAATGTGATAAAAAAAGTGTGAGTTGTAATAATAATTACCTCTATTTATTCTGAATCCATTGCTCGTGTTTAAAAACATTAACAATTTTGTAATAAAAAATTATGTTTTGTATAAGAAGCAATTAAAGTTTTGGTTCAATTAGTAATTTTTCAGTTTAATTGATACTTTGGTATCTTCGTGCGTCACAGCGAAAGGTTTGTTTTTATTTTAGTTTGTATCTTTGAAAGACCCCATCGGATTTAGGCAGGGCTGTCGGATTTAGGACCACTCACGGTAGTGCCTGGTAAGTGTCAACAAGAACAAATGCTAAACATAAAACTGCATAATAGATCTATAAAAGCAAGCACACTTAATGAAAAAAAAAATGTACTTACTCTGACTTACTGTCAAAGTACTATAATGCAGGATCTTTATGTATTCTTGTTGGGAGTAGAGTCTGCTGAATGACGATTGTTGAATTATTTAGTTACAGCGGAATTTTGTTGCCAATTCAATTTCCAACAATAATCACTTTTGTCCATATATCCATATATGGATATATTCATTATTTCATTGTTTTACTATCAGACTTGGTAATCATTGTTCATTATTGTTCTGTGGTAAAAATTAAACATCAATTCGTTCACATTATGTAATCACTTAGAACTTGGAAGTAATAAATGTAAATTCAAATCAATAAAATAAAATTTGTACAAAATCATAAAGTATCTCAAAGTCACAAATAATGAGTCCTGACTGCAGGAGAGACTACTTGTTTTTAAATTCTTCCAGAAATTTCCACGGAACCCAATTTCCACGCATCTACCTTCTTCCTTTCCTGAATGTTAACCAATCGGACAAATTTTATATATAAGCGGATAGGAAGAAATGAAAACCCGCCCTAAAAAGCAGTGTAAAATTCCCGCGGCGCTTGACGTGAAAAATAAAAGCCGTCCTGAAAAAAAAAAAAACAATACCGAACATTCACGGAAAAGACTAACTACGGATAGGCTTGCGCGACAACAACAACAAAACAAAAATCCGAGATTCCAGTCCAACAATCCTTGCGCCTGAAGCTATGAGTGCCTCCTCACTCGCTGACGCTCGTTGCGGGGGCAATAATGTTTTTTTTTTGTTTTTTTTCAAATCTCTTTAATCACCAAAATACTTGGTATAATAAAATATAAAATATAAAATATCTCTGTTTTGTTTACAATGTTAACAGGTTATACATTTTTCTTTTCTTTTTTTTATATATATACATATGGGTGTTGTGTGCGACAGTGTGTATCGGAAAGAGGGACCAATCTTAAACAAGCGGGGCCTATCCGGATGGAAAGAGTGGTCTCTCCCTCGTAAAACCCACAGACGCCACAACGCCATATAGGAAAATCACTGAGCGGATGTGGATATCAGGGGAATCCCCTTCGAAAAAAAGAAAAAAAAAGTAAATACATTGTAAGCGGACCTGGATGGAAGCATAAGAGAATAATATAGGGACGTAAACAAATCAAGGTTGATGAAAATCAAAGAGTTGCAAAGTTGACAAAATGGCACTGGAGGGATAACTAGTTTAGGCACGTAAATTTAGTGAAAATAGGATTAAAGAGGCTTACAAGAAATTTTGATATCTAAAGTAATCTATAGAAAACATCTTATAATCATTATTTACTAAAATATAAAAAGGAGATCAGACATTCCTTTGGATTCCTTTGGAATGTTTTTGAATGAAAAAACAACCAATTATAAGGAAAAAGTCCAATGAAAATCTAGAAAAACGGCGATTTCCGGCATATTTCAGGCATTTTCCACCGGAAAAAAATTTTTCTGAAAAATCGGACTCGGCCATGTTTAGGGCATTGTTAACACGCATCTTCGAGCAAAAAATCAGAAAAAACTAATGATAAAATCTCGAGAAAATGCCAAAAAAAACAGTTTTTCCGGCATATTTCCGGCATTTTCGGCCGGAAAAAGATGTTTTTCGAAAATCGGGCTCCGTCACAATTTAGGTATTGACATTTTGCATCATTGTGCAAAATTTCATGAAAGAATATAAAGTACAGCTCAAGAAATTCAAGAAATACCGTTTTTCTGGCGAAAATCGGCTGTTCCGGCGATTTTTAGAAAGTTCCGGCTTCAAAAATCAATTTTATTGAAAATTGAAACATGCTTGATGGTGGGCATTGCTATTAATAATGTTTTTGAATGAAAAAAACAACCAATTATATGGAAAAAGTCCAATGAAAATCCAGAAAAACGGTGATTTCCGGCAGGAAAAATTTTTTTCTCAAAAATCGGCCAAGTTTTGGGCATTGCTAATATGCATCTTTGTGCAAAAAATCAGAAAAAACTAATGATGAAATCTTGAGAAAATGCCAAAAAACCGGTTTTTCCGGCATTTTCGGCCGGAAATGATTTTTTTTCGAAAATCGGGCTCCGTCACATTTTGGCCATTGCCATTTTGCATCTTTGTGCAAAAAATCAGAAAAAACTAATGAGCCAATCTCGAGAAAAGCTGGTAACAGACGAACAGACAGAGGTTAATTCATAGGACCTCCACCGGGGCACCCGGAGGTAGGTCCAAAAATCACTCGTACAATTATATTCGAATTGCACTCGTTATCATGTGATGACATATACTAAGGTACTCTCGGGTACCTAATTATTCCAACCCCCCCCCCCGCTTAATAATTTTTAGGAAAATGTTTGGAAAGTGCCCTTTCTTTGACTTAATTCTGCTGTATTAGCCTCCTTTTCAAGCATTTTCCACCCAGGACATTTTTATTCCAACCCCCCCCGCTTATTAAATTTTGAGATTTTGTCCAACCCCCCCCCCAGCTATTAGGTACCCGAGAGTAGTCATTCAGGACTATTTCCTTCAAATTCCATATTTTTTCCAGACAAGTATGCCAATCCCAGACGTATTTTAGACATTTCTGGCAGCCCTGTATTAGGTTATTCCAAACAATTCTAAAAATGCATGCACTTTTTTATTGTGATCTGTGCAGGGTTCCCACTGCTTTAGAGAAAATATTTTCCCTAAAAAGGGCCTTTCCCATGACTTTCACACGTGAAAATGTGCCTTAGGTATTAAAGTTGTCAAAAAAAGAAATAAAATAATTGGATAAATTAAAATTAATTGTTGATTTTGAAATTAAAACCCAACCTTTGAGAAAATTCCCTGACTTTCGTCCATTTTTTCTGATTTTCCCTGACTTTTTCCAAAAACAGCCTTTTCTCAAGGTTTTCCCTGACCGCTGGGAACCCTGCTGTGGGTTGGTTGACTAATACTCGAAAATGATTAGTTTGGTTGACTAAAAATTTTTCAGACAACAAAAGTGAATATAAAAACATAACAAATATGTATTTCAACATTATATCAACTCAAGCTTTGTCACATCTTGCTTTGTTACGTTAAATAAATACAACCCATCAAGGGAATCTTTGTATACTAAAGAGTTATTTGTTTAAAAAATTCAAAATACGACTATGGTGAACGTCTCTTTGTAAAAACAGCAACATTAGGATTCAACCTGTTCAACAGTTTATTATCATAATATCCTCAAGTGCAGACATACAGAATGTACGTGAATGTCAGATTCGACATATGGTGTGTGGAGAGCGGATTTCAACAGTGTGCATAGCACAAGCTTGGCATGAATATGTACATGGGTAATTTAAAAATGCAGTCAATTCCATCATTTATGCTTCGGCTTCTTGAACTGCTAATTTTTCTGGTGCTTCGTCAGTTTCAACTTTCTTCTTCTTGATTTCATCCTCTGGAGCCTGTGCAAATTTAAATTATAGGTTATTATAGATTTCCAGAGATTTTTTTCATTCAGACAGTTATCAGGCTAATACCAAAAATTTTAATTCAATGATTTAACTGTTTTGGCAGAATCTAGAAAAGCATTACCTCAGTGGGGGCATCTTTTCGCTTCAAAGATTCTTCAGTTTTTTCTTCAGTTGTTTCAGTTTCGGTGGTTCCATTAGTTTTTGGAGTCTCTTCTGTAATTTCGGTGGTCTCCTAAATTACCAATAATACAGTTAATCAGTAAAGTTAGTTAGCAAGGACCAAAACTAGGACAATTTGATTTCATTTTTCTGATCAGGTATCAATTTCTAAATGATTAAAATCTGATCTCAAGCTTTAAAAGTGATTTTCTTGATATTTGTCAGCTGTATTGGTTGCTCTTACCCAACCCACCAGCACAGTAGAGGACCCTGCCGACGCACCGGACTGTCTGGTGGCAAAAAGTATCCTTTCGCAGTCCGGTGTTGTACACAGGGAATTTTGGACGCCGGACATTTATGAAACAAAAATTTAAGAAACACCGGATGCACCACCGGACTGGTCATGTATGTCCAGTGTTTTGATTGTCCGGTGTTCTTTAAGTCCGGTGCGTCAGCAGGGTCCTCACAGTAGAGTTGAATTTTCCATTTCATCAAAATGCACAAGGCAAAAATAGGTTTTCTAAATATTGAAAAATTTGATATATGTACAAATTTTCTATGTGGGAGAAAAAGTAGAAATTTAGAGACAAGTAGTAATCTGCTGTCTCAAAGTAAATTCTTGAAGGGACCCCTAACTGGAACATTAGCTAAATATAGTCTTCTCGTGAAGCTTAGTTCTCCAAGTTTTCAATGTGAAATTTAGAGTATTGATGATTGAGTTGTGATTTGTAAACCAAAAAATTTACCTTTTCTTCTGTTTTTTCAGTGGTTTCTGTTGTTGATTCAGGAGTGGTCTCTGCTTCGGTAGTTTCTGTCTTCTCTTCAGTAACTTCTTTGGTTACTTCTTCCTAGAAATAACAAAAAAAAAAGTTCTTCAAGTCTTTTAATCAAAAATCTCTAATTTTGAGGGCAATCAAACCCATGTGTACTGAATTCTGATATTTATCTTATTGATGAATTTCGAGTAGATACATGATTTTCATACATTTTATAAAAAATCGAGAGCTTGACAAAGGGTAGATTTTCTAATCACCAAACGTAACTGGAATAAGTGGCTTACTTTTTTTCGACTGACAATTATTATTCAAACGTAATTACCTTGTTTTCAACTGGGGTTTCAGTTTTTTGTTGGGCAGTTTCATCAGCCATTTTTCGTAGATTTAGAGTTACAAGCGAAGAAGAAAATTGAAGAGATGCTCCCCCACTTCAGTCAGCTGCGATTGAAAGAATGATTTCGATGAATTATGGCGCCAAAATCTTAATATTTATAGCAGTCGTTGTCAGGGGGTCAAACTCTCCGAAATCTATTGTATTCGCACCATTTTGTTTTGTTTTAAACCAAAACAAAACCCCCTATCATGTTCTCGCGCTTTCTTGGATGCTTCTCGCTGATTGGCCGATTTATTATAAAATATGCTCTCTGATTGGTCGTTTGATGATCACATGGTTGAACAAAAGACATGAGGATTTTGAATGAATGGCCATTTCTGCTCGCGTGGAGTAAAGCTTTTACGATTTCCTGCAGTTACAAACCGACAAATTTTTTGAATGGCCGACCTCTTTGACGTATTTTCTTGTGCAAAAAATTACTAGTAGATTCAAGCACTCGATACACAAACTTCGATTTGTGTTTTTTATTCTTTCTTTTGTTCTTACTGTTTTAAGTGTTCAATACTTTTAACTCGGTAGAAACTGTAGGAAATCAAGAGAGCAGAAAAGAATTCATTTTAGAGCTCGGGTTACTAGTCTACAAAACACGCTTTTTTTTATAAGAATATACGAGGGATAGGAACAAATTAAGCAAATATTTAAAAAGAAACTAAATATCAAGGCTTTATGGACTGTAAAACACTCAATTCTTAGGAAATTGCACATATAAATACACGTTTTTTTATTAGAACCCAGTTTATAAGAACATTGAGGCTGAAATTCGTCGAAAAATTAAGAACATCGTAAGAACATGCCCAGCCTCAGTTTGGAAAAAAATGACAAGAAACTACAATTTTTTCCTCTTTTCAAGCAGTTTTATCTAAAATCGAGAGTCAAATATTATCCAACTTGTACCAATTTTAAGTGCTCTTTATTTTGCATGATATTGTCGATTTAGAGTAGTCTGAAAAATTAAAAACGCATTTAAGAACATTTTAGGCTGAAAATTGCAAAAAAAAATAGGCTCAGACAAATTTAGGTGTTCTAATAAAAAAACAAAAAAATGGGTACTCACAATATACAGTAGTGTAATTAAGATATTATTAGAACATTTAAGCCTGTACATCCCCTGTACATAGTGTTTTCTCTTCAGAAATAAATAAAGTTAACGCCAACGTTTTTGTTGTTTCAACCAGTTTGTTTTTACGTCATAAAAATATACGGGGATAAAAAATTCTAAAAAAGTACAAATTTATTCATCATCAGAAAATTGGAAATCTTCTAAGACGTCCTCCTCATCATTTTTCGGTTGTCGAGAAGGCTGTTTTGTTTTCTTCTTCGATTTTTTCGATTTTGGGGCATCTGTTTTCTTGCTGTCGTCTTTCTCGGACGCCGGTTGACCTTTTCGTTTCCGTGTGTTCGATTTGGTCTAAGAGGATAAAGTAAAAAACACATTAATAAACATGACAAGTTTTATTTCAAGGTTTCAACTTTCAATCAAAATAATAGTACGCGGAGACGTGTTTGTCAAAACAAACTTTGAGAAGGCATCTCAAAGACATTTTAATGACTTGTTAATACGAGGAACGAAAGATACGTCATTGAGATGTAATCATGATGATTTGATTATAAATGAACGAAAGAGATGTTTCTCGTGTTGTTTTACAAAATAAATCATTACTTTCAGACAGAAATGACATTTTTTTTCTCATTAAAATTCTGACGTAGAGGACCACAGGAGTATCAATTCAATGTTTCGATTTTGACATTTTTTCGTTAGAGGATGAGCACAAGTCTTTAACATAGAAACAGTGAAACTGATGAGAAGTTCAGAAACATTTTAAATTGCATCCGAAACCTAATTGAACGTACACAGAATCGAATCTTCATTACTGTTTCTATGTTTCGAACTAAATACTGGCGCGCGATGCCGAAACAACCCTTCGACGGAGCAAAATTCCAAACTGCGAAATTTTTAACAACAACTTTTATTTAAACATGATTTAAAGCAGAAAAATACCACTGAGACCGTTGACCATTTCTTTTAAGAAATCGGGTGTTTTAGAGTCCGCAAAGCCTTAATATGTTCTTAACTTACCCTAATATTATGGCCATCGAAGCCTAGTGTTCTTATAATAGTTTGTTCTTATAAAAAAACGTGCAAGTAAAGCTTTCAATTTTTGGAAGTCGTTTGAAAATCTCGCTACTTTGTGAATGATTAAAGAGATTAGTAGCAATTAGCTTGAAATTTTACATATTTGTGTTATATTTTCTGGCTTTGTCCAAACAAAGGTTAGGAAATTGTATGTTTTCCCCACGTGTTTCCCCCAACATCTGTAGTGCAACAGATTTAAGATAGGAAAATACATTCGAGAAAGAAATTTCCCGATCAGATTAGGCAAAAGTATTATTTCGAGTAGAATACACTATTATCCAAAATACACGTTTTTTTTTATAAGAACGTCAAAAATTTTCGAAGCCTTCAGATGTTCTTAGTTTTTTGGATTTGAAGCCTAAAAATGTTCTTAAAATGTTCTTATTTTCAGCATTTTTTTAGCATTTTGATGTAATTTCTTAAGAAATTGCATGTTTTTAAGTCTCCAAAGCCTTAGTATGTTCTTAGAAAGTTCTTAAATTTTTGGACCTCGAAGCCTTATGTTCTTATATAGTTTGTTCTTATAAAAAAAAACGTGTATATTAAAAATCAGGAAGATAAAAAGTTACACTGAATAAGGCCCATACGGTATTGCCTTTAAAAAGCAAGGTCATGCTTGGTCAGAAAAACTTGATGGTTCCAACTTTTAAGTTTGACTTAATACTCCTAGCTTGGCTTGGGATAGTTTCTGAAATCTGACGCTCAGATTGTTCTTATAATAACAATTAGGTTCTTAAATTTTGTCATAAATTTAACCTTGTTAAAACTGTTCCTAATCTCCAAAATGCTTCTAAAAGCCAATTCGCAATAAAAGGGTCCCAGAGTGAGAGAACAGATAGGTACTACACATTTATCAGCAGCGAAACACGTCAAACAAAAATCAGTTTTTCAACAACATGTGTATTATTAGTTGGTAAAGTGTGAATTAAGCAAGTGAGTGAAAAAGAAATGCTTGTGAAAATGATTTGAGCAAACAAGAAAGTTAGCATAAAGAAAAGTGCAAGGAAGCGACCTTTGTATTTTTTAACAACGATCACAAACAACAAACGAAAATCCTGTCGCTGGAAGAGTTTGGGAGAAAAACTTAAAAAACTTAAAAAAGTGCACATGTTTTTTTTTAAAAAGTATGTGAAACAAAGGCTTAAATCCAAAACTTAAGGAACATTCTATCAAAATTACACTAAAATACTCACTCGCATACTCAAGAACAGCCAAACCCTTCAAAAAAAATTCTAACATTCTCGTGAAAAGAAATTAAGTATTGATTAAGTTGGGTTTTTGCTAGAAAAAACTAAGAGCCGTGGAAAATGGAAGACATTGAAAAAGTTAGGAAAACATGCGTTTGATTTGCAACATACACTTTTTAGTCAGCCCCGGTGACTCTTCAAATCGGTTCGACGATTTTTTTCCCGCTGGTCGTCGTCGTTAAGACTTTCATTTTTAATTCCGATTTTGGATTATTTTCGGGAAACAGGATTTCGGGATTATTTAGCGCGCGAAAATAATTTTTTCTTAGCAAGATAACATAAGAAAAGAAAAAAAACACATAACATAAAAGAAGCCTTATAATTAATAGAGTCTGCTAAATGACGCGCCTTACGCGCCCACGCGCCCTCATATTTTTAACGCGCCTTCGCGCCTTACGCGCCTTACGCGCCCACGCGCCCTAAAATGTTACGCGCCCACGCGCCTACGCGCCCTAAAAATTTGACGCGCCTTAAAATATTGACGCGCCCTGGTAATTTGACGCGCCCTAAAAATTTGACGCGCCCTAAAAATTTGACGCGCCTTAAAATATCGACGCGCCCTGATAATTTGACGCGCCCTAAAAATTTGACGCGCCCAGATAATTTGACGCGCCCTAAAGAATCGACGCGCCCTAAAAAATCGACGCGCCCTAATAATTTAACGCGCCCTGATAATTTGACACTAACTAAGTTCAGTTACTTAGTAATGAAGATCAGTAATTTGAAGATCAGAGTTTTCTCCATGTCTCATAAAGAATGTTGTTCTTATGCCAGTGTCGTTCTATGAGCGATTGAGGATACAAACCTTTTTCCCGAGTATTTTATTACCAAGCCATAATTCGTGTTTTCAGTACATGATTTTTTTCTACGTCACTGCAGTAATCAAATTATTATTTTGAATCACTCTTTTCCAAATTGAGATGTACATTTAACAAAGACAGCGACAATGGAAAACTTTTCAAAAATTCCCAAGTCAATTACAAAAAGTCGAGTTTTCTGTGAAGGGACAAATTTGAGCGTACATAAAGTGTACAGCCGATTAATGGAACGGGTCGACTTTAGGCTAATCTCTTAAGAAATGATCATTTTGCTAACACCGGCATTCTTTTACATACCAACCATGTATGATTAGACTGGTCCCATTATTCCGTCCGTCAAAACCGTCGAAAACTTAAGGCACATCAAAACCCTAAGGCGTGTCGAAATCTTAGGGCGCGTCAAATTTTCAAGGCGCGTCGAAATTCTAGGGCGCGTCGAAATCATAGGGCACATCAAATTTTCAAGGCGCGTCAAAATCATAGGGCGCGTCAAATTTTCAAGGCGCGTCGAAATTCTAGGGCGCGTCAAATTTTATAGGCGCGTCGAAATTCTAGGGCGCGTCAAATTTTATAGGCGCGTCGAAATTCTAGGGCGCGTCAAATTTTCAAGGCGCGTCGAAATTCTAGGGCGCGTCAAATTTTCAAGGCGCGTCGAAATTCTAGGGCGCGTCAAATTTTCGAGGCGCGTCAGGCGCGTTAGGCGCGTAGTTATCTGGTACCAGATGTAGAAATATGCTACGACACGCTTTGCTCTGAAGGTCGGGCATATTTTAACATCTGGAAGGTTTGCATTACGGGATTTGACTTGACCGCGTTTAAACATTTTGTGAGGAGCTTGGAAACGATCAACAGCAAGTCAGCATCTAATTCCAAATCGGATGCGGGTGCTAGTCAGAAAATATAACACATCGGATTCGCATCAGATTTGTTATATTTTCTAGACTAGCACCATATTCAAAATGGTTCGGAATCATATTCATGTACTAGTAAACAAACATAAATAATCCCTAATTTAGCTTCATTTACATGAAAATACAACTTAAAACATGAATTTATTGCTTTTTCCTACTCACCTAGACATACTCGATAAATATTACACTAACCTTCATAGTTTTCAGGGCAACAGGACCTCAAAAGTGAATTTTCAATGTGCTCTGTAAAATTACAAAATTGGGCTGTTCTGTTGGTACACAAAAAGTGAGGTTTATCATTAGTAAGATACAAACTACCTATACAGAAGTCTGTAGATCTTTCTGAAGACAAAATTATCTGTTTTGTACACATGTTTGTACTGCTGCTAGAGACTTTGACTGACTTTGACTGCTGTCGGTCAGTCGGTTGTGTTCAGTTGTCTGGCGGTCAACAGTCGTTTTGATAGGACCGCACAAGATTATGCCAACATGAAACTTACTGAAAAAGCATAAGGAACATACCTGTTACTGTTTCTTTATGATTTGAGTTTGGATTTGAGAAAAATCAGTAAAAATCAGTCCACCAAAAAAAACAAAAAATAATCAACATTTGTGTGTAAAAAACCATCTTTAAAAGGTTGGTGCATTTACAGAAATTACACTGAATACTAAAAGTAATACTAAGAAAGCATAAAGACATTTATAATGTAAAAAAGTCCACCAAAACAAACCAAAAAACAACCAAAATCCAACAAGGATTCTTCACTGTACTTGCCCTTCTTGAATCCGAAATTTGCTTTGTCATTGAAGCGCCAAAACTATATAAATAAAATTAGTTTTTGACGGTCGGCGCAGCAGACGTTTTCATGCTATTGCAGTCGGGACGAACAATATTCTTGGGCAAGGGAAGATTAAGCCATTGAACCCGACTGTTGTCGGCACATCAAAGGGCCACTACTAAACCTCTCCGATGGTATATTGGTCCGCTCCTTTAGAGCTTTAGCGTGGGCGGCCGCCAATACGCCATCGGAATATCAGATAAGGCGCGTAGGCGCGTGGGCGCGTAAGGCGCGTAAGGCGCGAAGGCGCGTTAGAAATGTGAGGGCGCGTGGGCGCGTAAGGCGCGTCATTTAGCAGACTCTAATTAATAATAAGAAAAAAGAAGAGAGAAAAAATTCTTTTTTTGCGTCATATCCAATAGTTAATAAAAGATGCTTTTGCATTGTAAATAAAGAGAGCTAATTATAGAGAAAGCATAGATGGAGAAAGTGAGTATATCAAAGAAATCTTTTTCCTTCGAATAATGTTAAAAGTTATATAACTACTTGTAGACTATTTCTTCTATCTGGGTCTTTTATTATTCTCATGGAAAGAGTATAACAACAATTGAATAAATAGTCAGGGAGCAGAGCGCCAAAAAAAATGTCAAAAGTTGTATTTTGGTGGGACTTTTTAAAACTTACATGAAATGAAAGCTTATGTTCCATAGAGCTCAAAACACTTTACTTGCCATCTTGAATTTACTTGTGGGCTTTGAAATCAATCAAATCACATTTCATTTTTCAGTTACAAAAAAGTTCAGTTTTTTGTCGCCATCTTTCTTTCTCATAACACAGCGTTCAAAATATTTGAATCTTTTTAGGGGGTTCATACAAAATGAAACGAATAAAAGAAATGAGAGAATCATTATCTTTTTGTATCTTTTGTATATTCACCTGTTTTATAAGATTTATTTACATTTCTGTTTACTTTAACAAAATTGAGATAAAAAAGATTCTTTGATCTTTCAGTGAAAGAATAATTTGTATACAAACCCCCGTCTATAACTTTTATAAATGAATACATTCCATTGCATTTCGTAAATAACAAAGATTAAAAGTACGCGAGAAAAGCGCGGGAAACCTTTCTACCATGTGTAATGTGTATTTCACCACAGCAGGCTCACATATGCTTACACATGTTTTTTTATTAGAACACAAGGCTCTATCACTTAGGCCGAAACCCGAGGGTACTTAAGCAAAAATGGATGCTGGGTATGGGCGGACCTTGGGTCGGTTTTTTCACCTTCCAAAGTCTCTCTAAAGGTTATAAATCAGAAAATTTCAAAGTAGTCTCTCTAAGGCCTAAGGGTCGGAACATTCGCATGAGTTTTAGAAAAAAAATTTAACTTTAACAGGAAAAATTGTAAAAAAGTCTCTCTAAGATGGAAGGAAGTTTTTCGAAAATCGGAAAAAATTTTCCAAAAAAGTCTCTCTAAGGGTCACTTTTTCACTAAAATTTGGTCTCTCTAAGGGTCGGTTGGTTTTCATCGGAGGTCCGGTCCGCACACATTCCCCTCTCATCGATCCGCCAACCCTAGTACCCCCGGCGGCCGAAACCTGAGAAAAAAGAAGAACAATAAGGTTCCAGCCAGACCTTTAATCTCAAAATCGGCGAAGAGTATGTTGTTACTTGTTGGGGAGATAATGGAGAGCCTTTTCATATTATTGACAAATATCTTACGGATCTTACGTACATTCCCAGTTTAAAAATCACGAAAAAAGCTGGTTCTTATAAAAAGAAAGCATGTAACAAAATGCATATTAGGCCTGGGCCCTGGCCTTTTTATTTGACTAGATAAAGAGATAGACCAACGGGACATATTTAAAAAGATTTTGTCGTAGGATAGACCTTACTTAGTACTTTCTTAGAGGGACTGAAAAAGAGAAAATAAAGGACATTTTGTGAATTTTATGAGGCTTATAGGGGATAATTTGACCAAATTTTTGATCTTTCAAGCAGCAAAAAGTAGAAATTTCCAGTCCATGGGACTCAAATATAATTTTTGGATTTTTTCAACCCTCTTTTGTCTCAAAAAAGGCATCCTTGGCTGGAACATAATATTCATATCCAGAAAGTGGCGTCTGGCGATTTACGAATTTACTCGAATTTACTGACTCAGTAAAGGGTCAAATTAAATTCCTGCCAACAAGATTTTATTTTCAAGAACTTAGATTATTAGTCTGCGGCTCAACTTTGAAAGTGATAGAGTATAGTGACTAAGGGCCCCCCAGCGGTTTGCGTGAATGCGTGAATGGGCTTTTTTGGTTGCGTGAATGCGTGAATTGAAAAAACTTGCGTGAATGTGAAAATCCATACTTCTATTGCGTGAATGCGTGAATCTGCCCTGTTTTTTGCGTGAACGCGTGAATTTTTCCTTTACACAGTTTGTAGAAAACCCCAAGGTAAGCACCTATCCCAAATTCAAGGGATGCCAGGTGAAGGTGCACAAAAAAATCAGGAACTTTCAAATTCTCTATTTTATAAAACGATTCATGATTTAGATGCGCTCTCTTTCTTTGCCCCCTTGAAAGTGTTTGTTTAAGATAAAACCATGGTTATGCATGATGAGTAATCGAGGGTCAGGGCCAGCCAGGGCCAGAGGCACTGCGGGCAGGAGGCGGCCATGACTTCACCACGTTTTTGCAAATAAAATGAAACTTATTTCAAAGAAATTTTTACCCATGATGTAGACTTTCGATAACCTGATTTCTTGGCAAAACTAGTCTGAAATGGAGTTGTATTTAAGCACATCAGAGGGTTAAAATATAAATTTTCTTCTGTCGGCCCAAAACATGGTTGCGCTTCCTTTATAGTCACTATGTTTTTGGCCCCTCCACGTTAGGAAATTAATTCGCGAGCCCTGATTAAAACCTTTCTTTTTAAATTCTTTTGATCGCTTCGCTCGCAACAAATGTTCATTCGTTTACCTCATTTTACAAGTTATCAAGCGATCGTACCTTGCCTCTATCGAATTTAGACTACATTCTTTTTCAATGGTGTTAAAGAGAGCATTTTTAGACAAACGCAAGTGACAGAAATGCAAAAATTTCCTCTCTGCGTAAACCATGGTTGCGCCTCCTTACCCCTGAGCTAAGCATCATGGTGTCATACTCGAGTTTGTTTGACCTATTTTTGATAATGTTTAAGCTATTTTTTGTACAAAAATAGCGTGAATTGCGAAAAATTTTTGCGTGAATGCGTGAAATTTGGGTCCGCCTGGGGGGGGGGGGTGCCTCGACTAAGGAGGTACAGATGGAAAAAAATTATAATCTAAACCCTGCAATCAATCTTGATTAACTAAAATAGATCTTTTTCAAGACTATTCAGGCCCGGTGGAAGCAGGCAGAGGAGGCTTCACTTTAGCCTCGCTTCTTTTCAGCAAAATGCACTATTTTCTCCATATCCTGGTCTGGTGAAATTTAACTCATTTAATATGTTTTCAGCCCCAACATATTTACGGTCGTTCCTCCGGGCCTGTTTATTAAAGCAGAATTTGGATTGATTAGTAAATTTTCCTTTTGCTTTGAAAAAATGTGGTCGGGCAAAGCCAGGCTGCCCCTTCCATACTGCCGTGGTCCCTGCTTAGTTAAATCAAAGCAGAATTAGCTGTCTTGTTCAAGAATACACTTCACTGGCTTATGATACACGATGGAAAATTACGTTCAGAGGTGACAGTGGAGTGATAGCGGCTCGTTTTGAACGTGTTTCAGCATTTCCTCAGCACCTCTTACAGGTCAATATTTTAAATCTTATCATGGTAGTTTTGAAAGAGCACTTATGAATTCGAGTTAGAGTTTTCAGGACAAAATATATCGCTAAATACAGGGATGTTTTCCTTTACCTTTCTATATATTGCAGTTCATCCGTATACTTTATAACACATAGAACATTCCCTTTAAGAGTTAAGTAATTTTACAGACCGATCGACAGGGTAAAAAATAAACTGTTCTCCATCGATATTCATCAACTCCCTTGACCAAGACACATAAAATATTAGATTTAATATGTTTGTTACAATTTCATTGGTAAAATCGTTACGGTCAAAGAATTCTAAATTGAAAAGAGTGCAAAAGTATTGGTCTGTAAAATACCCTCTAAGGTCACGTGACTAGACCAAAATACAATACAATCATTTTGTTTTATGAAGGTCTTTTAGTGGTCAAAATTTGGAATCAATAGCATTTGGCGATCCCAAGATATCAGGGGGGTCAAATATGTCCCCCCTGGGATTAGCCATACAGTAAACTTTTGTCCGTGCAAGGCCCCACAAGTAAATTCAGAAAGGCAAGTAAACGGTTTTGTGACCCTTTAGGCCTACTTAACCATCCCTGAAAGTTTCAAAAAGTCCCGAGTGTTATTTGATTTTTTTGGCGCTCTGCTCCCTGACTAAAATCTTTTTCACCGACTTCTGCTTTGGATACGGATTCCACTATGCACTGCTCTGTTTTCTTCTGAACGTTTCAAGCAAATAGATATGTTCTTTCAAGCTGCTCAGATTTTAACAAAGCCAGATTTCTTATCTGTACTTCCTATTAATCATTCTAAGCCTTCTCAGCATTTTGGGCTGACTTTCCAGCGCAGCTGGTTTATTTTTATAAGAGCCAGTAAAATTTTGCTGAGGCTGGGCTGTTCTTATTTTTTTGGGTCTTTGAGCCTCAAATTGTTCTTATCCTGTTCTTATTTATAGGTTGTAATTGAGGTATTTGAGGCACTTTACCCAATTTTTACTACTTTGACCCCTAAATTGCTTAAAATTGAGTAATTTCAGGCTCAGTATTGTTCTTAGATTGTTCATATCTTTAGGCGATTTTGAGCCTCATTGTTCATGTAAAATTGTTCTTATAAAAAAAAGTGTAAAGAAAACACTGAAAGATCGATACCATGCGTGGTAGTGACACAAAAAAGCAAAATCAAAACAGCAATGTTTCATTGACGCATACTTTGTTCTTCAGTTTACTTGCTTTTTTATAAGAATGTACTAATTTTTTGATAAAAAACATCCTGAAATATTCTCAACAGTATTATCAGGTTTGTATTCAAACCAAACCTAATGTTACATGTAATCATTTCCCAAACAAAATAAGATGTTTTTTATGAAAGTCTTGAGCAACGGTGAGGATAATTGGGCATTTACAGGTAAAAATGCCCTAGATTTAGCCTAAAATTGGTATTCTTAGGTTCAGTTGCAAAATTTTGTGACTTTTTTATATAATACACCACACTGTGTTCAGCAAGGGGAAATAGCGAAAAATCAATCTTGATAGTAAATGAGGTTTGATTGAGAGGGGTGGCAGCGTAGTATTAACATGGTTTATCACAAGATTAATCATGCCGACAGCAGTAGCCTTCATTCTTGATACGGTTTCATCCAGAAATAAAAGGCACAGTGGCTCGCGTATACGCTTTTATAAGAACAAACTATATGAGAACATAAAGGCTTCGATCGATGGTCAAAATATTAAGAACAAGTTAAGAACATTTTAAGGACTGGCAGACTCTAAAACACCAATTTCTTTAAGAAATTGCACACAAGTACTCAAAAAATGGTGAAAACAAGAACATCTTAAGGCTTGGGGACACGTGAACTTTTTTTGCGTTGGTGCAATGCAACATGGCCCATCCCACCAACACACGAAAAAAGTGTGTGTCTCATGGTTTCTTTGTTTTTGTTTCATGGGACAAAAAGTGAGGGAAATACCCATAAGACACGCTGATTTTGTCCTTGGGACAATGGAGCAAAATCGATTCAAATCAATTTTGCTCCATTGCCTCAGGGACAAAATGAGAGACACACAAATGTTTAAGTGCTGTCGATTTCACTTTTATTGGTGGAAAGAATAATGGGGTGGAGACACGAAAAAGCGTTTTAGGTTGGTGGGATGGGCCATGTTGCATTGCACCAACGCAAAAAAAACTTCTCGTGTCCCCAAGCCTTTACTTAAGAACATTTTTAAAACTTAAAACTCAAAAAGTTCTAAGAACATCCGAAGGCATAAAAAATTTGGAAGCTCTTATAAAAAACGTGTATAAAATAAGGTATTCGTATTTGTTTTCGATAAAATTTTGTGCGAAGTCTCTAACAGTAACGCAAAAATTATATTTATACACACCTTTTTCCCGCCAATTTCTTCTTCATCCGCCTCTTCGCCATCTTCCTTTGTGACGTCATCACCATCTACTTCGTTCGCAGTAACGCTCTTCATCTCTTTCCACGTGGCGAAAAAATGATCCAAAGAGTTTTTCTTTGCTTTTTGTTTTGCTTCCCAATCTCGCTATTAAATAACAAAATCAATTCATGATATGCACCACTGGAGAGTCTTCTGAGAACTTTTAAAATTTTCCACCCAATACAATAAAAAAACAATAGAAAAAGTGACGTATTGGGTGGAACAAAAACAGAAAAGTTGCATAATATCGTGAAGTCACTGCATTGATGCATACCATGAATTATTACTATTGGTATTATTAGGAAAAACCAGCCTTGACTCTGACAGGTTAGTACCCAAATTTTCAGATCAAACTCTCAATTCAATACGATGAGCCTCGAAAAATTGAATATCAAGGTTGAATATCAAGGGGTAAATCATTGGATATAATCATTGATAAGGTAATATATTTCCTCCTTCCCCGATAAGAATATTTTTAGCTTACCACTTGATCAGTGTCTTTAGGAGAGAAGTTGACATTGTTTCGTTCTTTGTTTAATGATTCGCCATGTTTTTGTATCTACAAGACAAAACAGATTTGAATTAGTATAAACTAGTTCTTAGGACTGTGTGGTGATCTCGAAAGGACTGAAAAGTCATGGACAAATCTTAGGGTGGACATAAAAATGTGGTGCCTTGAAAAAAGCGTCCCTAGCAGCTGCCTCTTTAATATATTTCGTTATGGTCCTAAATTTGACAAAATATGGTAACATATAAAAAGAATGATGCGTGAATGATGAATAAAAAATTTCAGGAGAGATTTTATACCTTGTCCACAAGAGTTTTCATATCTTTGCGTAATTTAAACACTTTGCAATTCTTTGATAGACGTTTCAACTAAAAAGTAAAATTTTAGAGTAAAACACTACAGAAACTTATACCTCGATGATTCCCAAGGAGATGTTTCATTTTTCATGGGCTGTTTTACTAACTTAAAGTCTGTTCGAGATAATCATGAACGGTTGCACAAGAATGGCGCCATATTAATCTCACAAACAGGCTGAATCAGGGGGTCGGTACTAAAATCTAGGACATCATGATATTTAGTGACGTGGTGACCCCCCCCCCCCAAAAAAAAACCCTTTTAGTACCATGGGGTACTAAAATGCCAAAAACGTTTGTTTTTTTTAATTCTTTTTTAAATTGGTACTTAAATTAGTGATTTTCATAATTTTTTGAATCTTTTTCCCAATTTTTCGTGATTTCTTTTTCAGAATTCTTCTCAAAACAAATTGTAAAATTTTCTCATTTTCCCAAAATTATTTTTGCATTCAGTCAAATGTCTTTAATTTTTGCTCAATTCATAAAGCAGCATTGTTTAAAAGTATCAATTTTTGCAAAAAGTGAATATTATGTTGCAAAATTCTCATAAACCCTTTAACCCATATATGTCTGAGATTTTAGTACCGACCTTTTGTCGACCTGGTTGAATCCAAATATTGAAAAAATTGAAATAAATAATTTACATACCCTGTGACAAACTGGAAATATCAACTCGGGAAATGCGATGGAATTTGAATATATGACGTAATGTTCCAATAAAGATTCGAAAGAAAGATCAGCAATAGCATCCTGGGAAAGAAAGGAAAAGGAAAAAGATAATTTCCAATTTACTTAAAATAAGTACTTTGGTGCTGATTTTGGTCTGCTAAGCAAAATCTTCTTAATGAAAGCAAACTATTGTACTGTCTTTACAATTGTGTGTGCAGTCCAAACTTTTCTTTTTCGGATCCCATCAGGGGATGGTGGTAGTTCAAGTCAAAAAAGTTGACAAAAGACTATAAGTACCTCTTTAACACATTTAGTACCCACATTTCATACTTTCTTAACTTTTTTAGGCCTAGTCAAATACACAAGACAGCTCAACTCATATTCAGAAAATTTAGAATGATTTTACTTGTCCAATGAAAATCCATATACAAACCTGGAAAGCTTTGCTGGTGACTTGTGATTTGGAAACTTTCAATACGCTCTTCAAATCAGGGCTTTTATCGGAAGTTGCAGGCTTCTTCAAGAATTCTTTTGACTCGATTGCCTAAAAGAAAGTAACACAAAAAATGAGCTTTTCATCACAACCTTTTTTATCAGCTTAGTACACCTTGAATGTTAATAATAGAGTTAATAAAAAATTTGAAATTCTATAATAATGTTATCGTCGAATTGGAAGCTTAGATAACAAGAAGAAGAGAGATTTTACTGAACACGACAAAAGAAAAAGGTAAAAATATATTAGCAGATCAGCAAAGAAATTAAAAAAAGATCGAAAAAGAGGGAAAATAGGGAAGGTCTGGTCTTGACAACAGAGCACTCATTATTATGATTGAAGAATAAACGACAAAATGATACAAACCTCTAACACAAAGGAAGCAGTTGGGATATATACTCCAGTCTTTTCAGAAATGTAATTCAAAATATCAATACATTGAAATCGTATAGGGTAATATCGGGCTGATGGTACAAGCCTAAAAAGGAGAAAATATTTCATAACAAGTTTCAATAATAATTGGATTATATCACTATCAGCTAACTAAGGAACATTTCAAATCAAGGGAGGGATGAAAGCGATAATATAAATAGTGACAGTTACAAGCACTTTCGAACAAAAATTAAAAACAATCTTGTATTAGAGGGAGATTTTGAACATACGAGAAAGACCAGGATGAGATTCTTTACTTGAGTAACTTCCCTTCAATCAATAGACGAAATACATAACATCCATCTATATTTTTGGCCACTTAGCTATTAGGAAGATTTGCGTAATTTTCCGAATTTCCAAACTTTTCCAATAAGAGTTTATCAGCTTCTCAGCAACTATTCTTTCAGTAGAGTCATTTACGTTCAAGGAAAACAAACCTTAAAACACCAATAGTGATTTGAACAATAGGGTACACCAATGGCTTCAAGATTTCACCATGTAATTCTCCAATGACACGAGACCAAAGTTGTAGGCAGCTTATGAATTGCCAGTTATAAACTGCTAAGTGACCATCCTAAGATAAATAATTGAAACAAATTAGTTAATGAAAAACACTCTCAAGTTTGATTTTTGCAGTTTGAAGCATTTTCAGAAAATTAAAATGATTTTTTTGATCTGCTTCACCAAATACTAAATCTGATTAAATGACTCATCGAAATTTAAGTTAAGCTTTCCTCTTTTCTGATGCGAAAGAATTCATTTCTCTGATCTTGGAAAAATGTTAAATTTTTTCATGGTAGGGGGTATGGGATAAAGTTGACATCTCAAAGTTACAGTTACCAGTTCTCTGAGAAAAGGATTCGAATTTAAAATTGGGTTCACTTTACCTTTTTCTTTACAGTAATAGCATTTCTTAAGTGAATAGCAAGTTGTCTGATGTAAATGAACGCGTGTTGGTAAGTGGTTGTTTCGTTCAGACTGAACATCTCTACCAATGAATTTTGCATGAAGATCAGCATAGGTTTGGTTTTTGGTGTAACAAATTTAGTGTTTTGGACAAAGCCAAAGTACATTTTCTATTGAGAAAAATACATTTAGTTAAGTAGAATTTTGTCCATCTGATTTGTGCTATATTATTTATGGGTACGGAGTGGTGTGCATTTATGAAACTCAGAAATATTACAGAGACGTTAAAAATGAAAAATTTATCACGAGACATTATGACCTAATCAGCTATCAGCTAAGTAACTCTTACTTGCATACTACTTACCGTAAATCACCGATTAAGCGCCCCGCTCGAATAAGCGCCCCCCATTTTAGCTAAAATAATTTTATAAGCGCCCCGCTCGAATAAGCGCCCCCCTTTGAATAAGCGCCCCCCTCCAGGGAGGGGCGCTTATTCGAATTGGTGGCCTAGGCTAATTTCCGGGATAAGAATTTCTCTTCAAATGATTAACAGTCGAAAAAAATTAACTTGTTATTGAAGAAGATGAAGACGACGACAAAGATATTGTTATTGATTGAATAAGATATTGTCTTAAAAAGAAAAAAACGATTAAGAATAAAATGATAGAAATTGTCAATTGGATTTTTCTTTTATTCATCCTTTTTTGAAGTTAAATTTAAGCAGATTCCGAATTTGTTGATATACGAATTTCTGAAATAAAAAAATAAGCGCCCCGCTTGAATAAGCGCCCCCCTCAGAGCCTGAAAAATTAAATAAGCGCCCGGGCGCTTAATCGGTGATTTACGGTAGTCGTTTAAAAGTGCTTAGTTTTTGGGTTTGGTGTCTCTCTTAAAAAAATAGATAGCATATAGAGAAGGTGTTGTACTAGCTGAATGACCCCAATATGTTAATAAGCAATTTACTTTTAAAACAAACTCGAAGAGGTTTGGTTGTAGTGTTAAACTTTTTCGAACACACATGAAAGCCAACACTCGGACATGTTCTTCACCACCTGACCACATTCGAATCAACCTCTGTAAACAGAAAAAAAGGAAAGTGTAAAGCAAAAGAATCAATGCCCTGAAAACTGGAAGGACTAAAGATCGAATATTCCAGACAAATTGTTGAATATTGAAAAACGTATAATACTTAAAGTTAATGTACTGGCTTAAGATTCCTTGTTTTTTGATGGTAAAAAAGAATACAGATTCTCCTGTTGATGAAATTTTCAAGGAAGGTAAGATTTATTTTGACTCCAAATAAACATAAAAAGGACCTCAAATAAAAGGGAAATGGCCAAGTAAAAGATCAAAATGTCATACAAAGAAATAGATTAGAAAGATTTTATCATTAACCTGTAATCAAATTGTTCATAAAAAACAAACCTTGATCAACATTTTTAATATTTTGGGGAAACAACAAAAATAAGGAGCTAGAAGTTGACAATGACGAAGAATGATAGCCAGCATGGATGATTCTGACATTTGACGTAAAAGCTGAAAAAGAGAACAAAATTACTAGCTTGCATTATATAGTATTTTTTACAATCTACTAGATAAAGAATGCATTATTTTTGGCGCCATAAATATAGCCCAGCCCGACAATCATTATCAGACAAAACTAAATTAGACTTTTTAAAAGCTTCATCGGAGGCTCTATATTTCAAAATTTGACCCAACCTGCTGCAACCCTAATTAAGTATTTTCTTTAAATTGACTTTGTGCCACATAATAGTAATGATTTATGCTTCCAAGAAAAAAAACACGCAAAATCTCCATTTTTTAAAGCTTATAAATTGGATTTGTACCTGAAAAAAATTTATACTTATATTTTTTAAGGTTTAGCAGATAATAAACTATTTACTTGGACACAGTCTCGTCTAACATGAAAAGTATCATACTAGACCTATAACTGTCCAATTACTATTTTTACTGTATCGGAGTTGACATTATAAAGTGTAAATTTTCAACTTCAGTCGAACTATAATCTGAGAATATCTGTGTGTATGTCTGTCAACTCAAAACTTTAGGGCAGGCTAGAGACTTCAAAAATAGTGGGATTTGGCTGAAACTTTCGACATTTTTTCATTGCGTGAATATCTGCGGAGATTTTTTTCTTTTATGAAAATTAGATTTTTTAGGCCGGGGGACAAGCAAGGCTAAAACTTTGGGATATGCCTGGACAATTCAAAATGGTCGAATTTGACTAACATTCGACTCACTTATTCCTTGGGTAAATATTTGGTGTTTTTTTAATTGACTCAATATTAGAAGATAAAAAGAATCCTTCATACATTATACATTACAACATTAAACTCTACCTGTAATAAGTCCATCATATATTGCTTGATTGTAACTTTTATTTTGCCCCAGTTCTTGCTTGTTGACGGCAATGATGTACTATAAAAATAACAAAATTTCATAAAAATTTAAAATAATCAAATCAAAAACATTTTCATCAGAGATAAGCAGCTGCAAAACCCTAATTTTTAAATTCATAACAGTAAAAAAAGCTCAGAAATCATTAACTGCATCACAAAAGTCATTTTAAATCATTTTGGCCGAAAACACAAGACAAACCTTTTCCCTTTCTTTTCCTTGCTGTATTGTATATTTTTGTCTAGGATTCGGATGCTATGTTTCAAGCATAAAGTTGCCAGGCTATTGAATACTGAGCCTTCTTTAGCAGAAAATCGTAATTTCTTTGAAGGTTCTTCTTCAGTGGGGGCCATGACAGTGACCGAGGCGTGGAATGCTGACATCACTGTTTTCAACGTCTTCAGTTTATCTTTCTGAACAGTTGAAAAATAAAACATCATAAATAAATTGCAATACACAAGCATTTTAGAATTTTACCAAAATAAAATCAATACTCGAATGCACTTGATTGATAGTCTTGAAAGGATTTTGCTTCATAAACCTAATAAAGCAGGGGGGGTACAGACACAGGGTACTGACCCATAGCCAGGTGGTGGTGTCTATTTTTGCATTTCAAAAAAGTTAGTACCCGGTACTACTTTGGGGGTGGGGTGTGTATTTTTCAACTTCAAGCAAGTACAGGGTACTATTTGGGTACTTTTTCACAGAGTTTTGCTCCTTTTTCAATAAAAAAGTAGTTTGTTGTAATACTTTGACTTTTTTCAAATATTATTTTTTTTGATTTGAAATTTTTTATTTTTTTTTACTCTTTTGAGATTTTTTTGAAGACAAAACTTCCAAAATGGTCAAGAAGTGTGTGATGAAAACCAAAGGACAAAAGCTTCTGACTCCATCATTGATAGTTTGCTTGAAATATCTGTCAATTTTCAGTCTGAAAAACTAACAATAGTACCCCTCTTTTGGTCTAATCTGTAAAATTTAAGATTTTAGGGGTGGTGTCCCTATTTTTTACAGCAAAAATGAAGTAGTACCCGGTACTAAATATGGGTGGGTGGTACTAAACAAAATTTTAGTAAAAAATCAAGTTAGTACCCTATGGGTTAGTACCCTGCCTCTGTACCCCCCCCTGAATAAAGAGCTACTCTCCTAAATTGCTATTCAATTGTTGCAACCACCTTTGTTGTATAAGAATTAATGATATCTAATTTTACTTCCAAAAGTTAAAATTGGAACCAAACTCCTAGTGAAATATCTCAGCTAGATAGATTTCCTGTAAAGACAAAAGTTGCAACACAGAAACTCATCATTGTTGTATGAAAGCTATTTTAAAGACCTACTTCTAGATCAGCTTTCCAGTCAGCGATCATTTGATGAGTGACTTTTGTACTTTTGTCTTCTTCTTCTTCCTCCTCTTCTTGTGGGTCGTTTCCGTCAATGTCTTCTGATTCATCATCATCTTCAAAAGGATTAGAACTTACTTAGGAAAAATTATAATTTATCCTTTTTAGCTTGTGTTTGTGACGAACAGTTCATAGAAAGTTGCAACACTGGACCAAGTGAACTTGCAGTGGATCAAGGGAGCCTCGAGTGGATCAAGGGAGCCTACACCAAGAAATGTTACTGTAAAGTGTGATGAATCCTGAATTAGATCATTACTTACTTATTGTATGTTGACAAAAAGAATTTAGTGCAAGATAGTGATATATTCAACTCAAGAGGTGACCACTTAAATCATGTTTCTAGACTACTCAGCTCCCTTACTGTAGAAAGTTTGTATTATTCTGCAAGAATAAGATATTTCAAATAATGATTTCTTGATACAACAACTTAATAAAATAGATAGACCAAGAACTTCATACAATGGCTCTTAGAAATCTTTTGATTTCTATTCATTTTATATTCTTTCATCTTGCCTTCTTTCCGCAGTCCGCGTAAGTCATATTACAAAGAAATTAGACTTTTTACAAGCATCTCTAAATAGTGTAAAATCAATTTTATCGAATTTCTACTGACCATAAACAAAATTTTCCATTTTTTTTGCTTACGTCAGATCGCATTTTTAATCATCTTTCTCACAAGATATTTTTCAATATTTTTCGACAACACTGTTGCGCTTTTCAGCGCATTTTCTTTAAGAACATAAACATTTTTGAAAGACTCTAACTAAGAAAATAAACGTGCGTTCATGGTGCGTTCTTAAGATAGAAAACACAAACACTATCCAAATACAAATGTTATAATTTTAACAATGTTTACTAATTTTTAAGCCTAAAAGTTTGACTTGAAATTAAGAACATGTTCACAAAATTTAGGTCATGTGATCAATATCAACCAATCATCATCATTGCTCGACCGCAGTCGAGACAATGGATTCCACTCGCTGGCGCCAGGAGTCGCGGTTGCGCATAGCAGTGCCCAGGTCGCTAAGATCAAGGCCTGTATCCCTGCTCACCACATCCGGAAAGGTAAGTTTTCTCGATCTCTGAGCAACACGTTTAGGTTTCCAAAGCAATAGGGAGGAAATAACCTCAGATGAGGCACGGAAACAATGACCAGCAAATTGAACGCGCTTGGCTTTAAGGAGGAGAGAGATTGGTTTCAAGGAACCGTATATGGTGCGTTTTGTTGGATGGTCACGCCAAGAGAGATTTTTAACCCTTCTCAGAAGTCTGGTATAGGTACCGTCTAGTTGCTTTTCAAACTTTTTGGTAAGGGACCAGGTTTCTGAACCATACATAAGAATTGGCTCAATAGTTGACTTGAAAATTTTAACTTTGAGACTAGAATAATAATCAACCAATAGCTAATCTTAAAAAAATACTTTTGCACGCGGAATAACATTTTAATGATGCATAAAATCATTAAATTTTTTATCATTCTTACGCGGATCATTTCAATAGGATACTGGTCTATCTATTTTATTAGTAGGTCGTTGCTTGATAGGAGTAATTGCTATCATTTGATGTCATCTATTTTGCATAAATTTAATATTTAAGATCCCAAGCTTTAAACAAAAACATTCTGAACTCACCTTTTTCATCATTCTGGTCATCGTTTACATCTGAATCCTCATTTTCTTCTTCACCAGAAAATTCCAAAAGTTCTTCATCATTCTCTTGTAGATATTTGAAGAATTCTGGATCATTTTCTTTCAGTCTTTCTAATTGCGCTTTGTGTGATTTCCTAAGAAATAAATTAAATGAATTGGTTACATTTATCTTGTAGCTTTAGCTTTTTGTAGTCAACCTGGTAGCAATTATTATCCGAATTATTTTGACGAACCAATTTCATTTCAAAGATTATCTCTTTTATGATATAAAAAGGAGGCGCTCCTATCCTGATTTCTTTCTTTTATCTAAAAGTTATGAGAATAGTAGGAGACACATTAGATCGATGATGCCATTTAAGAGAATTCAAACGTTTAGATTGGGTAAGTAAAAATCGACTGTTGATCTTCATAAGAAAAATCAGTATTACAGAAACAACGTGAAACAAGCTTTTGAGTAAAGAGAAAACTCAGAGCTGCCGGCCGGCGATCGGTAATCACCAGACAATTTTTGGTTTCCACCGGCCATTTTGAAGGTTAAATTTTACTTTTGTCCGGTGAAAGCTTGAAACTGCTTGTTGGAAAAATGTAACAAAGCATTTTTTTTCCCTGTTCTGTTTTATTTGTTAATAGTTTTATCTTCTCATAATCATTAACATTAGCATTCGATGACTAGAGAAACATTTGGTGGTGTTTTAAACCTAGATCTAGAGCTATTTTGTCACTCCAAATTTTTTGAAAAATCACCGGCCAAGTCACAATTTGTTATTTGCAACACTGAAACTTCAAGATTTTCTTAGGCCATAATAATCAAAGAGGAATGATATGGCTTTCATTCTAAGTTTTGCGACAGCAAGCTTCTTGTGCAGCTGGTGCATTAAAAAATTTATAAAGCTATACTGACGAATAGGGTAAAAAAAGACGCAAAAGTTATTTTTTTATGAAAGTAATTTTTATGATTTTTTTTATTGTGGCCGCATGGAACTTGCCAAATGTTCCTAACTGTATTGTCTGGGGAATCGGATAATTCATTTAGGACCTCTCATCGCATGTATTTGTCTATCTAATTTTCTATGAGCCGTGGGAGAGCCATTTTGAATTTTTGAGATGGGGGTTTGAGACTTGACCAAAACTCTGTTCTGCAAAATACCCTTGTGAGTCATCATTATGGGGAAAGTGAAAGTTAAAGTAAATAATAACAAGATAGTAGCCTAGCTATGTATAAAAGAGAAATATCACCAGCGACATATAAAATATGGTTCCCACATTCACCCACACTTCTGAAGTCATGTCCCAATGACAAACATTAAATGATTGAAATATAATACAAATACGAAAATTAAAATGTTTAAATAAAATAAAAATACAAATCATGCCAATATATACAAATCCAGGACAAATCTCAATTATCAAAATCTTGTTCACATCACGGTATTATCAAATTATTATTCTAGTAAGTTTAGTCCTATAATTTCCAAAAATTTTTAAAGAAAGGTGCACTCAACATACTTATAGTGCTCAACGGTAAATCAGAACATCAATTCAATCAATTCATCACATAACAAACTACGCTTTCTGCTAGAGATGATAGTTCAAAACACTTCAAAACGTGAAATAAACATAGACACAGTTTCAATTTCAGCATGACAATACCAGTCTGGAACAAAACGTACTTGACTTTCAACATTCAACATACTTGACGGTGTGTTAAGCACTGCCATTGGGTATTCACATTACTTTTCCCATGTCTATCGTAGCACGCCCACACACAATATTTCAACATGAAAATACCAGTATTAAGTTCATTTCAAACTCAGAAACATAAAGGCTCTGTGGGATCAGCAATCTACCACAGAGCAGACCAAAAGTGTTCAATAAGAATCAACAATAATAGTTACGAGTGTAGTTTTTGTCCAGTGTGGCACAACTTCAGTTCTGCGTACCGTCAGTGAGCCAGCCTATGTTATCAAACATACTCGACAAACAACGTACTTTGTCAACAGCGCTGCTTTGATTGGATACCAGTCATCCACTTGTCCTCTGTCAACTACTAACTCTACCAATGAAGATTATGTTCACGTAACTTCAGGTATTGACAAGACCGTTGTGATTGAACACCGTCATCCATTCATTGCCATGATAAAACAGTGATCTTGAGATGTTGCTGTTTTGTCAGTTTGCTATTTGCCATTATAGTGATCATCATGTGAGATTACTGCAGATTTCTTCTGTGTTGTTGTCAAAATATTCTGTTCCACAGTACCAAACCACCCTCTGCTATCAAATGTAGTGACCCAAAATCAGTCAGTAAATAGGAAACAGTCATTTCACAAGTAAAGACAATTCTTCTGCAGCATCATGATGAAAATAGAACAGGCATCACTGGCTAAAGTCCCCATGCTCTTATTGGGAATCTGGGATTTAGGGTCAAACTCAGGCCCAGTCCCTCAAAGCATGGGTAAGCAAGGCAAAAGAGACAAATGACAAAAAGGCAAAACACAGAAGGGAATTATGACTCTTGACCAAAACTCTGTTCTGCAAAATACCCTTGTGAGTCATCATTATGGGGAAAGTGAAATTGAAAGTAAATAATAACAATATGGTAGCCTAGCTATGTATAAAAGAGAAATATCACCAGCAACATATAAAATATGGTTCCCACACACGCTATAAGTATTTGTGAATGATTGTGTCTCGTTAGCGCAAGCCGTTAGGTATTGGGTTTGTAAACCATGGGTTGCTTGCATTTGGTGGTTCAAGCCGGGTTAGGAGAAATATTTCACTGGTACAGGCAATTTTCAGAAAAATGCTTAGAAAACAGTTAGAAACACTTGAGAAGGTCAGAAAAACAGGATAGAAGATACTGTAGGAAAGTAGAAAATAGGGGGAAAATAATAGACGATGCATCCTGGTGGATGATATCGTTTGCCAAAACCTAGTCACACTAGCGCCCCACCAAAATGCGTACACATTTTTTTTTTAAGAAACACACTTTTAAGAAACATGAGGCTCAGACTGGCTCAGAATGCCTAAAAACTAAGAAACATCTAAGAAACATGCTGAGGCTGAGAATAAGAAAATAACATTTTTAATTCGTCTTTTTTAAGAACCTTACAATCAAAACCAGGGGGGGTACTGAGTCAGTGTACTGGCCCATAGCCGGTGGGGTGGTGTATTTTTTAGGTTAAATTGAGTTAGTACAGTGTACTAAAAGGGTGGTCCTCTGAGAAAAATACATAGAAAAAGTTAGTACACTGTACTTATTTCAGTGGTAAAAACACACAAACCCAGAGAATTCCAATGTATATTTGCCCTAATTTGCCAGGTCCAACCTGGTCCGAGACCTTCAAGTCAAGGTTGAGCTATACAAATTAGTACACTGATTTTCTCCCAATGTTTCCTGTTTACTTAATTGGATTTGTTTCAGAGTCGCAGCGTGCAGAAGTGGGGAATCTTGTATACTGAAAAACTGCTACAGCTTGCCAGACAACCAGAAATCAAGTCATACTCATAGGAAGGAAAATAACTCACAAAGTTGGCTTTGAGTGTTTTTACGTGCTAATTTCAGTTAATTTCACTGTATTCGAATGACTTTGTCTGTTTCATTGTTTCAGTGTTTGCACTACAAGGATTCAAATATTTTAATATTAAAATCTTTCCTTTTATGGCCCCCCCCAGCGGTTTGCGTGAATGCGTGAAAATTGAAAAAAAATGTGTGAGTGCGTGAATTGAAAAAACTTGCGTCAACGTGAAAATCTACTTTTTGACTGCATCAATCCGTGAATCTGGGCTATTTTGTGCGTGAATACTGTCGCGCGAGAAGAGGTTGTATACGGTCCTCTCCTGGCGCGATAAGCAAATATTTATTTTTATGCCCCAGGCGTTTAAGATCTGACCCGCCGCTAGAAGACGGGGAGGACTTGAATGTACAGTGGAATTCAGAGTGACAGTAGAGCAAAGTAGACATTAGTTTTTTTCAATACATGTTTCACATAAATAGTTCCATTAAGATAAATAACATTCAGCTTACGATAAATTAATACTTCTCTATATACATATGTCTGCATCCAGACATTGCACCATCTCGAGATAACGACTTGGCTCCTAGTGATCACCTTCCGTGGCTCATCCACAGGCATCCTATCAAGCGGGCATCCTATCACCGGGCATCCTATCAAACGGGCATCCTATCAAGCGGGCATGCGACCATGGTTCGCGCATCACCAAACGGTGGAACATTGCAATCGATCGCGGAAGTAGGCTTTGGCAGACCTGGTTTCCTAGGACGGGGTCTGCAGAAGCCTATGTTCGCGCGACTCTTGATTCTCCAAGTGACTCTGGGTGATCTTCCTCCCAGGTCTTGCTCGGCCGAGCTCCAGTTGAGAATGTTCGAGCTTTCCATTTCGTTGAGATATATTAATCTCATCCATAATTCATTTTATTCACATTCAGCTAAGTATTTTTTCTACACATAAATCCCTCATGACAACAGCCGTGGGCCCAAATCGTTTGGACCCCAAACGACTGATATTCCTTTTACTATCACAACATGTTAAGTCACTTTTTACAGTTACATCAATAAATTAAACGTCAACGTTAAAATAAGTTGATTCTATATCCAACTTCATAAATATTAATTATTTCAATTAAAAACGGTACAAATTTCTCAAGTTTTGAATAAGTTGATTCCATATTCAACTTTATAAATAAATTAAATCCTTCAATCAATAACGGTGCAAAGTTCTCAAGTTTGAAATAAGTTGAGTTCGTTATTCAACTTTATAAATAAATTAAATCCTTCAATCAATAACGGTGCAAAGTTCTCAAGTTTAAGATAAGTTGAGTTTGTTAACTCACGATGTATATATACATGATCCGACGAGCCAAAACTATGTTAAGATTGATCAAATTTCTTTTCCTTCCAAACACGCACCCTGCACTTCAAAGTGAGGGGTGGTTGGTATTCGTTGAGGCAGGTTCGTCTGGCGTTGGACCAGGAGACTTCCAACTCTCCTATTGGTAGAACGCTTTGGGTTTCTTCAGGTACCCCAACCTCCATGATGTAAATCCCCTTAGTTCGGCTGGACAGCACGGTGCCATTCCTGAGAATGATACTTGTTTGATAGCTCGTATCTGAACGCACTGTGATCTCCAAACCTTTAGATTTGATTGATTCAGGGATTACTGTGGTCTCCAAGACTTCGGGTTTGATTGATTTGGTGATTTCTGTGGTCTCTAAGACTTCGGGTTTGATTGATTTTGTTAATACGGTTGTTGTACTCACAACTCCAGATTGTTCCGTTGGAGGTATTTCTTTGTTAGAACAATTCATCGTAGCTTGATTATATGAGGAATTCGTCGGCGTAAAACCATCCTTCTTTTGACTCTCAATGCTTATTCTTGCCATTCCGTAAGACAGAATAGCCAGCACAACTAGACAGCTAATTGCAGCAGTCACACAACATCCCATGGTTTTATTGTAGAGAAACGGTCCACAACGTTTAGGGCTGGAGCGTGGTGTGTCGTAAGTCATGGTTACGGTTCCACCCAATGACATTTCTTTCTTTTTGAAGCTGATTTCTGCTGCTATTTTGTGAAGGAAGTCTGTTCCTAACAGTAAGTCGTAACAGATGTCCTTTGCAAGATAGACTTTGTGGCTCCAGGAGTCCATCCCAATAGATATAGGTAAGATGAGGCTACCAAAACAATCAATTTCATGGTCAGTCAGGGTCTTCAACTTTTTGTTAGTAGCGCTAAGGAACGGGCTAACATCGGAATGGTCCAACAGGTTGTCACTGAGCATGGTAACTGGGGATCCAGTATCAATCTTCGCTTCGCATTGGAGAGCTTTACCAGCTATGAGTACTTCGACTACACAGGTTGATCCGTCCGTATTGCATTTTCTGGATTCGTCTCTAACACTAGCAATTCTGTTAGCTCTTCTTGGGTGTCTTGTTAGAGTTCTCCCATCTGTGAAGGTTGTTGGATTCCTTTCACTAGTAGATACTACTCTAGTGTCTCTAAGGGGAAGTTCTCTTCTTATCGGGCACTTTGATCGAGGCCACTCGTATAACTGCTCTATCACTCCAGGACCGAAAACATCTGTTTCCTGTCTGGGAGTAGACACTCCTTCGATAGCTGGTCAAGTGTTGTTGTTCGGTGTTTAAAATTAAATAGCTGTCTTTTCAAATCACTCACTTAGATTGCGGTTTTTGCTGTTCAACTTTGCTCAATTCAACTTTCATTAGCACTGGAAACGCATCGTATGCGTAAACAAGTTTGCGTGTTTGAGCTAAGATGACTCAGCTATCGGTGTTATTGAAGTGCTCTCTTCTGAATATAACCATTTATGACTAATAGTTCATCAATAATTTGGTACTTGTTTACTTCAAAGCTAACCCTTGACGTCATTGGTTTCCTGAGTCATTTCGACTGAGATAAAGTTTTTCAAATTGTATCTTGCACGTAACTTAAGCTCAATTTTCTCATCAAAACAATTGCATTTAGTCGTACTTTATTAGGCTGTCACAATCAGATCTGTGCCTCTGACATTGAGCCCCCAGTTGTCGCGCGGGAATCATAGTGTCCTCCCCCCCTTTATAAAGGGGGGGGAAACCAATTTTCCAATTTTGAATGGGTGAGGGGGGAAAATGAAAATTTGAATAGTAAAAGGGGGAAAAAAAGAGGGGGGAAAACATCGATAGTTGGCAAATTTGGTGGGGGGGAAGAGGTTGTATACGGTCCTCTCCTGGCGCGATAAGCAAATATTTATTTTTATGCCCCAGGCGTTTAAGATCTGACCCGCCGCTAGAAGACGGGGAGGACTTGAATGTACAGTGGAATTCAGAGTGACAGTAGAGCAAAGTAGACATTAGTTTTTTCAATACATGTTTCACATAAATAGTTCCATTAAGATAAATAACATTCAGCTTACGATAAATTAATACTTCTCTATATACATATGTCTGCGTCCAGACATCGCGCCATCTCGAGATAACGACTTGGCTCCTAGTGATCACATTCCGTGGCTCATCCACTGGCATCCTATCAAGCGGGCATCCTATCGCCGGGCATCCTATCAGCAGGCATCCTATCAAACAGGCATCCTATTAAGCGGGCATGCGACCATGGTTCGCGCATCACCAAACGGTGGAACATTGCAATCGATCGCGGAAGTAGGCTTTGGCAGACCTAGTTTCCTAGGACGGGGTCTGCAGAAGCCTATGTTTGCGCGACTCTTGATTCTCCAAGTGACTCTGGGTGATCTTCCTCCCAGGTCTTGCTCGGCCGAGCGCCAGTTGAGAATGTTCGAGCTTTCCATTTCGTTGAGATATATTAATCTCATCCATAATTCATTTTATTCACATTCAGCTACGTATTTTTTCTACACATAAACCCCTCATGACAATACGTGAATTTTCCCTTTTTTCCACTGATTAAATGCAGTGTTCCCGATTTTCCAATGTTTCCCCGATTTTCTTAGCAAAATGCTTCAAAACCTTTGTATATGGTGGCAATTAAACTTATCTGGCCAAGAAGAAATTAGAGCACTATAAGGGGTGGTTAATTAGAGCACTATAAGGGGTGGTTTCAAAACTTATCTGATCTAAAAAACAGCTAGTACAGTGTACTAAAAGGGCTAAATAATAGAAAAGTCGAAATCGCTGATTGAAACTAATCGTCTTTGCTTAAACGTTTCAGAGAAGAAAAAATCTTTTGTCTATCAGTGATTCTAACCTTCCTATTGTTCCTATCCCTAAGGAAGGGTGACAAAATTAGAAGACAGATGTTGACATTAGACCAAATTACCGTGAGTGGTCCTAAATCCGACAGTCCTGCCTAAATCTGACCCCCCAAATAACTGCTATGAAAAAAAATTCTATTTTTACAAACATTCCCTCTCCAAGTTGAACAATAAACTATTACAAGAACTCTCGAAACCAAACATCTAACAAGATGACTATAATGTCGATGTCCAATTAATGTGATCAAAAAAGTGTGAGTTGTAAAAATAATTATCTCAATTATTCTGAATTTCTATTTCTATTTCTATTTCTATCCATTTATTTGCATAAGCCTGAAAAAGCTAACATCGCAAATATTTAACAAAAACTTGTTTATAAAAATAAAAATATTGTAATAAAAAATTATGTTTTGTATAAGAAGCAATTATTGTTATTTGGTTCAATTGGTTCAGTGTATCAAATCATTCAGTCTGTCAGTTTAGTTGACACTTTGGTATCTTCATTGCGTCACAGCGAAAGGTTTGTTTTTATTTTAGTTTGTATCTTTGAAAGACCCCATTGGATTTAGGCAGGGCTGTCAAATTTAGGACCACTCACGGTATGGTATACATCAGCATAGCTGCCAACTTCGCCTCACAAAAATGCGGGAGAGCTCCAAGTAGGAAAAACTCCAATTTTTTGGAAAATCAGGAAATCAGGGGAATTTTTTTTGGGAAATCAGGGAAATTCATTCTGTATGCCATTCTGTATTTTCTAACCTGATAACAGATGTTCGTAATTTTCTTACGCGCACGGTTAACCCCATACCGTGAGTGGTCCTAAATCCGACAGCCCTATCTAAATCCGTTCAAAGATACAAACTAAAAAAATAAAAGCAAAACTTTAGCTGTGACGCAACAAAGATACCAAAGTGTCAACTAAACTAAGAGATCTGATACATTTTCATAAACACAATCATGCAAAACTTTGTTGTCATTCCTAGTTCTTTAAGACGAACGCGGTCCTTACAATTTTGAGATTGCACATTCGTCAGATTGTTATGTTTTTACACATCCCTTTAGTTTTAGAGCTTCAGCGTGGTGTGCAGAAAACATTCGAAAAAATTTTGGAAATGCAGGAGATTTAGCTGTTTTTACCACAGGAGAAAACATTGGCATGCGGCGAGTTGACAGCTATGCATCAGATTTAATTAAATATAACCAGGCGTAACTAATCGAGAAATTCGATTACCGAAATCATCGAATTTAATCGAAACTAATCGAAGCGATTAGACTTCGATTAGTCGAACTCATCGAAGACTAATCGAACTAATTGAGATTCAATAAGCTTCGAATACTTTCGATTACTTCGATTAGGTTTCGATAAATTTAATCACTTGACTTCGATTACTTCGATTAGCCGTCGATTAATTCGATTACTAGACTTCGATTTTTAAATGATATTTAGACCTTAAGGTGAATCGCATAACCGGGGTGAATCGGATAATTTGTTTAACCGCCTCTCATACTTCACTGACGATGTCTTTTCCATTCTGTTTTTAGATCCCATTGGACGATCGATCAAGATATCGGAAAAACAAGGCTTCGAAGATTTGGAACATGTTCTTCGGAAGTTGAAGAAGAAAAGACCTTCTGATTTTCGGTCCTTTTTTGAAATGGCGAATAAGAAATAACGAAGTCACTAATAATGAAGCGACTGGAAATTCCGTTGTGTTCTACGAAAGCCAGTTGTATACAATCTTTGATTCACTAACGAAAAACAATGTCTATTCTTCGTATTTTCGTTCTAAAGTTAGGACAGAAAATTGTTTACATTTTAAAACGCAAATCGCCCATTTGCAGCCCAAGATGAAGGCGTTGTAAAGTGATACGGAACGGAGAAATGTAAAGGAGTTAATTGTTGATCATTTTTAATTACTACCACACTATCCTAAGAGGCTTGTTAGTGTTCAGAGTAGCTAGGAATAAATGTTCAATATTAATAGTCAATCATTGTTCATGTGAATACAATGTCTTTGTATATTTTGTATAGTGATAATTTAGGAGTTAAAATGCTATGTATTGCTACTTTCCAGAAGAAGATAGTGGGAAGGGTAAGGCTACAAACACTTTACAACAGGATAAGAACATTTATTAAAGAAACGGACGTCGCAGTCTCTCGTCCTTCTTAGGAAATGTCTTTTGACGAAAAGGATTATTTCTAAAGCTTCAGGCTTGATAATGAGACAGGGTACCATATGAAGACATAATTTCCCGTTCGTTCATATGTTGTTCATCCTCTCGGATCCCCTGGCTTAAATCATTTCTACAAATATTTCTGCAAGCGGAAATTGAAAAAAGGGGTAAGAAAGTATGACACGGTGGAGCCCCTTCCTAGTTGAATAATTGATAATAAACAATCGGCCCGGTGAGAAACCCAGACATTCAAGAACCCGATCTCAAACTGAAAAATATTTATTTTATATATTCCTTACCGTTTCGTTGTCCTTCATTTTTCCAAAGGGCATAAAAATTCTCACCGGGCACTGAGAGAGACGGTGTTATAAAGTATTTTCTTTCGCTAAGAAAAGAAGAAAAAGTACATTTTCCAAGTAAGGGCCTAAAAAGTTTACTGCCAACTACAAGTATACTATGCATCTGAGCATTCAATACCATATACAATTAATTCTGTCTCCTGTCTTTGTGTTCATGGTGATTCCACGCTGGTTCTGCATTCATTAAAGTGCCACCATAACACTTGTCTCAGTGAATCAGTTAAGTTTTGAAATCGACCATCAGAGTGGCTATGAAACAAGTAAAACGTCACACTCACTGGGTCTGTATTTATGAGCAAAAAAACTCACTGGGGTGAGAATTTTGAACTTTTCTCGCCAGGTACGAAAAATTAACTTTTAAGCATTGTTCCTAGAATCCATTAATAATTTTTACGATTTTCACTGGGTTGACCTAGTTGTAGTAGAGGTGTCAAAATACTGACGATTGCATTCAAAAATAGAACCCCAAAAAGTGAGGTTTTCAATCACAACCACTTTTTAGCCCACAGCGTTGACATTCTTGTGGCTGCTGTGTAGTACAAAATTCGATAAAATAAGGAAATTGACGAGCTTTCAAAAAATGTGGCCCTCTTTGAAGTTGAGTGATTCAGTCTTGAAATATAAGATGGCAAAGTGAGGGCAGGTTTTGTGGCTGTATGTCGTGTGACTCACTCAACAGGTTGGCTTATATGTACTGTCCTGCTTTAAGACTTGAATATTTTTTAACCATTTTTCTTGAAATTGGTAGTTTAAGGTCTTAAGATAATTATGGGTTTAATTTGTGCCTGCAGGGCTTTCAATGGGCTTGAAACGTGGCTTCAATCAAAGCATATATGAAAAGAAATCGTCAACTTTGAGCCGCAATTCTAGCCCAATGACCCAATAATTTTGATTCCATTTTTTATATTTTGTGGATAAACCCTTTTGCTACGAGTTTCATCTGAAAAAAATGATTTTTACTCATTTAACAAATTTGTGGCTGCTGTTTTATCAACATAGTGTTTTTCTTGATTTGTGCTGCAATTTTGGCCCATTTTACAAATTTTTTTTTTTCAACCTACTTCAACCTACTTTAGAACCAATATTGTGAAGTTTCGTTTGAAAAGAGTTATTTTTAAAAAGGATATTCAAATTTCTTTTTTTTTTGCTGTTTTTGAAAACCTCACACAATTTTTGAATGCCATCCGACAGTACTCCAAAGGGCCATAACCTTTGATTCAAATACTTTTGCTTGCTTCGTTTTTGCATTGTTGGAATCTTCCTTAAATTCTGCGTCGATCGGTAATTGATTTGTAGGCACTTAAAGCAGAACGAAGGTCACCAGAGCCTCTGAAAGTCAAACTGAATATAACGACCATACAACATGTGTTTCATGACTCTATCGATCGATGCTTTGATGAAAATTTGATTTTCGTAAGTTGTCCAGTTTTTCTAATGCTCTTCTTTTTTATTCATTTATTTACTTCACCCTTTTCATTTTCCTCTGGAACGAAACGCAAGCGTCAAATTAAAAAAAAAAACTTGGATTTAGCTAATGTAGTCAGACCTTTCAGAACCGTTTCATTTTCTTACATCGCACTTTCTATCGTGAATTCAACCAATACTTTTAATAACACACACTAATTAAAATTTTATTATCAATGATACTAAATAGATATCCCGTAGGTATTACACTTTTATGACACTCCATCTAATGAATAATTTCTTTGTGAAAATTGCATAAATTCAAATCATATTTATAACTTTGGCAAAAAGTGATTTTTGAAAAATGGTATTGCTTCACCACAAAATATAGAGTGTTTGTTTGTTACGAATTACGCCCCGTCAAATGCTATCCAATTCACCCCGAAACAAGTGACTCAATTTTCTTGTATTCGATTGAAGATTGTTCCTCGTAGAAGAAACTTTTGAAAATGAAATTTTCTACATTCACGAATTAGACCCTACTCGTCAAGTTCTACGGTTTAATAGGGGAGGGTTTCGTCTGAAAGATACAATTGGCTCATTACCTTCCAATTCTATCCGATTCATCCCGCCTTACAGTATTCTAAACTTTCTATCTATTTGGTTTGTCCATTGATTGTTTTCTTCTCCGGGGCTCAAATCTAAATGCTTTTTTTATTATTTTGTCTGCCGGGGCAGATTTGAAAACGGAGCTCTCAAAGCCAAAAGTGACCTGTTTGAAATGAAGGCATTTTATTCTCATCCAAAATGCATTATCCTGGGTGGTTTTAACAAAAGCGCCAAATTAAACGCCAACCTCGTTCCCTATCGGCCTTTTGTTGTCTGATATTCGAATGCGAAAGATTACGTAATTCGAAAACAAAACGTCAGCTTTCATTTCTTCTTTGATTTTTATGACATATTGATTGTTTTAAGAGAAGGGGACAAGCATCAGCCAACACCAAGATATTTTCTGGTGTCCGTCCACCAGTAACGAAAATAAAGCCTGGGATACACAGGAACAAAGTTGATCTATAGCTAGGATTCAAAAAACGTGCCGCTCAAAAACAAAGAAAACGATAGATTCGATCCGTTGCCTTAAATACGGCACATATCTTAAATTAAACGCTTCATATATGTTCTTGCTGTGAAATATTGAAGATTCCATTCTAGTCCTTCAGGCTTTAAGCTCAATAGATTTGAGGATAGATTTGATTTGATCAGAGGTAGAGTGAACTGACAGTCAGGCACATCCTGGCAAATGAACGGGGTGAGCATTTGCATGGGGTATTCGTCACCCAGTGTAAATGAGATAGGACGTCTCAGGCTAAAAGCGTGAAAATGAATAAAAATGAACTTCAAACTGAAAAAGGGAAAAAAGGAAGAAAACTGGGAACTTTATTTTTTCATTAAAAGTTTCTTCAATCTTCGAAGACAAAATTGACCCATGGAAAAAAAATTTCATCGATGCAGTTCTTTGAAATGAAGCAAAATATTTCCAACCCGGTTCAATTAAACTGGGTATTTGGCGCTATTACGTCACTTTTGTTTTCGATCCCGTTCATTTGCCAATGGTCGCAAGTGAAAATAAACCAGCTGCGCTGGAAGCTCCGGCTTAAGAGATTAAAAGATGTGAAAGATGAGCTTGTTGAGTTAGTTGTGTTAGAACGTTGCCCACAAACTGCTAATCAGAACAGGTCAGAAAGCAAAGTAGTAATTCTATTGCAGAGCGAGTATGAGAAATAATCTTAACGAATAAATAAACCAGCTGGAAGTTTAGCTCTTCTAAGTGATTACACATGCACTTTCTTGCCTAAAGAACCAACCCCACCCCGCGCCCACTCATCCTCGACTAAAAAGTTCAAAATTGGAGCTAAAGGAGATAAATATTTAGAAGTCAATATTTCCAAGTTCTTGATTTGATTGTCCAGATAAAATTTCGGGGAGAAAAATAGCCTAAATTAGAGGCCACGGGCTTTTAGCTAAGCATTATTTTTTTCTGTTGGGATAATACTTGGGGGAGAGTAGGATAAACCAAATAAAATGGTACAATAGTGTGTATGTAATAAATAGTGTGTATGTAATAAATAGTGGTATATTTGGAAAAAAAACTGTTTCGGGTTTGAAAAATCTTCAAAAGGAACGGTCGCCCCAGCCAATGAAATTACGACAAAGTCCAAAAATGATCATTTTCAGCCATAACACTGTGAAAATTACTCCAATCTTGTTCAAATTTACACAGGAATTGTTTTTTTGTATCCTTTACTGAATTCTCATAATGTTTGTAAAAAATATGTGTCGGGTTTGAAAAATTAAAAGGAACGGTTGCCAGCTGCGATGAAATTACCGTCAATTGCTCCAACTTGGGACTATCTTACGCAACATGAGACGGCCATCCCACCAACATTTCACCGAACCTCAAAAGTCATTAGATTTGAGTTTAATGAACCGCGTATTAAAAAATACACGATTTCTCTTTCAATTTTACAGTAAGTGAAAATACAGACCAGATATCAACAAGTCCCATGTTGCGTACACTCGTCCCAAGTTGGAGCAGTTGACGGTACGACACAAAGTTCAAAAACGATCATTTTCAGCCATAATACTGTGAAAATTTCTCCGATCTTGTTCAAATTTACACATGAATTGTGTTTTAGTATCCTTTATTGAATTCTTATAGTGATATGTTTGTAAAATATCTGTGTCGGGTTTGAAAAATCAAAAGGAACAGCCGCCAGCCGCGATGAAATTACGACAAAGTCCAAAAACGGTCATTTTCAGCCATAATACTGTGAAGATTTTTCCAATCTTGTTCAAATTTACACAGGAATTGTGTTTTAGTATCCTTTATTGAATTCTCATAGTGATATGTTTGTAAAATATCTGTGTTGGGTTTGAAAAAATGAGGATCATTTTCAGCCATACACATAACACCACAAAAACTGCTCAGATTGTTTTCAAATTTGCACTGTAATGTTGTAATTTTAGTATTCTCTTTCGAATTCCAATGGATGTGTGTTTGAAAGTTTCATTCCATTGTCAAGTTACAGAGTTTTATGGTTTCGTGCGTCCATAAAACTAGAGAAGTTAGCCATATGCAAGATTTAAGCACTCGAGCAGCTGACGATTCATGGCCAAAATTTCTCCAAAGTCTTTCCACATTGTTAGACCAGTATGCATCAAACTTCTCATAAATCATGTCCAAAACATCATGAATACTGATGAAAATGATCACTATCAGACTATTAGCTAAGCCCACTTTCGGCAGCCATCTTTTTCTAAATACTTTCGCAATATTATCGAAATCCAGATAATCCGTTTTTATTAAATCGGAATAGATCATCGGATTAGATAAACAAAAAAAAATGTCTTGACCTTGAACGTCGTTGTCGGAAGAGAGAATTAAAGGCTCCTAGGCCGGAGCAAATACCCCGTTCATTTGCCAGGATGTGCCTGACTGACTGAAGATCGCATGGCTCGCACATTCACGTAATTAAATGACACAATCAAAATCGCAAGTGCGCGGTCAAGTTTATCAAGGTAATCGAAGGTAATCGAAAGTAATCGAGAAAGATAATCGAAATAATCGTAAGATAATCCAAATAATCGAATAAGCATTCGATAACTTCGATAATCGAAGACTAATTGAAACGATTAATCTTCGATTAGTTTCGATGAATTCGATTAAAAATTGAATTCGATTACCTTCGATTAGTTACACCTGGATATATAATACAAAGACAGGTCTTTAGGACCATTAATCACCAGTCTGGAATTCATGCACAGTACGCCGAATATATTCGGCGTGAGAATGTCCTCAATTGGGTGTAACCTTCTTGATCCTCAAAATATCTTCGGCGTGGCTTTTGCATGGTTTCCACACTGGATTAATCACAGTGTCCATTAAGGTTTTACTGCATTTGATAAACTTAGAAAAATGAAAATTATTTACCCTTTAGTCTGATTTGTTGATTCTGCAGAACCAGTGTTTGATTCATCTTTCTTTTCATTTTTTCGTTGATGTTTTTCTTCGTCTTCATCAGCAAGAAGACTTTCTTCTTCCAACAATTCACTTTCCTCTTTATCTGACTCATCAGAATCGATCCCGTGCTTCATGAACTCGTCAACATTCATTTCTTGCAGCTTTTTCTTACCCATTTCAATAAAATGTAGCTTAAATTATGACAAAATGATCAAAGTGTTTGAGTTCTTTCTTTCTGTTTTTGTTTTTATGTCGGCCATGTGCATTCTTACCTGAGCCTGAGGTTTTCACACGCATTGGCCGCGCGCACCGGTCATGGCTTCTTCGTACGGATAAGAAGAGTAGATCTTGTATTTTTCCATCTTTGATCTGGAGTTTTCTGTTTCACCTAGGTTCAGAAGTTCCGTACGCTACCATTAAACCCGGAATTTTGACCAAATTTCTATCTTTCAGGGGGTAGAAAGTTGAAATTTTCCTATTTTTCCGACCCTTAGTGGGACTGAAATTTGATTTTCTGATTTTTCCGACCCTTATATGCTATGTTTATGTATTTATTAAAAATTGAACATTGACACCAGAAATTTTCAAAATTCTCAAACCACCCGTGCCACCACGTGTCACTAAAAGACAGCAAAGATTTTATATATAGCAAAGTTGAGCTAATGCAGTCAAGTCTATAGTAAGTCTAATATGTCAATCTCAGCTCCTCTGGAATTCTGGAAGATATTGGAAAAGCGATCCCCATGCCAAGCCCAACTCAAAATGCCGTGTCGTATAAGCCTTTATTGTTTGATTTTATTTGTCTAATGATGATTATCAAAAGAAAAGTTTCTGCAACTCTATCTAGGGTAAGAGAATTGTCTCCTGCATCTTAGCCATTATATAGTGTAGAGTCTCTTAACTCGAACCTCTATAACTTAAATGTCTCCTTACTCGAATAAGTTTTATGGTCTACTCTTCAATTAATTAACAATACCTTATAAACATCATATAAATAAGGACAGGATAAGAACAATTTGAGGCTGAGAATGCCAAGAATAAGAACAGCTGAGCCTTAGCAAAATATTACTGGTTCTGTATAAAAAAGTGTACAAGGTAGCTCGGGGGGAGGGGAGACAATTCTCAAAAGTTATGGGATTTTGGGGCCTCCTTTTATAACATTCCTTGCACAATCCAGTGGGACAAATATTGTTAACCCTCGATATTTCTTCCCTGAAATGACTTCAGCTTTTCAAGTTCTTCCATAGGAGGAAGATGAGGAAACAAAGGTTTGTGCCGAAGCCTCGAAGGCTAATTCAGACATGTAACAAGTGATACTTTTATGGACCTACCTGGTTATCAAAACTAATCAATGAACATTGAAACAATGAAACACATAAGACATAACTGGACAAAATAAAAAAGAATTAATGAAAGCATATCTATTGGGAGAAACTATCAACACTTTCAAGAAGACTTTTGAAAAAAAAGTAAAAAAGCTATTAAACGCTTTTCTTTATAAAAACAATCTACTGTCAGAAAAATGCACAGCTTAATAAATAAGGTTTCTAGAAAACTCAAACCATCGCGCTCTACCGTGACGTTTTCTTCTTTAAAAAAAATAAAATATTGATCTATGCTTATACATAGTGATTCTTATAGATAAAGATTCGTTTTTCAGCCAAAAATTTTTTTTTGTGAAAATCTGCTTCAGTCATCTTTTACCAATGATGTTAGCCTACTTTCATGCAAAAAATCAGAGAAAATAAATGATCCAATTTTTCACAAAGTCTTAAAAACCCTTTTTTAGCCGTTTTTGGCTGAAATTCGTCCAAAAATATTTTTTCTTCGAAAGTCGGGCTGCTTCAAATTTTGACCACCACCATTTTGCACCTTTGCACCAAAAATCAAAAAATTCCTATGATTCAATCTTGAGAAAAGTTGGTAACAGACGAACGGGCGAACGGACGGACGAACGAACACAAGTTAATTTATAGAACCTCCACCCCACCCGGGTAGGTCCAAAAATAACTCCTACTCCTACGATACGCGAAAGGCTTATACCGCACAATATTTAATAGCGAAACACCACGCGTAGCACCGAAATAAATGTGCAAACCGCCGCCCCATCGCCCCCAATTCACTTGAGTTATTTGTCATGTTTTGTTATTTGTCACCTAGCGAAAAAAAAAGAAGTAAATATAAATTATTCATCGTCATTTTTATTTAATTAAAGTATCATTTCACAGCTATATTCTTAGCTTCAATTGATCGTCGGGTTGATTGTATATCGTTCTCCATTGGTTTCATCCCTTTTTTAATGAATGATTTTCGAACGACGTATGTTATTCAAAAAAACCGCAAGGCAACCCTTGATTCATACAGACTGTTTTTCAAAGGTTATTTTCTTCTTCTATGTGAGAAGATAAGAAAATAAGGGAAAGGACTGGATTGGATTGGAAGATATTTTATTAGCTTCAAAAATCATGAAATTGGCGAAATCGTTTATGTTTTGTTTGATCCTCTTGTTTTGTATACTCTTAAACGAGATCAATTGCAAATTATTCAGCAAAATGGCTCGAAATTCAAAACCACTTGAACCACCTTACGAAGTAGCTGAATTTGTAAAATTTGCCGATCAAAAATGTTTTACAATCTGTCATTTCGAGCTCAAATGTGTTGCTCTACTGATCGAGAAAGTTACCGAGTTGAAGTTTCAATGTAGCTTGTATGATCGATCCTTCCATTATCTGACGATGACATCAAATCCGATTGAATCCGTTTTCCATTCCAAGTATTTCCCGATCTTCAGAGATTGTGTAGATCATTACAAAGCAGGAGCAAGGGAATCAGGTAATTCTTGGTTCGTAAAATGATGAATACACTCATTTTGTTTTATAAACATACGAGAAAATCGGGTCGAGGCTCAATATGCTTAGCAAAATCTCATTTTTATTGCCACCGCAGCGAGCTGTAAGTTGAAATTCTGCACTTCAGTATTGAAAAATGTTGATAAATTATATGGCTAACGTATGAAAAAAATCGAAAACAATTCTTTCGTGAAGTAATGTTCCAGTTTTATTAATTCTTTTAGCTTGCTAAGTAACTGAAAGAAAATGATTTTATAACTGAATACTGTCGGATTTTTTGTACCGAATTTGAAATACAGGCGGCAACGAAGCTCGCTTCAAAGAGACAATAGAAGATAGTCATTTATATGTTCATGTTTATGCTTAGGCTTCGATTTGTTGATTTTCTTTGGGTTCATGAGAATTTCGAATTTTTAAGTCGGAACATTGATTCTGCTCAAGTCAAAGAATCAAATTATTTTTGTAATTTGGCACGCGAAAATCTTTGGTCTAAGAAAGCTTTTCTACAGGCTTGGTGAAAAGCAAGCAAGGTAAACCTATTTTATTACCCTGTAGTTTATCCGCTTTGAATTTCATTCAAAGAAATTTCTTTCACCAGGAGTATATCAAATCACATTGGCTAGTGGTCTTAAAGACGTCAGATGCAATATGGACAATGATGGTGGTGGTTGGCTAGTGTTTCAGCGCCGCATGGATGGCAGTGTTGATTTTTATCAGCCTCAGTGGGAAGGCTATAAAAATGGTTTCGGAGAACTGTCGGGTGAATTTTGGCTTGGTAACGAATTTCTACACCAAATAACAAGCTCAGAAAAGCATGAAGTGTATATCCACGCCGGTAGATTTTCGAATGAGACAAAATATGCCAAATATGGATATTTTGAGGTAAAAAGCGAAGCAGACAAGTATCAATTGTTAGGTGGTGACTTCATGGAAGGAACAGATTCCCTGTCATATCATTTCGGTCAATTTTTCTCGACAAGAGATAAAGACTATGACAATTGTGTTTCTTATTGCTCATGCATTGCTCGAAATCTCAATTACAAGAGAGGTGGTTTTTGGTACAATAATTGCGCTCAAATATTTTTCAACGGGTTTTACCAACCACAAGAGACTGTTGGCTTACAATTCAAAGGAATTTTCTGGAATGATTGGTTGGCTCAAGCTAAATCCCTTAAATGGACCGAGATGATGATACGTAGAGTTAATCATTGAAAAACGTCATCCTTTTGCTCCCGATGGCATTGATGATCGAGGTGATCATCAATCTTTTGAGTATTTCCCTCACTTTTTGTCCCATGAAACAAAACAAAAAAGAAACCACGGGACACACACTTTTTTTCTTGTAACTGACGTGGATGTAACGAAATTGTGGTGTTACATCCACTTCCGTTCTAAAAATAGCCTGACGTGGTTATAACAGGAAAAATTCTAATTTATTTCGTGTTTTGAGCCAGCGAATTTCGCCATTCGCCCGGCCTAAAAAAGACCTCTGTGTGGCTGAATAATTAAACGGGAACATTTGTACAAAATGGAAAAAAATCAGTATTTTTTTTAATTTTAATCTTATTATTCGAAGTTTTTCATATGTAATTTGTATATATACAACTTTTTGGTATCAAATCAAGCACTGATATTGATGTATAGAAACTTTATAACAGAAAAATATACATTATGTAAATAATAAATTCAACTATAAACACAATGGTGGGTTTTATTCGGTGGCAGCAGGCGTTTCCTCAGCGGGCGCTGCTTCTTCGCTTGCAGCTTCTTCAGCTGGGGCGTCAGTGGATGCAGCTTCTTCTGCTGGGGCGGCTTCTTTAGCTGCTGGGGTGTCTTCTGCAGCGGCGGCTGGTGCCTCTTCAGCTGGGGCTGTCTCAGCTAAAATTAAAAATTCATATAGCCGAATATCAAAAAATTACTCGAATAAAATCCAAAATGAAATTATAGTACAATAATTCAGGGGGTTGACTATGGACTGACTATACATAAGAGTATTAACAAAATTCGGAGAGAAAGGAAACAGAAAATGTACCTTTGTCTTCGATTTTCAAGTCAGCGACTGCGGGTGTAGTATCAGCATCTGACATTTTGTTTTTGTGATGTCGAAACGTTCGAAAGGAAATACAATCTGGAAAACTGAAAGGAAAACGGAGAGAAATCATATAAAGAAGTAGCTAGGTTCAAAAGAAATTTTGGAATATGGAACTCCGTGGATATTCACAGTTTTGAGATTTCGAAATTTCAAGTTCTAAGAGCAGAAAAAAACCCTCAGTGATAAGATATTATTTCAACAAAAATAATCGCTTAAAACAGTACTGACTGATATCCAATTATTATTTTACAACAACATCATAAAGATTTCTGGCTGTCTCCTCTGAGTGACAGTAAACCTCTCAACATCTCATCAAGGAAAAACAACTGATCAAATATTCCCAAATAGATGGGATCTTCAAACAAAGAAAAATGTCGAATCTTTAAAGTCTCTCAGAGAAAGCCAACGCTCTGAAAATTTAAAAGTAGTAAAAATTTGACTTCATCTACTCACCTTAAGTGTACTGAGTTGACAACGCCTACCAGGCTGACTAACCATCCAAGCTCCCCTTTTATACACACTCAATTATTCATGAACACAACCCCCTGAATCAATTTAAAAAAATTCTAATCTTGTTCAGAGATCACATCAATAAAGGGGCTTTAAAACGAGTCCTCTATGCAACGGTTCAGCAAGTCGGGGGATTCATATCAAAAGTTAAAAATTTCAATTATCAATATTCGTTTGTTATTGTTTTGCGTTTATTTCTTTTGTTCGTAAGAATCTTGATCCAGTATAAAGTTTACTGGATGTGCATAAGATGTTGTGTCGCCATCCACAAGTTAGTAGTGACCGCATTCGATCTAAAGCGCATCTACTGAACTGATACCAATTTTTTAAAAGAACAAGAAGAGAGAAAGATGTATGAATTTTTATTCTTTTTAACTATTTGTGAAATACCACAATAATCAACGTATTAAAATTCCAATACTTTGAAGATTCTCTCTGTCTAAAACTTACTGAGTGTTGGAAACTTTTGGACATGGAAATTTCTTACACATATATGTACGCAAATGGAAGTAGGTGTTAAAACCATACTTTGAAACCACCTAAAAACTATAAAATGATCTCAAACCTCAGATTATTAGTTTTAAAAACACCTCCTTGAAATTTCAATGTTACTCCTTGAGAGGAAAAAGGCTAACTAGGTGTGCAAGGATGATCTAATTCGATACACCATTCACTTTCTGGGTGCAAAAAACGTCATTTTGTTAAGTCTTCAACAATGACCCAGCCTCGTTCCCTGTGTATTATCAACTTTTGCGCCATATAAAATCATCTTGCTTCCATCAGTAACGTAAATAAAGCCTGGGATACACTTGGACGATGTTGACAATGAGCTATTCCTACTTAACTCACTATAATATGTAAATATTGTCATTGAAAGTCTAAAACTTCAATTTCTAAAGTCATTTTGATAAAATTGGGAAAAATCAATTTAGATTCATATTTACGTAAGTGCATTCGAAATTTCGTTGCTTAAAAACTAAAAAAATACACTCTTTTATTATAAGAACAATTTTATAGCACACGAGGTTGGAAATTGTCCAAAACCTAAGAACAAATTGAGACCAATCTAAGCCTCAGGTTTCAAAATTACTAAAAAAGTACTGATTTTATCAGATTTTAAAAGATTTTAAACCCATTTTTAAGAACATTTAAGCATTAAAATTTCAAAAAAAATACTGGTTCTTATAAAACAAGCGTGTACTGTGCAAAAATACTAATGATAGCTTTTCAGGTAAGAATATTTGAAATTCTACTTTTAAACGAGAGAAAATATTATTTTTGTCTTGAGGGAGGATAGAAAGCGAATTTAAAGATTTTGGAAATTTCTTTTCTTGACTTGACAAATTGGATTGACATATTTTCAAAAAGAATCGCGGTCACTTTAGAGAAACCATACTCTGTCAAAACATAGAAATAAAGAAAGTCAGAAATAACTGGTACATACAGATCAAGACATTGGATGAACGTTATATGGATGTTCCGTGTATAGGCTGCGGACAGAATTCCTTTCAAAGATGAAACCGTATAGACAAAACCTGTCTTACATAAAAATTTAATGTCATTTTAAGTTTTTGTTGTGTGTTTAGTTCATTTATTAATCTCAATGAAAAAGTTAATTAATTGTCTTAAGATTTTGTTCTCCATCAATCTTTAACCGACATTCATGTCTGAGAGGGGACTCAATCAAAAAGCTTTCAGGAAACTCGAACAAACTGTCCCGTAACTGCACGAATAAGACATTTAAAAGGAATGGAAATAAAATTAAGAACCCCGGGGAGAAGGACAGGGCACATAATTTTCTCTTCACTGGAAGGCTCCGATCTTAAAGGCCTAATTTTGGGCCACAAATATGGTTGTTTTTAAATCGAGTGCCCCCTCCCTCGGGATGAGGAGGCTTCTTGCAACTTAAACCCTGTATCATTGCCCAGGACCCCATTTACCAACATTTTATGATGTCCTGGTAAATTTCTTTTAGACAGTTTCAAATCGTTTCAAAAGTTTTTCTTGGAGATATACACAAAAGAAGAGAAGCGTTGTAGATTCCATCCCAAGAAAGAATGGCAAGAATTAAAAAAAAGAAAGAATATTTTTAGGGTTTTTTTGGATCGAGGCTGTAATATTTGTAAAGTAATATAAAATATTTTTCCAGGAAACAAGAAAGACACTGGTTCGATAAAGTTTCACCAGCGATGTCCAACTGCAGTGAAAAACACTCCGCCTAATTTCTAAATGTCTACTTGAGAGACATAGACATTGAAATTTTCAAACAAACTGTCTTGATCAAGATAGTTGGATGAATTTCTCTTCTGTTTCTTTGAAAAACTATTTTCAATATTCAATATTCATTGGAAGAGAGTAAAGAGCAATGTAAATTTGTAAAGAAAAAATAGATCAAATATATGAGTCATGGACCGTCTCTTAAAGCCTGAAATTAGCTGGCTGGAAGACTGGAAATATCCAAAAGTCTTTCAACTTCTATAGAGGGAATTTATTTACTACAAGAGTGTCAAATGAGGTAAAAATTATTGGGTCCCTTTCAAAAAACTAGTATTGAGCACTAAGCGACTATTTTGAAAAAAACGTAAATAATAGAATTTTTGTAGATATGGTGAAAGTGATACTGGCAAAGCGATCTGCACCCCTATCGAAATGTTTCAAAATCATTCGAATCCTGTTTATCCAACACTTTAGGATATTTTCTTCAGTCACATTTCATTCATATTATTTACATAAAAGTTATTTCATTCATTGGTTGAAACTTTAATAAGCGCTTACAACCAAGCGATTCATAAGCTGACATACTATATGTGGCTTGAAAGATGGTTATCTAAGGAAATCGATTGCAAAATAAAGAAAACGTTCTGTGATAAGATACATGATAGCGAGTCACCCCGACGTGGAGGGGCATTCAGGCAAATTGACTAATGAGTATGAACGGCGAAATGCACTGTAATGGTGGACTTTTGATAAATGCAATGTAAGGGTGAAAGATTTCAGGAAATCCAGGAGAAATTGTTGATTTTTTCTCGAAAATTCTAATATTTTTGCTCTAAAAGAGTTGAAAATTTGAGAGAAAAGCACTATAAGGGTATGATTTTCGTCGTTTATTTGCTGCATTTTAAGGGTGCGATTCTAAGAGCCATTTTTTTCGCCACACATACCGTCGACCCAATGCCCCCGGGCGAGTCAACGATGAAGAGCTTTGAGTATGAAAACATTCCTTAAAACGTATTTCGAATAAGTGCACAATAATCGAGAGAGAGAATCTATTATGTACCCAGTGTGATCAATCGATTGCCTATGTGTACGAAAAAATTTCTATAATTCTTGTGAAGTAAATACTGAATGACAGACGGTAATTAATGTGAGATTAATTCTGAATGATTGAACCTGATTAAGATTTTTATCAAAGCACTTTAACCACTGATTTCATTCATTCGGTGAAAAAAAAAATCAATAAATCTTTCAATTTCGCAATGTTCTAGATTTGTACATAAGAAAACTAGTTGTTGTTATTTGGACATGCGCTTCAGTAACAGCTAAAGTAACATTTTGAAGGGAATGTTGAATTCAAATTTCCTTTTTATTTCCTTGTAAAAAAAACAGTACACATTTTTTTATAAGCAGCCGAGTTGCTAAGGCTCGAGCCCTGAAATTAGCCAATTTTAAGCATAAATATGGTATAATATCAAAAATGAGCTAAAATAATGTGTAACAAAAAATAATCTCAGTAGAATTGGCGTAAAGGGTAAATGTTTCTTATAAAAAATGTTCCTTTAAATTGTAAAGTAAGAACTAAGATGTCCAGATTTTTGGAATTGGTAAGGTGTTATGAGATTTTAGAACTTTCAGGGGATTTTGAGGTTAAGAATTGAGCAATTGTTGGTTTAGATTCCATAAGAATGTATAATCGGACCGCACTATTATGTGATTATGTGAAATTCATGACTGGTCTATCACGGAAAATCACTGGATATGAAATTTCTAAAAAACAACTTCAAGGATCATCAAGTATTTTTTTTGGAGGATAATCTGAATAATTGTGATAGAAATTCAGAAAGATTTTTTCCCCTTACAGGTATTGGAAAGTCTTTCAAAATTGTTCATGTTTCCATTCATGCCTCTTTGGTCTTTACGACCTCGTTTCCATTGCCTAAAGTTTTAATCGTCGAATTTTGACAAAATAAACAGGGAGTGCCCAATGAAAGAGAGACTTATCGAGATTTTATCGATAATGAAAAAAATGTTATGACCTTGTGGCTTAAGGGCTATTAAAATGGGGTGACCTCAGTTCATGACCATTTGCAGCCATAATGTGTCACGTGGAAGCCATAAGGACACGTGACATGTCGTGAAAGTTTATTATGGTTGACCTCAGAGAGTGGGAGAGAGTGAGTGGAATTAAAGGATATGGGCATGAATGAATGAATGAACGGATGAACTGGTTGAATGTGGGCATAATTAACGTTTCATAAAGAAAGTGAAAGAAATGGAGGAAAAGGCTGAGTAAACAATTGGAACAAGTGGAAAAGGTAAATCGAACGAACGAACGAACGAACGAACGAACGAACGAACGAACGAACGAACGAACGAAGATGGAGAAGGCATTTACAAGTGGAAATAACTTTTAATTATCATATAAATGCTAACAAAGGGGTGCATAATATAAGGAGCTTAATAAGAAGGACAATTTAATGACATTCATTTCACTGTCACATGTTTTCAGAAGACAGAGAGATGACGTGAGAGGATTGTTGACTCCTTTGAAGAGACACCGTTGCGCTGATAAGCTGTCATTTTGATGTAATTGTGGTGCAGTAGAAAAATGATAAAATTCCTTACTCCTCTCTAGAATACTCTCGTGACAAAAATATCAACAAGTTCTAAAAAAATGACATTGACAATATTTGATAGTATTGTCTCTTTAGGTTTATATTATTTTTTTCATTTTGGAGATCTTTGTTTAAAAGCAACTTATGGTGACTTTAAGTGGTGGAATCGTTTTACTGATTCCAATCTCACTAAGAATTTTCACTAGTAGTGGAATACATAGTACCCTCATTCATCATCATCATGTAAAAATGCTTCAAATACTTTAGGTTAGAGGATTATGAATGAACTTTGTCACTTTAACATTTTTTCAAAAAAGTTTTATAAAGAGTTTTTTCAAAAAAGTTTTATAAAAGAGTTTTATATATGGAAAATTGATAAGGTACACTAGCTGTTTCGTGAATAATCACCACAAAAATTCATTGATATGTGTGACCCTTATTTTATTACTTTACATTTCCAAAGTCAAATTCAGGAATTAATTACACGTTTTTTTATAAAAACAAACTATATAAGAACATAAGGCTTCAATGGCCAAAATGTTAAGAACAAGTTAAGAACATTTTAAGGCTTTCCAGTCACTCTAAAATGGCCAACTTCTTAAGAAAATGGGCAAAAATGCTCACAAAATGGCGAAAATAAGAATATGTTAAGAACATTTTAGGCTTAAATAATTTTGGATGTTCTTATCAAAAACGTGTAATGTGATATTGAAAGCTTAAAACACAACCAGAGCAAATACAAAGGTTTTGTTTTGACCATTCTTATACTCTAACAATTCTAGAATTGTTGTTTTTAAATAAAAGTGTGCAACTTGACAAAAAATCTCAAAATATGACCTCAGACAAAATTAGAGAAAGGCGTGAAAGGGGGTCAAATAGATCAATCAAAACGAGACTCAAATAGTTTGTGATACCTTGAAAACGATATTGATACCATGATTAACAGTAAGGAGATATCGTGTTCTAAAGAAAATATTTCCACTTTCTAGCGATGAGAAAAAATATACGAAATTTTCTTGCTTGAGTCATGTAGCGTTACATAATCAAGTCACGATTCTGTTTTATACATTGTTTTTCAAAAGAAAGTTTTCATAAGAACATTGAGGCTCAATATGGCCAATTAAAGAGCAATCCCAAAACAAATCTGAGACAGGAATGAATGAATTTTAAAACAGTCAAAGCATAAAAATTGGGTAAAGAGACCACTACATCTCTATTTTTCCCTAAAGATAAGAACAATCTGTGCTAAAAGAATGAAAAGTACGAGAAGAAAAATTAAGAATATCCTAGCCAACCTCGTCCCCGTGTATCCCAGGCTTTATTTACGTTACTGATTGACGCCAGAGAATATCCTGGTGTTGGCTGATGCGAGTTCCACTTCTCAAAACAATACGTCATAAAAAAATCTGACGTTACAAAGTTACACTGCAATGCAATGGTTTCAAACCCAGGAACGAATGAAATCTGACGTTTTGTTTTTGAATTACGTAATCTTGCGCGTTCGAAAACTAGCCAATGCCAGGGTATTATCTAGCGCTATCAGTAAGCATAAAAAAGCTGATAATGCGCAGGGAACGAGGTTGTATCCGAGCCTCGAATTGTAGCCCTCCGCCATAGCAGTCACTAGAACAAAAAGATGGTGAAAAACCTTCACTGAAACATTTAGCCATAAAAATCATTCCACAGAAAAATGTCCTTTTGATGAATAAAAATTTCATAAGATTGATCCAGTTTCATTTATGAATTGTCTCAAGAAAAGCAAAAAAATAACAGTAATCAATTAAAATGTCATCATCATCATTATGTATATATTGTACACTCTTTGAGTAAGAAAAATCTTTCATACATTGTAAATAAATAAACAGAAAAACTTTTGGGTTATTTACATCTAATGATTACGAAAAAACTTACGCTGCACGTTTTGATATACCAAAACTAATCATAGGGCTTCTTGTCATGCAGCCTAAAAAATCCATACGGATTTTACGAATCGGCCAATTAGATTCTGCCGACAGGTAAATCATCAAACAAAACTGTTTGTCTGATAGTTAAAAGTTTTAAAATGTTCGTCTGCAGCTACTTTATCAACCTTCAGTTTTTTTAATCACACCCTGGAAACACTATTTTTTGGCTCCTCCCTCACCCACTATACATAAAAATAAATAAAAAAATAATACCGGGTAAAAAAGTTATTTCTTTTTGGGTGTTTTGTGGGTCCCTCTTGGTATTTGTGATCTGTTTCGGGCCGGCGTTGTTTTGGTTGCTGGTTCGCTATTTGCTGCCGGCTTCTTCACTGTAAGACAACAAAAGAATGCATGCTAAACTACAGCCTTTGAAAATGACGGAAAAATGACCAATATAGGTTAGAAGATCGCCAAAGCTTTGCACTTGCTTTGTTTAACATTTTTAGATATTTCTGGTATAATTGGCAACGCTTTGAATAGATTACCAAAATATAAGGAAAGAGAGTGAGAAATGAACAGATCAGAGACCCCAGTACTGTTCAATGAATATAAGCCCGAAGGGCTAGAAGTCAATCTCTTTGGTGGGATTTGAAGCCAACAAATCATACCAAAGTTGCGCGGCCTTGAGCGGCTCGCCTGGGTTTTACACAAATGACAGAGATTGAAACTAAAATTTACCGTTAAATTTCGAAAAAATATCAATCGTAAACAAAGGAATTGCTAGATTCAATCTGTCGTCAAAAATACGGCGCATTTTTTAAGGCTTCACTTTTTCTTGCCTGAGAAAGGTTAGAGATTCTACTCTAGCCCTTCGAGCTTTAAACTCAATGGTACTGTTGACATACAAGTCCTATAAAGACTAGCATAATGGCGCCGCACCAACCCAGCTTATAATCGAACCAGGGATGTTTCGAGAGAGAAATGACGACTTACCTCCTTTCTTCAAACGTTGCAAATTCACTTTACATTTCTCTACAAGGTGAGTTTTCCAATGCTGAAAAAAAAGAAAATATAAATAGTACTCTCGGGTAACTAATAAGCGTCCCGCTAGTTAATTTTTTCGAAAGTTTTCCAACCAGGACATTGAGTCGCTCGGCAGTTCTTACATTATTAACTTTAATATCAACTTTAGCTAGATATATAACCAATGGCTAAATCTGCATTTAAAACACAACCTCACACAAGCCTTACCTAGCTTTTAGTTAGTGAATATGCTGAACGGACATAAATCAATGACCACTGGCTCGTCAGGTGAAAGTAATGAAAGTTCTGATCATTCACAGACAATCCGTATCTCAAGAAACCTTTCTTTTTAATTCCATTCAAAACAACTCAGATCTATATATTCTATTGGCGAGGGGTGAAAGTCTTGGTGAAAGATTCTCGATCTTCAGAAGCAGACATCATGATTTTGCAAATTAAACGAAAACACTACATCGCTAACCTCTTCTGTATCTTGAACGTGTATGAAACATAGCGGACACGTCAACTTGCTTGAATTACTTGGAGCTGATGGAAAGAAATGACAAATGAAAGTATGAGTAGTGGCGAACATTATAATTATAAAGCTGCAATTTCATTGGATGATATCAATATATACTACATAGAATTAAGTTTGCTTAGATTACAAAGAAAAGGCATGTGCATAGAATGCAGAGTGGTCCAGCCCCTACCATTTTTCAGGGGGAGCAGCAAAGGAAAATTTTGAAAACGTAGCCCCACCTTCACAAAGCAAAATATTGAAGATTTTTTTTAAGAGGGGCCAAAAACTTCCCCACATAATAGATTTTTTTAACATTTTTTTTCCATCATGAAAATCGGCTTTCCCAAAATAAAATAGGGTAATGTAACATAATTTAAGATATTTCTAACCTATCAGCTCTGCCCACAGTTTCAAAAATTTCATCACTTTTTGCCGACGAATTTTTTACCGGTAAGGTATACGAGCAATGTCAATTTTTTGAAAGTTTTAACGCTTGAAACACAGTAAAACATAAAAAAAACTGAGCAACAATTGCATTTCCCTCTGTTTCTGTGGGGTTTTCTGTCATAAAAGAGTACATAAATCCGAAATTAGGCATCCAAGCATTTGGACTTTAACGAAGTACTGAAAAAATCAATCAAAAACCATTTGGTAAAAAATATTCTTCGGCAAAAATTAATTGTCGGTAAAAAACGATTTTTTTCGTCACTTTTTACCGACGAAATTTCTACCGATAAGATACTCAACACTCAGCCCCCACTAACAAGCTAGCCTCCAGTACAGCCCCCCTCTAAGCTCAGGGGGTGCATTCTATGATGTGTGATGACACTAAACAGTAAAAAGTTTAACTGTTAAGACAGCTGGCAACTGACAGATTATGCTATGGTGGACAAAGATGCGAATTAACGAGGACTCAAATTCTCGGCCGCTAAAGTCTCAGTGCTCTGTTTGAACTTATGGGGGATATAAATGAATACCTTTGCAAGTCGGACTCTTCTTATGTTGTTGTGCTTGTGTTTTGAGGATAGCCAGTCCACATTTATTGCATTGAGTGTAATTCTGTTGGACGTCGCATTCGTTTAACAAATGATCACTCAGTGAACAGATTTCCACCACCTGGAGGAAGAGGTGAAACTACATATATTTGACGCGAAGAGGTATGGGAATTAATAACTGAGGGGATGGCAGGGAGAGGAAGTATTGACCTTGACGTACAGCGGGGTCGTGTCAATTGAGTTCGAAAGAACTCAGCCAGAAATTGAAACCCTGACAGAGGAAACTTTCACCCTACAAGATGTGCAATTTCACATTTTTTCCTGAGAAGTGGTTGAAGTGACTAACCTTGTCAGTGACAATTTTCAAAATTTAACCTTGGTATGGGGTACCAAGGTTAAATTTTGAAAATTGTCACTGACAAGGTTAGTCACTTCAACCACTTCTCAGGAAAAAAATGTGTTTTGCTTATTCGGAATCAAGTTTCTACTGGTACAGATTGAAGAGTGTAGATAAATGAGGGGGTTATATACATTTTCTTTGAACAAATAAGTAGGTAATATATACAAGTTTAAAACACTAATTTTAGGCTTACTCCACAAAGAAAATCACAAACAAAAAAGAAAACCAAAAGAGACTGAAGTTTAAAACTTTAACAGAGGAACTGTACGAAAACTGGAAATCAAATTATCAAATAAAAAAGCTAAAATAAAAGTTCAAAGTCAGTTGCTATTACTACAATCAAAATGACCAAATAAGTTTCTTTTAAGTGTGTTTATAAAGTCCGTGATATTTTTTGACCTCCTTCACAAGTTCGTAGCAAGAAGAATGAGAGGCTGTTGCGCCAACAAATATGGTCAAGAACAACAACAATAATTCTCCAAAACGCTGTTGGATGCTCAAGACGTGCCATTTCAATGTTAAATGAAACAGGACTGGCGCTATGAAGCCGAGTATGGAGATGAGAACGGCCCCAATGACGCCACTGGTGAGGGCGAAGAATGGTAAGAGTTGACTGGCGGCCAGTACAATGATCAAGTAGATTATACGGGACGTCAATTTCCATGGGATTGAGAATTTCAGTTCGCTTGAGATTCTGACTGAAATGTGTTGGTAAACGAAGCGATCGATTGAATCGAGTAAGGTGAACATGAAGAAAGTAATGTTTAGTAGAGTGTTGATAAGAAGCATTGTACCAACCACAAATCTGAGAGTCAGTGAGCTCTCCGAAATATTTGTCGCTAGCATTTCTTCTGTAACACTCCCAAATGATAAGGCACCGATGATGCCGAAAACCGCCTTGAAGGAGCCTGAGATCCCGAATGCGATGTTGATAGCGGTGGGGAATCGTTTGGGTTCTGCCATCACGCTTTCGAAGCCAGGAAGTGTTGGTGCCACGAACATTGTCACCATAGTGATTCCCAAGGAAGCACAATATTTCTCCCAATCGATGACAGGCAGGAGCTCGAAATTCTCTATCCAACGATCAGACCTTTGGATCAGAACAAACATGGACATTACACATGCCAACAGGACAGATAAGGTGCTAAATAAACCAAAGTATGAAAATATGGAGACATCCTTGATGGCCAGAACAAAAGGGATCAACAGCACCAGCAACACACATTGTATTTGGAACGGTGTCACCTTGTCTTGACCAACAAGCATGTTATCCAAACAACGCAATAACAACACACAGTTCACAACGTTTACTAACAGAAAGAAAAGGTAATTTAAGATTTTCATAAGCACTGCTCCGAACTGTCCCCAACAAGCGAACGCTAGGTCCGCATAACTGTTATAGATTCGATGTCGATGCGTACCGTCTGGTGAAGTAACATAAATGCTGTCCATGAGGAGTCTGGAACAGAGTGTCGCCAAATAGTTCACCGTCAGAAAAGCGGGTAAGAACGCTTTACCAGCAGTCACGAAAGCGTACGGGAGAGAGAAGACGGATGCTCCTTGGAGAAACGGTAAAATTGAAGCTACGGTCATTACGAGGCTTGTTCCTCCACCGAGCGTTCCCATATTCCCGTTGTACGTTAGTAAGATGGAACGTGTTGAGATATCGGAGTGGCATGATTCTTGAAAGGAGTCGGACGGCGAAATAGATTGGTAACTTTTATGGGAAGATGTGTGATGGACAGGAACAGTCAGGAAGTCTTTTTTCGGGTAGGATAATAACCCAGTTTTCTCATCGTGGGTGATCGTATCTTGTCTGTTGTAGAAATGGACTGTTTCTGGTATCCAGTTCACATTATCACACGAAAGTCCATTCTGCTCTTTAGTTGAGACCATCTTTACTCAACTTCTTCAAGAAGCTTTCTTCATTCGAAAACAACTAGCAACACTCAACACTCAACAGCATAAATGAAGTGAAACTTTTTCAATTTTTGTATCAAGTTTCCAAGCCGCTACTCAATACATCTGCTTCACAGAGAGAAAATTTATCAATTATATCTTTCAGATGTTTTGTTTAGCAAAAGATCTTGTAGAATGGTGAGGTGCGAACATTATTCACACATTTGTTTCTTTTCTGAGAGCAAAATGTTGAACACCTTTTATATACTGTAACTTTATACTAGTACAAAATAGATGCAATGTGTTTACATTTTAAGATACGGCGGACGAGCGCATTCGAAGACAATACACTTCTGCTGCTTTACTTATCAGCTCTCCGCCATTGGTTTTCTATAAAATGTCTGTTTGAAAATGCATCAAGAAAAAGATAATTTTGTTTATTTCGGGCACCGCTAATTATTTTGAATTCCCTGACTATTTAGAGGAGGGGTGTGTATATTTTCTACACAGTTCAAAAACAATTTATAATTACTGTATATGAAATCAAAACAATTATTGATGTCTGTATCCTCAGAAATATGATAATTAGCTCAGTTGAATTGACAAGTTAATGCCGAAATAGAGATTTTGTACACTTTTTCTTATGAGAACATCCAAAATTATTTTTTGAAGCCTTCGGATGTTCTTAACTTTTTCAGTTTTAAGACTAAAAATGTTCTTTAAGCTGTTCTTATCTTCACCGTTTTGTGAGCATTTTTATCCATTTTCCTAAGAAATCGGCTGTTTTAGAGTCTGAAAAGCCTTTAAAATGTTCTTAACTTGTTCTTAACATTTTTGCCATCGAAGACTTATGTTCTTATATAGTTTGTTCTTATAAAAACAAGAACCAGTTTTACAAAAAAACCAGTTGGCTGTTCTTAACTTTTTTAGGGTAAGATTCTAGTATTTTAGCCATTACACAGTCATTTAACTGATTGGACACTTGTTTTCTTAATTAAGCGATTATAGACTCAGGATTGTTCGATTGTTCTTATTAAAAAAACGTGTATGTTTCTTATAAAGCTATACTAAAAAGCGTTTAAGGGTTACCAACTTTATGAATAAAGGCGGACGGGAAAGTTATTTGCCTTTTCTTTCCAAAAATAGTCCAAAAATAACGTTGATAAAATAAAGAAATTTTTGTATTTTGCAACGGCTCCTTAGTACATGGAAAAATAGAAATGACAAAAAATCAGGAAAAATGAGAAGCAGTTTCCCGACCGCTAGACATAACAACTCACCTGAGAGCAACCAGCACAGCGTTGAAGAAGTGGGCAACTTTTCCAATAGTGAATATCTAGCACTCCGTCATTCGAAAATTTCTCGTTTCGTTCACCGCAGAAAATACACATGTCTTCTTCTAACACTTCTTCTGAATCTGTAAGAATTGTGAAAGAGGTGAAATGTTCATTTCTCAAATTTAGTACGGTAAATCAGTTTTTTTGAAGCCGCTGCGCTGATAATAGAAGGAAATTACTTTAAAATAATTGGAGGTAATTCTTAAGTCTAGTCTCACTACATATTGGTTGTTAAAACAATATAAAGCAGATAAGTTCAATAATATGGATATTTTTAATTTGCGAAGAATGGATGCCGAATGCCAATTCCATTCTGCAGCCATAGAAACAGATGAGGATCTTTTTTATTTACAATTTTATTATTTTGATTTGATCAAGTTCCTTGATTTGGTATTGAGAAAAGTGCCCCCGTTGATATTTAGAGGAGAGACACTCAACCAGAAATACTTTACCCGCATTAATTAGAGGACGCATTAAACTAGGGAAATGCCGGCAAACTGTTATGGAAACTTGATTATTTGATAGGATTCGTATGAAAGTGCATTCACCTCTTGAAGAGTGGACACGTTTTGCTACTATATGTGGAAACCATATTAACGTAATTAGACTAAATACTTTGAGAGTGGTTTCCACGGCTTTCCTCAAGGTGGCAAAAAATAGTTGCCTTTAGATAGGGAATTTGCACTGCAAGAGCCATTCATAATATGCTGCTTTTCCAAATAATCTGAACCATTCCAAAGATATGAGAAACATTCAAACCTTTATGTCGTTGCGAGATTGGACGAATGCTGATACGACTGGCTACCAAGGATTTCTTCTTGGCATTCTATGGTACGATAGAGAAAGATGTTACAGAAATAAGATCAGTAATTACATAATAAATAAGACCCTCCGTTCATTTTGAAGTTTTTGAACGTTTTTCTGAACATCATAAATAAACTTCGTGCTATTTTTCTCAAATTGCTCTCAAGTGATACGATTTGATTACCAACACTTACCCATGCATAGTATAAGTTTCCTGAACAAGTAGTTTAAATACCTTGTCAATGTCAGTTTTGGTGGCTTTTGTACCATTATTATTTTTCGTGTTGTTGTTTTCTTCTCGTGTTGAAGGGCTGGCCTCGTTTTCATTTTCTTGTACTTGAACTTTTGCCAAAGATCGCATTTCTTGTAGTTGTGCTTGTAAAGCTTTCACCTGAGAATATTCGACACAAAAATATCAAGATACCTCATATAGCCTTTCATTTATGTGTCACATTGCAGAGATTAAAAAGATTGAATTGAAAAAAGAGTTTTCTCATGAAACGAAAGATCTGGTATACTGAAGAGGTCTCTCACTAACTTGCTGACAAAGGACCGAGTCTATTGAATAAACATTACAATACCCTGACCGATCATAGTATTTTTGAGTTACGACAAAGAATCATCATACCTCTTCCATTTTGCTCTTCTCTGCATCTTCTTTCTTCTTTTTCGTTGCAGCCTGAATGAAAATCACACAAAGGTTAAAATTGAGAAACGAAGGAAAATACCCCCCCCCTCCATGATCAGATGATATCTGCCATGCTGACCTAAACTGACCTAAGCTCTACACTTTTTATATAACCGTTAGCCAGTAGCGTGCTCAGATACCTCAAACGAGTGTCCTAAATATACGGACTTTAAAAAAAATAGTGTTTATTGCCTAGAAGAATCAAGGGTGATTCATAACTTTTTCAAGCCCCTCCCCCCATTTTGTCTGTGACGAAAGACGATGTACCTTTTTCTCTGATTCAGTCATTTTACCATCTGCTCGATCAAGACTGTCAAAGAGTTTGGTATAAAGAGGATTCTTTCGTGTGTTTGCGTCATCAGGAGGGAAAAATGATTTCAACGGCTCTTTCACCTGAAAGAAAAAAAGAAGAAATACCCCGGAATAAGCTGGTTCATTGAGCCTACAGAATGTATTTAAGTTATATGTTACCAGCGAAAACGTATACATTATTTTGACGACTGACGGGGTAAATAAAGCATCAATTTTTTTCACTAAAACAGCTAATATGAATGGATGAGCTTGGGAAGTTTTATCAAATTTTGTCAAATTTGAAGAGGAAAATTTGATGAGGTTGACCGGAGGAGAGTTAATTTAATGACTAATGATGAAAATATATTACACGAACTCTGGACTGACTAGTTAACTCCCGCTAATTCAAACTTCTATTAATCATCAAGTTTTCGAGATTTGATCTCTCTGTAGTTAACTTCCCGTGTGAGTAGGGAATAAGAATAACAATTGCTGGTTTTATATATCAATTACAAGTGGAGACCAAAGGAATTCACTTACAATTTTATAGACATCAACGATACAGGACAAAGCAGCTTCTCGGACATCGTTGTGAGGATGTTCTAAACCCAGGAGTAACACCTTCATCACATTTTCCGTTGAAAATCCACTAAAAGTTAACGATAACAAAAGAAATTCAAAATTAGAATCAAGAAAACGTTAGAACATCTGAGCTTTGACTTTGGAAAAGTAAATTTCATCCTTTCCGGGAAACCTGGTGACGAAAACCCGTTTGCTAAGTCCAATCTTTGTAAATGAGAAGAGGTGTGTAGCTGTAAACTGGCTATCTCGCCAACAATATAGGAGAAAAGAGCCATGAGTCAGATCTTTTTGGCAAGATTAAATATGCTTGTAAAAAATAATTAGAATATTTAAAATGCTGTCTACTAGGAATTTAGGGGGGGTGGATCAAAAGGTCTAAATCAAATACAGTGGAGTCTCTTTAACTCGCCCCTTCAGTAACAATGCCCTATAATCTACTCCACGTCTCAAAACTTCCTTAACTCGAACAAATTTGTGTTCCCCGTGAGTGTTCGAGTTATCGAGAAACAACTGTATTGGTACATAACACTAAAAATTTCGTTAAAAAGTTTCATTTCCCGCCAAAAAAGCACCTCTATCTTACCCTGGCTTATTCATACCCAAGTCTTTAATCAACTTCTGCATCAATTCAATTTGACTTTTCAGCAATCTCCATGGCGCCTGTCAAAAGAGTTAAATTTTATATTGAGAAAAAAGCGTAATAAAAACAGTAAAAAACAAGTAATACTTTAATGGACCTACCTATTTATAAAACGAATAATTAGAATTTAATGGAAGTAATGTATAATTTTAAATTTCGATTTATATATCTATTGGAACGGAGAAAGCAATTAAGAAACGCATCGATGTTTAACGGTGAAAGAAAAATAATATCGACACTTTAATCAATCATTCATCTCGAGAAAATCTCAAAAAACCGCTTTTTTCGGGACATTTCCGGTTCTAGCGGCCGGAAAAATTTCTTTTTCGAAAATTGGGCTCTGTCACATTTTGGGCATTGCCATTTTACATCATTGTGCAAAAAATCATGAAAATCTGTCGAGTATAAGTTGAAAAAATGAAGGAAAACCGTTTTTACGCCGGTTTTTCGGCTGTTCCGGCGATTTTTAAGGAGTTCCGGATTCAAAGGATGATTTTTTTGGAAATCAAACGATGCTAAGTTTTGGGCATCATCATAAAGAACATTTTTCTTTAAAGAAACAATTAAATAAGTTGAAAAAATGTGACGGATATGTGAAAAAACGACGATTTCCGGCACATTTCCGGTTCTACAGACCGGAAAAAATTTTTTTTCGGCAAACGGTTTTCGACACCTTTTCGGCAGTACTAATGTGCATCTATGTGCAAAAAATCGCAAAAAACTAATGAGAAAATCTCGAGAAAATCTCAAAAAAAAACCGCTTTTTTCGGGACATTTCCGGTTCTAGCGGCCGGAAAAATTTCTTTTTCGAAAATTGGGCTCTGTCACATTTTGGGCATTGCCATTTTACATCATTGTGCGAAAAATCATGAAAATCTGTCGAGTATAAGTTGAAAAAATAAAGGAAAACCGTTTTACGCCGGTTTTCGCCTGTTCCGGCGATTTTTAAGGAGTTCCGGATTCAAAGGATGATTTTTTTGGAAATCAAACAATGCTAAGTTTTGGGCATCATCATAACAGTCGAGTACTATTGCAAATTAGGAGAAATGCGGGTATTTCGCTTAAATAGGATGAATTATCCTAAATAAGATAAAATCGATAGCTTAGTTAGGAGAAATAGAAGAAAAAGTTGATTTTCTGAACAACTTCAGAGATCCGCGTCTTTTTAACTCTCTAAATCAATTATACTCATAAAGAAGATCATGTTAGGCCAAATGTTAGCTTCTTATCAGCGCGGAGTGAAAAAATATAAAACATTTATCCTATTTTGGATAAAATATACAAATTAGGAGAAATAATGCTTTTGTTACACGCTTTGCCGTATGAAAAATATGAGCGTGAATGAAAAGTGTCGAAGGACGAGAAAGTGTTCATTCTCCTTGACACAAACCACACAAACGTAAATTGCGCAAATGTGTCTACTACAATAGGATAAGTTTATTTATATCTAAGTTTCTATTTCTTCAAAACATCGTTACGAGCAAAGTTTTTACTAAGAGAGTTTGATGCATAAAATCTGAAGTTTGTCAAAAGTTGAATAACTTCTGAACGCACGCTGACTGATGGATCAGACTTCACAAGCATACTATACTGGCTCCAAATTTCTTAAATTTATGCAAAGCTTGACGCGGATCTCTGAATTTGTTCAGAAAATCAACTTTTTCTGCTATTTCTCCTAACTAAGCTATCGATTTTATCTTATTTAGGATAAATCATCCTATTTAAGCGAAATACACGCATTTCTCCTAGTTTGCAATAGTACCTGACTGATAAAGAACATTTTTCTTTAAAGAAACAATTAAATAAGTTGAAAAAATGTGACGGATATGTGAAAAAACGACGATTTCCGGCACATTTCCGGTTCTACAGACCGGAAAAAATTTTTTTTCGGCAAACGGTTTTCGACACCTTTTCGGCAGTACTAATGTGCATCTATGTGCAAAAAATCGCAAAAAACTAATGAGAAAATCTCGAGAAAATCTCAAAAAACCGCTTTTTTTTCGGGACATTTCCGGTTCTAGCGGCCGGAAAAATTTCTTTTTCGAAAATTGGGCTCTGTCACATTTTGGGCATTGCCATTTTACATCGTTGTGCGAAAAATCATGAAAATCTGTCGAGTATAAGTTGAAAAAATAAAGGAAAACCGTTTTACGCCGGTTTTCGCCTGTTCCGGCGATTTTTAAGGAGTTCCGGATTCAAAGGATGATTTTTTTGGAAATCAAACAATGCTAAGTTTTGGGCATCATCATAAAGAACATTTTTCTGTAAAGAAACAATTAAATAAGTTGAAAAAATGTGACGGAAATGTGAAAAAAACGACGATTTCCGGCACATTTCCGGTTCAGAGACCGGAAAAAATTTTTTTTCGGCAAACGGTTTTCGACACCTTTTCGGCAGTACTAATGTGCATCTATGTGCAAAAAATCGCAAAAAACTAATGATAAAATCTCGAGAAAATCTCAAAAAACCGCTTTTTTCGGGACATTTCCGGTTCTACCGGCCGGAAAAATTTTTTTTTCGAAAATCGGGCTCCGTCACATTCGAGGGTAATGCACCTTTGTGCAAAAAATCAGAAAAATTGAATGAGCCAATCTCGAGAAAAGTTGGTAACTAACGAACGAACGAACGAACTAACTAACTAACGAACACGGGTTAATTTATAGGACCTCCACCCCACCGGGGTAGGTCCAACAATAGTTGAGTGACAGTGTTTTATTTAAATAGAGGAATATTTTCTCTTTTGATGTTTCCAACTGATCTATTTTACATCCATATGTCAACAGATTTCAATCGAGATATGTAATCACTTCACAGTTATGAAGATTCAAATCAACTTTATTTTTTAATTTACTGAACTTGTACAGTTTGAAAACTAAACTTTATTTTATCGCTATTCAGTATTCAGACAAGCTTTCTTTGGTATTATAAATTTTAAAACGAACCAACTTTTTGTGTAAAATGGAGTCCATTAGAAATACTATATACGACTTTTTAGACATGGAAGACATCGCTATTTTTTATTTGATATTTGGCATGGTTTTATTTCTCTTAAATATAGTGGAGATAATTTTCATTGCTCGAGAGATGAAGAAGAAATATCACATCTCGCAAATTTATCTCCTTAATCTCGGTATATCAGATGCAATGTTCGGTGTGGTGGTAGTCATACTTGCTTCACTTTCAATCCATTTTCCGAACGTCAAAAACACAGATACTATAAAGTTAATGTCAGAGCTACAAATTTTAACTCTAGTCGTTGACTTACGAATAACACTATTCATGTCTATGTTCAGTTTAGTAGCATTGACAATTGATAGAGTTTTGGGGGTCGTTTTCCCGTTTAAACATCGTAACATGAAAAAGAGACATGCTGTTTTGATATGTCTCGTCATGTGGACGGTATCTATAAGCATTTGTGCTGTTAATGCGACTATTTTATTCGATGATAAACCCTACTTTCAAGTCGTCTGGAAATTGTATTCGTCTAACGAACAAACATTAGAGGCTAATACAACGATTCCCGTCTATAGAAACATAGAAACATATTTCATTGGTCGAATAGAGCAAAAATACAGTTTGATTGGTAATACAACTTGGAGCCGTTTTGTGAAAAAGTACGAAAACGAAACTGATGTCGAATCGAAATCCATGTTGATCAATATGAAGAATTGGGGAGAAGCATGGGAAAGCACTGTCAGTAAGGGATCGTCAGATGTCCCCAAATATCTGTACCGTTCCAAAGAGCTAGGCGATTTCGAATATACATTGATACCAGCTTTAGTATACACGACCCTCGGCTTTTTGTTCGCTGCTTATACAATAATTTGGTGGAAGATGAGGAAAAGTAAACAACAGCTGAAAAGCAAAGATGGTAACACAGCTTCGAATGCATCCGAAGTGGTGAGAAATCAGAAAGAGAGAAAGTTCATGGTTCTGGCGATCGCTATTGTTTTGGCTTTTGCTCTTTGTTGGTTACCGTTTGCGATATTTGCTTCAATAGTATTCACAAGACAAGATTTGACTGTCCTCAATGAAAAATGGCTATTCATCCCTGTTGGTCTAAACTCATTCATTAACCCTTTTCTGTACTTCAAAATCATGAATAAAATAGATTTTAGTTCGTCGTGCCGAAGATTTAGGAGGCAAGAATGTTGTTTCAGAAGTCAAGAAGGGTCAAATCAAACCATACAAACAGAAGAATTCGAGCTAAATGTTTGACAAAAAGTATTCTGACTAGAGCGATTTACCTTTCATCGTATCTTTTGAGAGCATTGCATGACAATGTGCGATCTGAATATTTTTTTTATCAAACTTTAGGATGTGAGCTTTTACACTACAACATTTGATTCCAATCAAAAATAAACCCCTGTTTTGTGACATTTTTACTGTCAGCCACTAAATTGTTGACCATAACTTGGGAAAATTACGTGACTTACACTTAGGATTGCTTTGATGGTTAAGCTGAGGAAATTAGCTATCCATTGCATTAAGGGGGAATTTTTGTGGCTTACTTAAAGGGGAGTTACAAGCAAATGAATTGTGGGCAAAAATGTGGCTTACTGGTCATGTGGCTTACCCTACCAAGAAATTTTTAGGGCAGAGTTCTCAATAATGGAAGCAGTCAGAAATATACTTTCTTTTCAGCATTACCAGCAAAGGGCTAAATTTTTCATTGGATTTGTGGCTTACAGTTTGTTAAGTGGGCAAAAATGTGGCTAACACAAGGGAAATATAGGTGAATAGGTGAATATAGGTGAATAGGTACCTGTTTCTTAGCTTTGATTGGTTGAGATACAATGTTTGGTATGGATGAACAGTTCTATAATGTGCAAAGAAAGATGAACTTAAAAGAATGACCTGGCGAATGTGGCTGGATTCTTCAGTTTACTAAATATTAGCGAGTTTATGTATTTGCACTTTTGAGGACGGGCGAAGTGACTGAAATAAACGAAAACTTCGGTTTGTAAAATAAAGGATGGTAAAAAGCGTTGATTTTCCGTCGTCCTCAGGTCAGTCAAACTCGCTATTGTGGTGATTGGATGGCATCTGCCTTAAAAGGCGCGTTGAATTTTCAATGCAGATGGTTTAAGTAAATTTCGACAAGTCACATGCACATTATGATATAAGTTTGTAAGTTTGATTTATATAGATGAGCTTAGGCTCACTACTATTACTACTATTACTATTTTCTTAGTCGATAGTATAATTGACACTTATGCACATCCTAATTCTCTCAAAGCTAAATTAATTGGTGATTGGGAATTGAACCTACTCGACGGTTGATTTTACAATTTTTAATTTTGCTTCTACCTTGATCTCTTTCGAATTGGCAATATCAATAATGACGTCACTGGCTAAATTGCGTGTCCGTGTAGCAGAATCACCAAGTCGCTTCATTAAAATCGGCAAGAGCTGAAAAAAGATGCACGGATGTAAATAGACTTTTCAAGCCGGCTAACTGCCGCCATTATAGAAGCAAACTTTAGATTTTCATTGCAATTACCTCCAGGAATTTGAACGTTTGATTCCATAATGACAGATATTCTCTAATAAACTATTTATTCAATATATTTTAATATATTCTATTATTTTTTAATGTTTTACTATTTATATAGAAATCTCTAGCTTACATAATTTTAGCAAAACCTGAAATATACGTTGTCTCAATAAATAAACACGGTTGTCAGAGTATTCCTCCCGATTAAAAGTATCCCCTGAAGAACTTTCAGGAAATCGAAATAATGTACCTTGTCCAGAACAAAAGTAACTTCAGCCTTTCCAAGCCTTAAAAAGAAAGGAAGAAAGACATATCACGGATGGAAACTTACATGTATATCAAGCACAATGTAAAATACTATTTCAATCAGTCAGTTGTACTATAATAAACAATTAAAAGCTGTGCTCCAGACCAGTCCCATTGGAAGAAGTGTATGTGTAAATTTGACTTGATCAACACAAAATACTACATCTAAAGACGCACTTTTTAATAGTTTTCGATCCACCTTTGAAAATAGATATCTTTCCAACAACATATTCAAAAACTTACGACTTTTCAGGGATATAATTCTGCAATAATGTTTTCAGGAGAGTAGTGCTCTCATTTAGTACCTGCAAAGGAATAAGACAATGTTACAATAAACTCAAACTACTAAAATACTTTACCTGCTTAAACATGAGCACTGGAGATCTTTCTTTAAAGGACTTCAAACAAAAGCGGGCCATAAAACAAAACAAAATTGAAAATAGTTTTTTATTCAATAAAACTATAATAATGAAAAAATGGAATTCAACAAATTGCGAAATAATGACGTAATCCTAGGTAAGGTGCATAACAGCAATTAAATTAAAACTGAAATTCTGGATAGTAAGTTACCACGAAGACTTGATCATTCAAGGATTTCTTGAGGACGGCCAGAACAGCACGAGAAACACTTTTGGGTGGTTGTTCCTCTGTTACTTCGGTCGAATGTTTCAATTCATCTGCCAATGATGTTAACGAGGTCTGCCGATGCTTCCACGATTTCGAATACAATTGCTGAGCCTGAAAACCCGAAAGAATAAATTTCGAGACACTGTTATATTTTGGGATTCCAAATTTAAAAACATGCCGGATGTCAAAACAATGTTTATTGTTTCTAATGTCTCAGAATCTTATTTTGACACGTGATTACAATAAACGTTGTTCACAAAATGTTTTACAATACTTCTTTAATATCCCTTTAAAGACCTTTTTAAACTTAGTGCTTTGTGCCAAAGGACTATAATGTTCAAAATAGGTACAGAAACAGACAAAAATGTACATACCACATTCATGCCGAATATATCGATGATCAACTCCGCTTCTCTTTCCTCTTTTTCATTCAATAATGGAAGCTCTGACATGCACAAAATGGAAATAAGTGAGAAATGGAGGAGGGGTGAACACAAACAAGCTAGATGCTGAATGGACCTACCTGATGATGAAAGTTAGATAGCAATGCGAGGAGAAAAATGAAAAAAATCAGTCAGAAAATATAGCGTTTAGCGAAAATGCATAACGCAATAAATTCATCACATCATTGAATGTTGATGCGGGAAGAGGGAAGGGTTGTAGGGAAAAAATAAATAGAAAGTTCTGGTCGCAAAAATCAGTTTTATTGACAATTGAATCATGCTTGATGGTGAGCATTGTTATCAATAATGTTTTTGTGTGAAAAACATAGAAATATAAGGAAAAATTTTCAACCGGAAAATTTTTTTTCTCAAAAATCGAACTCGGCCATGTTTTGAGCATTGCGAATAGGCATCTTTCTGCAAAAATCAGAAAAAACTAAGGATGAAAATTCGAGAAAATGTAAATGAAAAAAATCAGTCAGAAAATATAGCGTTTAGCGAAAATGCGAAAATGACCGGTTTTTCCGGCATATTTCCGGCATTTTCGGCCGGAAATATATATTTTTTGATTTGGGCTCCGTCACATTTTAGGTATTGTCATTTTGCATCAGTGTGCAAAATTTCATAAAAAAATATAAAGTATAGCTCGAGAAATTCAAGAAATACTGTTTTTCCGGCGAAAATACGTTGTTCCGGCGATTTTTAAATAGTTCCGGCTTCAAAAATCAATTTTATTGAAAATTGAAACATGCTTGATGGTGGGCATTGCTATTAATAATGTTTTTGAATGAAAAAAACATCCAATTATAAGGAAAAAGTCCAATGAAAATCCAGAAAAAACAACGATTTCCGGCATTTTCGGACGGAAAAAAAATTCTCAAAAATCGGACTCGGCCATGTTTTCGGCATTGTTAATACGCATCTTTGAGCAAAAAATCAGAAAAAACTAATGATAAAATCTCGAGAAAATGCCAAAAAAAACAGTTTTTCCGGCATAAATTTTTTTTTCGAAAATCGGGCTCCGTCACTTTTTAGGAATCATCATTTTGCATCATTGTGCCAAAAAAACAGAAAAAAGTAATGAGCCAATCCCGAGAAAAGCTGATAACAGACGGACGGACGAACGAACGAACGAACGGACGGACATGGGTTAATTTAAAGGACCTCCACCTGGGTACCTGGAGGTAGGTCCAAAAAGAAGTTAGGGTGTTTCAAAGAAAAAGAAAAGGGACCTAAGACATTCTCAAAGTCACAAGAATGGTTGAGGTTTTTCAATGTAATAAAACTCGTGGTAAGGGGTGTAATAAAACTCGTGGTAAGGGGTGTAATAACGATACAATAATGCTCTAATAATGGTAATGGTAAGGGTGTATTAACAATTTTTCCTTGTGTTTAAATAGGTCGAAAGATCTTTACCTTTGTATAACATAATAAGGAACGATAAACTTAAAGTGCGTAAACCTGTCTCATTGTGAGTATCATTTTCATTTTCTTGCTCCTCAATCACACCTTGAGATTTCCTGTTGTTCAGTGATGGTAACGGTCGCTCGTCATTCTTGTTTTGCTAACCAAAGATGAAAAGGAAATCATAAAACAGAATCTACTCCTTAGCACAAATTCGAGAACAGGCTTGTATTTGAAACTAACATTGAATACAAGAACGATGGAGAAGAGAGTGATTCTTAAGTAATTGATTCCCCGGTTTCACCTCTCTAGTCTCTCTAATTTTTCTAATTTTCCTAAATTTAGCAGAAATTTTTTCAGCTAGCCAGACAGGGTAAGCTACTAACTATAAGGATATAGCTAATTATGCAGTCTTTTATCAACACTCAAAAATATAAAACGTGTGAGAATAAAAAGAATAACAATAATGTCAAATGAAATATTAGGGTTTTAATATGTAAACACCAAACTGGTTAAAAAATTCACCAACTCACCGACTGCGACAGACATTCATCAATATCATAAGTGGCTGAAACATTAATCTCAGGCATTGCTTCCACACTCGACATGTTCTCTTCCACCTGTTGTCTTGGTGATCGGGCGGTTGTTGTGGAGGTGTGGCTATGGTGGTTGATGTTATTGATGGTGCTACTGGTGTTGATTGGTGGCAAACGTACCTCCTCTGAAAGAGTGCAAGACAGGAGTTAGTCAAATCACACATTCCCTGTTTCAGTTATACCATAGCGTCAGCCTGGGTTTAGGTCCCAGGCAAAAATTAGGTCCCCCCCCCTGAGTTTTAAGTCCCCCCAAAGATTTATGAATTTTTTGTTAGCCCCCAGGACTTTTGACCCTAGACACTTTCAGAAAAATGATCCAGTAAAATAGGGTTTTCCAATGTAAATTGCGTTCAGTTCTAAGTTTAAGATAAAATATTTTGCACACTTTCTATAAAAATATTGCGCTGCAGGCGAAAAATCTTCAGATTCATGAGCTTCAATTTGAGTAATTGAAGCCAACTATTAAGCTGAATTATTTTAGCCCCTACGTTAAGTGATGAGATTTTAGCTCCCCCCAAGTACATAGGTCCCCCCAAGTACATAGGTCCCCCCAAAAAAGTGGTGTACTTCCAGCCCCCTCCTTTTTTGGGAAAAATTCAGGGTGTAACCCCCCCCCCAACCAGCAGGGGGCTGACGCTATGTTATACTCTATCAACCCAATTAAGGCCTTCGAAGGGACTGGTAGGAGAGAGTTTACATAGGAAATGATTTATTCTCGCACGGCATTTTCAGCATCTAGGATATTCAAAACGTGTTTTTTTACTTCCATCAAATAGTCCGAAATATGACTTAAGACAGTTTTTACCTGGCTCACTCTTTGTATTTGTAGTTATGGATGAATCAATCTTAGGAGACAAAGTTTGAACAGTTGATGGTTGCTTTGGAACATTTGTAATGTTTTGTAGGACTTGGTCCTTCTCGAACTACAGAGAGATGAAGTCAAATTATTATAATTATTATGCAGAAAATGGTTGAACTTTGTGATACTTCCTTCGTTTATAATTTTTGGAATCTTAAGTGAAATAAGCAGGCTAAATGAAACGTATTTTTCTCATATAAAAAATTAAACGCAGCAATGAGTAAAAAGAACCAACATAAACTCGATATGTATGAAACTTTATCTTTTGTTGCTTCCACTGGTGAAGAAAATCAGTCCTTCAAAAATTAAAGTATTGCTTCAATAACAGGCTTTATTCATGATATGCACCATTACAATGTCTTCCACGGACCCAACAGCTGATTGGTTGAAAGTGACGTACTGACTGATTTTACGTCACTTACAACCAATCAGCTATTGGGTCCATGATGTAATGTCAGAAGACATTGCAGTGGTGCATATCATGAATATCTTTTCTCGAAAATGAAGTCCAAAAGGGAGTAAAAAAGAAACAAGGAAAGTATTCGTACTTTAGGGATTTGTAACAGATCATAGATATCCAACTGTTTGTACACGTGGACACGGTACTCGTCACTTTGAAGCTGAAATGATAAAAAGAAGTTTGTTAAATCGAAATAACATCTGTTAAAATGCTTTTATCGAGCATTAGGCTACGCATCTTGTAAAAGACCCCCATAGTAATTTTTAATCAGTTGTTTAAGTGTTTTGTTGAAATTGAAGTCGAAAATTAAAAGTTGTTTTGAATCCGTTTGTAAAACTTTTAAATTTACATGTATTAAATTTTGTATAGTTATAACGTCGAATAAAATAGAATTGTTCACCTTTTTCTTCTTCGCAGTATCAAAATCTTCCAGCTCAACAGCTCTCCTCTTCTCAACTTCAAATTTGCCAAGTTTTTGACCAACCTAAAAGTGAAAGAATAAAAACGTTGTAAAAAAATGCCTAAAAATACAAGCTTTCAGGTATTTGAATGTAAAGGGAAAATTCAAAAATATTGGATAAGTAAACTGGCGCTCTTTCTGAACATAAAATCATCTATATATTAATAGCGGTGCTTTGTGTGTCTGTGTGTCACCACTTTTGTTTTCGCTTTGTTTGTGTTTTCAAATTATGACTTTTAGTCTCTTGCTCCACAAATTTGTTCTATTGGATTCGCGCCATTTGCAAAAGATCGGATAGAGCTTGGTTTAGACTTAGTTTTGAAATTTAAGGCCCATCTACATTTAGTAATTTTAATTTCTGCCCAGACATATGCCTTTTTCTCTCTTCTTTTGTTTTAAATGTTTTCGAATGTATTTGACGATCGTATTTATTAATGACATTCGAATTCTTTTCAAAACAAAACAATTTCATTTCATAGAAAGGAATATTTCAAAAGTAAATCAAAACATACTCTTGTCTCCCGAATAGACGGGGGGGGGGGTCCGAATAAGCAGGGGGGTAGGAAAATTTTCTAAATTCTAATAAGCGGGGGGGGGGGGGGTAATTTGAAGACAGAATTTTTTAAAACTGATATCAATTTTACCAACAAAAAAGAAACTTTAACAAATAAACACGTAAAATAAGAACCAATACTAACAAAAAGGAAAATTTTAACAAGTTTAAGGTTTATCTATATATATACTGTAAATAAAATTATGAATTATTCGAGTAAGCGGGGGGGGGGGGTGGATTTCTGTTCTCTTAACAATAAGCGGGGGGCGTCTGTTCGGGAGACAAGAGTAAAAATCAAAAAAGTTTGAGAACAACAAACAGCATTCAAAGGGCGATATAAAGCATAAGAAAAAATTAGTTCACTGGTTCTTTCTTCTTATAAAAATATTCAAGTCGTTGTGACTGTTAAAAAGTGTACGTCATTTTTTATGTTTAAATTCGAAAAGTTACGACAAGGGTTTAAAAAAGCAACTTAGAATTGTCTTATTTTATTTCAATCTGATAAAAACAAAGAGTTGCACTATTCTTTGTGACCTTCCCACTTTTTCCTGAAAAATTGTCATTTAAACTGGACGGCTAGCGAGAAAAATAACTACCTGCAGAGTCGTTTCAAACGACACTGGTACAGTAAACGATGCTTTTTCTGATAACTTTTGACTTAAACAAAAAATTATGTCACGTTAAAAGATAAGACACCCAGGGAAAGTTAGAGTTAAACGTTGTAGAGATTTCTTTTTTTTATTTGATCGCTTTTTTAAGCCAGCTTCAACATCCAAAGGACTTTTAGTGCATTCAGCTACAGCTTAACCGGCGTGCGACGCCGGGTACCGGCTAGTAATTTTTAATAACCTTGTGTAAATCAAAAATAGCTTCTTTCAACTTCTTAGCATAATCATATCTTTCCTCTGAAAATAAAATGAAAGGGATAATAGCAATAATAAATCATGGTTATAGGTTTAACTATTAAATATTCTCGAAAGACTTCGAAATGACCAACAAACAACAGTAACTATTGCATGTAGCCTGGAAAGGCTGGATATTCTAAACACTAAAGCAAATAAAAAAGAAATTTCAAATTAGGGCTGAGAGTACACCCACCAATGATGGCTTGATGTTTCTTTTCATCGAGTTTTCTGATGAGTTGGGCAGTCTCTGAGTCCTAAAATGAATAAACACAACAACAAGACAACATTATCAATCATTTTAAGAGCATTGATGAGGATCGTGTGCATGTATAAGCTCTAATTCAGTTTTAATACAGCTTAATCCAGTTTGAAAATTGTCACCAAAGTTAGAAGATGTTACAAAAAAAATGATATGTTTTAACAAAATGACGGCTCAAGAGCTGACAAACTTTATCAAAGCAGAGCTTAAAGGTTTGTTGGTCGATCTTGTATTGATTTATGGTAGAATTAGCTAAAAGCAAAATAATGTGTTTGTTGAACAACCATTAAAAGAGTGCTCAATATTCTTCGTAGAGCGAATTCAATAAAGTTATTTTTCAAAAATCACCATGTAAAATACATAACTGAAAGTTTCATGCTACATACGCAATCATCAGATGTATAAAAACATTTCTCGAAAAACTGATTTTTATGTACAGAAATTTTAAAGTGCTATAAAAAGTAATAAAAGTCGTAAAAAATGATTAAAAGCAATTTTGACATAGTAGATGGTAAAAGTTAAAAAGTTAAAAAAGGCTCATGAGTCCGGTGGGACATTTTTAATGTTTTTTAATAAATGCTTATTCATGTGTCTGCACGTAGAAATTAGTTCAGAGCGTTTATTCAAAAGTTTTTCTTTGGAGTTAATGATGTGGAACTTTTCAGTTAGACACAAATTACACAATTTACTTCCATTAACAAAAGGTAAAATAATTAGCAATCTAAATAGTAATAGTATTAATGCTACGAGAAAAAAATCAGAGAATTCTAAAACAAAGTAATTACCTGGTACATGTCGAAGGCCAGATCATCATAAGGGGAAATTTCTTTACCATACTCGTATCGAGGAGAGGCATTAAGTTTGGAGGTATTGACCACTTCATCTTCTGATGTCACTTGATTCATGTAATAATTCACAACATCTTCTGTTTTCTGAAAAGTCAAAAGAGTCGAAATTTGTAGTTTGTTCCACTCTCGAATTCTGGCCAATCAAACTTGAAAAGTCTTGTGTTAAAATCTCTCCAAAATCCAATATGATTCTTATCCTCTCAGAAATGATGATGCTTTTTCATTCTTAATCACCTAAGAGTTGATTATATCGTTGTTTCTATCGCATCAGACTATACATCAAAATGTTTATTATCAAAATCCAATACCTCTTGCGGGTGTTGCCCTTCAAATTCCTTTGAAAGTTGGTATCCTAAAATGTTGACAGCTACCAAGCCTACCTGAAAAGATATGGTAAACGTTATTAAATCTAGATGATAGCATCAATGATTTCAGAGAAAATCGAAACAATAAAGTTGTCAACAGGACTCTTGAAGTTCTCATTTTATCACAGCCTGTTAGATTCAACAAAATCGATATACGATAAAAGCAACCATCAAATCAAAATATTCCACCTGATTATAAACGTTGAGTTTATTGATATGGTTGCGATGGACTAGGATCTTGACAAATATTCCATCCTTGTTCAGGGTCACCGACTTCAATTCGCGAGCCTTTCAATGGAAAGAAGAAAGGGAAGTTACATTTACTGTTAAGCATTTATGAAAAAGAAAGGTAAGTTATTACAGTTACATTTTATGTTCCTTATTACAGTAGTGTCTCCATAACTCGAACCTCTATAACTCGACTGTTCCCTTAACTCAAACAAAGTTCTTGTTGTCTTCAGGTGTTGTAAATAAACAAATTTCGATTTCTGTTAAGTAAAATCCACTATAAATTATAATTTTCATATATCTTTATGGAAATCGAATGTCTCGGAAAGAAATTAATGTATTTACCTGATAATTGGCTTCTGCATTCGGCGCTAATTGCACATACCTTGGATGGAAAATGAAAACATGAAATCTATAGTACAGAATGAATTAAAAGATAAAGAGCAGATAAGCTTTGCTCCAGATATTCTAGATCATCATTCGTTGCTTGAAATTAAAGTTAACAAAAGTAGAATTTTGGAATAGATAGCTTTAGGTCTAAGTCCATCTTTTTTACATTAATTGTTCAATTTTTTTTTTTAACTTGCAACGATCTCAAAGACCTTGGTTGGCTATTTTAGTGGATAAAATGTGTCTTTCTACGTCAAAAATAATAAGCTTAACAAACAAAAGGATGAAGCTTTAAAAAAAGCAAACAAGTCACTTTAATCATTGCAATACTTAAGGGCATTGGTATAGAAATACTTTGATTGCAATTTTCTCAAAACACCAAAAATGGACATAAGGCTTTTTTATTTTCCAGCGACAATATTAAAGGAAAATCTAAAAATATCAAATCAAGAAGATGTCTCAACACTGTATGGAGAATTAAAAAGAAAAGTTTTGATACCCAAGTCTTGAGAATGAGCAACTTCTTAACGATTGTTCTTTGGATTCACCAATGAAAAATTCAATCTTTGATCCTTAAAATATTATAAGAAAGAAATATCAAAATAACAAGATTTGGAGTCAGGCAGGCGAAAATTTCTATTTTAGGTATACAGTGTTCTTTTAAACAAAAAAATTTCTGAATGTAGAAATTCTTGAAAAAAAAGGTAATATATCAATGCTTTATATTATTCAAACCTATATTATGCTGGTGTGATAAGACTTGAATCTTTGTGATTTTACATTGTTCTTTCAAAGAGAAGATAATTTCTTGAGGATATTCACAAAATCTCAATGATTGCCATCCTCTTGTTGTTGGACTGTGAACCTAAAACGGGGAAATCCAAAAATGAGAGAGATAAAACTATGAAAGTACGCGTTTACTTTTACTTTATGAAATAAACACTTGCTTTGATGAAGTATAACCAATCTCTCAAGAACACAGCCTTGGTTAAAAATTCAAGGTCTTCTGATAAGATTGGATTTTATGATAGAAAATGAATTCTTATCATATGGGAAGACATCAAATTGATGTATACCTCAAGTTCTTTCCCACTGTAGCCTTCGTCATGCCCAGAGACATGAATTACTTCAAAAGGTAACTTCTTTGGCATCGTTCCATAACCATCCTCAATTCTTATTTATTTATTTCATTTTTGTAAGTCTGCAAAACAAATAGAAATGAGCAAGATGTTATGACCAGTTCAAAGTGTAAGTTTTCTTTGTTTTGAGAGGATTTACATGCATTGTATTGGAGAACGAGTGAAGAAGGTTAGAAGGAAAAACGAAGCTGGTAGAAATAGCCCAAAAAAAGAAGTAAATTTTTGGTGTGAATGATGTATTTTTTCAACACAAAATCAAAAATAAACAACAATTGTGCAAAATCAAAAAAATAAGAAAAGTAAACAAAAATATTACGTTACGAAATTATCAAAAAAATCCAAACATTAACTGGAACTAAAAAAACCTCGCTATAAAAAAGTGTCAAAGTAAATTATAAGATTTCGAAAATTTACATTTCTTTTGAAGAACCAAGGAGCAACAACAAACTAGTCTCAAAGCAAAGTTTCCATGAACAGAAAAGATTCCTTTTATTTTAAAAACTGAGTCAGTTTTCCTAAATAAATAAGTATAAAAATAAAATAATTGTATGAACAAAATAAGTTAGTTGACCTAGATATTGGCTAGGGGGAGCTGAAACAATGTCGATTCAATTCCAGCAGACACAAGACACAAAATAAACTTTCTTGGAATTCTGCATTTGTGAAAATTAATCTGCTCTAAATTTACTCGTAAAATCTTTTCTGTAAAATAGTAGAATCACAAACTGAGACGAAAAAGGAAGAACGTATTATCTAAGGGCACAAGAGTCCTATATATAAAACATAAGCTGTGGTGTGTCTAATTTGTTGTAATCAACTTTAAAAATGCAAGTAAAAACTAATCTTATTGTAATTCTAAAATGTATGTGCGTGTTGTATGCTAAGTAGTACTAAATTCATTATTCCAAAATAAAGGCTGTGTTTCAAAATAGCAAAAATCTAACACAACTAAATCTTTTAGTTTTGCTTTATAACAAAAAGGTATCAAAAGAATATGAAAAATTATCAAAAGTTATCAAAAATAGATCTAAATTTATACAAAAGTCCCAAAATTAAGTTTTATCAACTACTTTTAAAAATATTATGAAATATATACAAATCCAAAGTGCGTCCTTAAAAAAATGTTGTTAGTAAAAAACCCCTACCTCTCCACTGCTTAACTGAAAGTTAGATCATGATTTGTATCTACAAGCTATTACACGTTGCTGTAACTCAATCTTCAGCAAAGCCTTTTCTTCTGATTCAGGGATTTGGTTGAGCATTTTACACATGAGTTCACAGAAAGTTGTATCTTCCGATTTGGAAAGATCTGAAGGAGATGTTGTGGTGGTTGTAACATTACTGGTGGTGCTCGTAATTGCTGTGGCCATAGAAGGAGGTTGGTCATGCCAATACCCTGGACCATTTGGTTGTGGCTGCTCAGGGGATGTGTAGACTTGAACCATTGAAGGACTTGCATTTTTAATATCATAAAGACTGCATTCATCAATAAATTTGGGTCGTTTTGGTCCTTTAGTTTTATATTCGTGACTGTTAACATAAGCATCTCTCTTTTTGCGAGCAATCAAATGATCATCCAGGAAACCAAGATAAGAATAAAATTTCCAGGGGCTCTCGTAATCCTTGAATTCCCTAGACCTTTTGTGTTCAATCTCTCGTTTTTGACTTCCATAATAACACTTCAAGTTGGTCAACTTATCCCAGATCTGTTCAAAAGTAGCATGAATATTCTTGTCAGCTAATATCCCTTGGATGTCTCGGACAGTCTTCTCCCTTTCCTCTTTAGAGTAATACATGGCATGCTTGTTGTTATAGAGGATTTCATTTTCTTGCCATAATCTAATCAGTTCTAGCGTTTCTTCATCTCTCCATCGTTTGGCAGATTCTCCTTTGGAGCTAGGTCTTCCTCCTTGCTGAGCAGCATACCAGCCTTTCATATTTGGCTTAGCATCTTCTTGTTCCAGTTCAAGACCAGCATCTTCTGAACCACTCAAATTTCTAAAAGAAAAAATATCAAATTAAAAATAGACACAGAAGTTTAAAAAAAAATTTGTTTCATTTCAATTTTTTTTTATGTTTTTCTGTTTATAAATTTAAATCTGTTTATAACCATCATGGACTTGGAACTGAACCTTAAAATACCATTTTCGTCTTTCCATTACTATATTACATTATTACGTGGTTTTTAAAGTATAGGCTAAATTTGGATCCTAACCTAAAGAATACCGTAAGAATATTTTAGGCTGATTTTCCCCAAAAGTTTTAAGAATATCCATGATAACATGGAAAAACAACATACTGACAAAAAAAGTTATAAGAAAATGTGTTTCTATGTTTTCATCTTACAAAAAAAGCACGCGTGCAAAATAAAACATAAACAAAAATGTAAATATAACAAAATAAAATACTTTTCAATGCTGTTGCTGCTGTTTTCGTTGTGGTCTTCCATTTGACAGAAAATGGTTTCTTGGCCAATTTAAAAAAAGAATAATAAGCTTTTTAATTTTTCCCAGCTGGAAATAATTTATCTATTCTATTTTGCTGCTTTGTGATCTGTTCTAAAGGTTTATAACTGGAAATCTGTTCTTCCACCAAGTTTATTTTTCACCTGAAACAAGGCATCTGAACAGTTGAAACCCTAAAAAGCTGGCAAAAACAGGATGTTTTACAGGGTTCCGAATTTACAGAAATCCAACTTTAAACAATTTTGTGAAATGTTCTTTATTAGACACTGTTGTTGTTTTTTTAATCTTTGTGTAAACTTGTATACATTTTTTCCAACTAAATCCAACCATGGCTTTTTCGTTCCTGTATTTTTACGTATAATGTCAATGGGCCATTTTTAAACTACACAGAGGTATTGACAAACTTTTCCATGGGGTCTGAGGCTTTGATTTTCCAAGGGATTTTTGTTCATTTTTCAGATTTTTCAAGGGGTTATTAAAGGTTTCCAGGGGGTTCTCCCCTCCTAAACTGACATCAATAGTCATTTTCCAGGCCCTTGTTAACAAAATTTCACTTTCCAGGGGTGTCAACCCTTAATTTCCAGGAGGGTTAGTGAAAAAAGTTCGTCAATACCCCTGTATAATTTTATTTTGGAATAGCCCAATATGGCAGATGGAACGGCGAAAAGGTCTAGCTTATAGACCATTGCGTTTGCCTAAACAGTCAAGGAATTTCCTACCTCAACTGCGGTAGTATTATTGCACATAATTGATCATATCTTTTTAAAAACACACAGACAAAATATTTCTTCCGTAGATCAAACGTAGATCAAATTTTTGTAATAAAGATAAGCCATTTGCTCATACTCTTTTTAAACAGTCGATGTTTGTGGATCTTTGTTGACCAGTGCTATGTACTCATTAAAATCATTCAAATTTTACAACTTTATTATGCTTCAAGTCAAGTGATAAAAATAATTCGCGCACTTAGTCGGCCTGGTTTCCCTGTCCTTATTTATCACAAACACATGATGGCTAGTATGGCGGTCACATTTAATTCAAAAGGAAACCGGGTTCTTTTTATTATATCATTTTCGGTTCACAGTAAAAAGGTCTATTAAAAAATTCCTCGCGTGCAAAATGTTGTTTTGATTTAGATATCTTCGTTTTAATCATGCCAACTAGTTTTTTAATGATGACTATACATCTTTCTCTTTTCAAACATAACACTTCACATTTCTCTAGGCTATGGCCAGACCTAATTGATTGTTTGGTTCATGTCCTAGAAGCTTTTAAAATGGGTGGGTGGGTGGGTGGGTTGATCGGTATCTAAAACTGGAACCTACTTTTCATTTTCCCACCAAAAATACCTCATATTGAAATTCCTTGAGCAATCGCGTAATCCTGGAGTCCAACCGCAAACGTAAAGAAATAGCCTGAGGCCCACAGACCCACAAAGGTACACTTGGAGATTAAGGCGTTTGCGACGTGTGCTTATAAAAGGAATGCAGCCATGACTCTTTGCTTTTAAGGTGCTTGATATTTGTTTTTATAAAGTATGGGACATTTTCTGTGTGTGAATTGGATGTTGTTTGTAGAAGAAAAGGAGGTAAAGAAAATAGATTTTTCCGGCACAAAATGAAACACTTTTTTTCAAGTTGGTCAGAGGACACTATCGTCAATTAACAGTTAATTGGGCCTGGCCTACCTATGCTATATCAATAATCTGTGACGTGATAGGGAGAGTACAATTTACTGATTGATTGTTAACTTTGGTATGTATTTGTTTATGTTTGATTTTTTGTTTTAAAGTTTTGAGAGGGAATTCCCATAGGAGTATGCTAAATGTTGGGAAACGTTCAAGCAAATTATCTTGAATGCGCAGGACAAACATGTACCAACAAAGACCACATCTCAGCGTTTCCATCAACCCTGGTTTAATGTAGTATGCAAAAAGGCAGTTCGAAAAAAGTCAAGAAGATACCGAGTATACAAAAGAACTAAACTTGATCGAGACTGGAAAAGATACCAGGAGGCAGCAAAATTTGCAAGAAAGACCAGCCAAAATGTATACAACACCTACATCAAAGAAAACATTTGCAATGATAAGAAAAATAGCAAGAAATTCTTCTCATTTGTGAAATCCAAAAGAACAGACATTTGTGGTTTATCACCTCTCTCGGGTGAAAACAACGAAATCCATACCAAAGAGGAGGAACTAGCAGAGATTCTAAATAACCAATTCACAAGTGTCTTCACAGAAGATGATGGTACAACCCCAACACCGTTAGGCCCTAAAGGAAAAAAGATCAATGACATCATTGTTACCAAAAACAGAGTTGTAAAACTACTTAAAGAACTGAATCCCTTTAAAGCTAGTGGTCCTGACGGAATCGGAGCCCGTATTCTAAAGGAATCAGCTGACCAAGTTGCTGACGGTCTCTTTACTGCTCAATACACACACAGGAAGACTGCAAAAAGCTTCAAAAAGACCTAGACGAATTGGTAAAATGGGACAACAAAATGGTCCATGGAGTTTCACCCAGACAAATGCTTTAACCTCAGAGTCGACCAACAAAACACCAACAAACGAAAAAGTCATGATAAAACCTATGAAATCCATGGTCAACAGCTCAAAACTGTTAACAAAGCTAAATATCTCGGTGTCGTAATCTCGAATAATCTCTCTTGGAAGAATCACATCGATCTTGCTACTTCCAAAGCAAATAACACCCAAATATTCTTTCAGAGGAACCTATCAATGGCAGACAAAGAAACACGTCTGAAGTGTTATAAAACTTTTATCAGACCAACGGTGGAATATGCCAACACTGTATGGGATCCCACTGATAACCAATCCCTTACCCAGAAAATCGAAATGATTCAGAGAAAATCTATCCGCTGGACCTGTAGGGAATGGAGTTCAGAAGTCAGCCCAAACGATCTAAGGAAATCACTTAAACTCGAAACACTGGAAACGATCCAAATCGAAATTGAAAATGTTATTTGATATTTTGTCAGGAAACAAATTCGTTGACAGCAGCATCCACCCAGCTAGACAGCGTTGTACAAATGTGAAATATCAACCCATTCAGGGCAGGATTAAATGCTATTCAAACTCATTCTTTCCATCTACCATCAAAATATGGAACAAATTACCAATTAGAACTGCAAATTTGAAAACTGAAAAAGAATTCAAAAATTCTATTGATAGCTTAATATTCTAGTGTACACTTAGCTAAATCTGCGCCCGTTTTTCCACTGAGTCTATGCTCATACTTATGTTGTTGTTTTTTTGCTACATTATCCTCTAGCGACCAGCTGGACTCTTGTTCACGTCGATTCTAGTATGTGCTCTCCTTCAGCTTTTGAACACCTTTCTCATGGGACCCTGCTAACTGTGCGTCCCCTATTAGTGTACTATTTTTAACACACTTTTTATTACTGTACCATTTTTGAACTTTTTAAATTTTTATGAATTTTAATCTAATAAATCTAATTTAAAATTGTATAAATTATATAGGTACTTATTTATTCTAATTTTTTGTATCTTTACCTTAGCTATTAAACCTTTTCATTTTTGTATTTTTACGTAGAATTTGCGAGATTAGGCATTTTTTTTGTCTTATGCAAATATAAAACTAGAACTAGAACTAGAACTGCTACCGTGAAATATGGTAACTTGCATCAGTGGAGGCTAACATCATGCATAGCCCTCATACGACTGGACCAATCAAAGCAGCAAAATTTCAAAACAAATGAACTACGCAGCTCCGCTCTCGCAGCTCTACCCTACCATTTTTGTTTTGATTTAACTTTGTATTTTAAGGACCAGCCAGGTCATTCATTTGAGGGCTATGCATGTTAGCCTCCACTGATGCAAGTTACCCGACTTCACAGTATGGGTATCTAGTGACCTAGATAGCATAACCACCTAACACAAAAAGGTGCCGTAATATAGTGGTAGTCGACTTTGGCTTCTGTGCAGGCAACCAGGGTTCGATTCCCACTCACGGCAGTTCACTTGGCAAGTGAATGTTCCTTCGCCCGGGTCAACCCATGCCATGTGAGGGGAATTGGGTTGTCAGTTCAAGGTGCTGACGGGACGCTCATTAGTAAGCGTCTATAGTTGCGAGAATAGGCCTCTAAAGCCTCCTGCAACTCAACCAAATAGAAATAGAAACACCCCCCTCCCCCCATGGCCATGGCAAAGTCATTAAAGAATTGAAAAATACAAAGAGCTAGCAATCAAAATGGAAATACCCAGTACCAAACTTCAACTCTTTAAGCAAACTCCAAACAAGGAATTCGACACTAAGACACTCTTTACTGTCAAATTCCTTGCTCCAAAAGAAAAGATCAGGCCAGCCATGTTTGTTATGATGGAGGATCGATATCAGTCGGGTTTAACTGTAGCATAAACCACGTTATATACCATTTGGTACCTATACTACTTGAGATAGCCGACTTGAATGTTAAAAAGATGTTATATTGATGTTATGTCTTGGTTATACTAAGATGGTATATTAAGAAGGTCATAGTATGCTACAGTTAAACACGAATAGAATCCGCAATTATTTCCAAATGGCGGATTTGCGGCCACCCACGGGCGTTCCAACGAGTTTCCTCAAAAAGTTAGGAACATCCAAAGGCTTCAAAATTTTTGGATGTTCTTACAAAAAAACCTGTACATCCCTCTCTACGGTAGACTAGTAAACTAGTCGGTTATTACTTATAACCTTATAATAAAACTGTCAATCAAATAATGTAAACACTAATTAAATATTCAGCGCGCGTGAGAGAAAAGGAAAATAACCGACTAGAAGCTACTTCCAACGCCTTTTTTTCTTCACCTAAAATCGTAAGGAGAGACATACAGATTTCTGTATGTCTGACCCGTGCGGGATTGCATTTATTTTTCTTTCTGTTTATTGCGTTTTTAGAAATGCTCATTTATTTATATGTTCCCATGTTCAATGTTACTATGAAATATCATTTAGTCAAAAAAGTTGCATGGATTCTCAAAAACCTAAAAAAAGTTGTAAAATTAAACAACGTTTTTTGAGGGAAGTAGCTTCTAGTCGTTGAAATTCAGAAAAGAGACGCAACTTCTATTTGGAGCTTGATTTTTTGTATAATAGGTCTGTTTTCAACGACTAGTTTACTAGTCTATCTCTACGGCAATGAATTTTGAAATTAGCTGTACAGACAATCACCAAAATCACAGACCCGGTGGTAGGATTTTTTCAGCCAGCAGTGAGGTAGGATTGGCTTATTCGATTATTTTCAGTGGGGGACAAAAACTTGAGGATAAATTTCCACCGGGGACGATATTTTGACAAATTTTTCCAGCGGGAAGGGGTCCCACGTCAGTGGGTTTGTGAGAAAGGGGTGTAACAATCATGGTCAGAATGTTGACATTTCTGGGCTTTTTTGGGAGGAGTAAAAATAAACGGACCAAAACTCGTTGGAGATTGATATTCGCATGCTCTTATGGGGATTTGAATCCCATTGCTTTCCAGTGGGGATGAAAAACAGCACAATATTTTAATGCTGAACGACTGAACTGTAATAATTCACGCCATCCTACCTTAAAATAGTTTTGGAAAGCTCTGGCTATGTACTTGTCGGGTTGGACCAAGCAAACCCAGGCCCTCAAAGAGACTGATTTTTGGGGAAAAAAAATTTCGAATTTATCATCTTCATTTTTTTCATCTTTATTTTCGATTTTTTTAACCATTTTGATGTGATCTTTTCAACAACGAACAAGCAAAGCTTTTCACATTTTTAATTTTACTGACAGTTAATTTGAAAAGCTTAGCTATATCAGTAACACAATCTTCTAAAACATAGAAACTCATATTTAATAGCGGACACTTTCTAGGGAGCGGGGGAAAAACTAGACTGGAGTCGTTTATAATGCGTGTAATACTAATAATACCAATACTAATAATAATAATACGGGATTTAGTTTGTATAAACGACTGGAAGAATCCGGTGTTCCAGCCTTATAGATACCCCGGCTAGCTACGCAGAAACTTGTGTAGCGAGAAAACAATTTATCAAGCAACAACAAACTCTCAAAACGAAATCAACTCAAATGAAAAACTTTCAATACACAAATCAAATCTACACACATTTTTTTAACAAGAATTATTTTGAGGGACGTTTTTGCAGCGTGATTACGTGATTACGTGATTTAGAAATCTTTTCTTTGTGATTGCGTGATGAGAGGTCAAAACGTGATCGTGATTGAAGACAAGAAATTGCTTGATATCGTGATCAGAGTTACCGCTGGGGGAGGCTTATTCAAAAAACGTGATTTGAGCGGAATTATGAAATGAGACAAAAAAAGTTTAAGGATAAATGATAAATATTTTCAACAAAAAATTATTTAACTATAATTTTACAATCTAAGATCTACAAATAGAGTCAGTTTCAAAAGCAGTTTCATTTGATGTTTTCATAGATACAAATAAAGTCCAATCTCATTTCTTTTAAATGCAGTTAAAATATGAATAGGAAGCACTTTGCAATTGAAACTATATGTTCATGAAGATGTAAAACTATATCATAGAGGGGCTAGTCCAGTTTTGACCGGTATTAGAAATTTTTGGCCGGTACGTCGGTAAGAAAAATTAAGCTGACCTAAACAAAGGTCTACGAAGTAAACAAAGTAAGACAAATGGTCAAAACAAGCAATACCAACATTTTGTCCGTTTGTAGAAGAAACCCAGACGACGTCGTTTCATCGGTACGTACTGTGGAAAAGAATGATAGTTTAAAAATGTTAAAGTGGGAAGCACCGAAATTAGTTAAGAAATGCGAATAATTAACGATTGGATCTGAGACCAGTAGATTCTTAAGTAGTGTGCTTTCCCAGCTGGCACACAACGTTGTTTCGACGTTTTTCTAACGTTCACAATGTCCATATAACGTTAGAAAAACGTCGAAACAACGTTGTGTGCCAGCTGGGTTGGGCCGTTCATCAACCAATAAATGATAACTGACTTTTCAAGGTAGCTATCTCTTGGAATCGAGTGATTTGTAGAAACTTAACCTCTTCCTGTTTTGGGGTATAATTTATAATTAGGGGTGGAATAACTGACTCACTATAACTGACTCTAGCAAAGTGTTTGATTGTCCAAAATTCTTTTTTGAAATCTTACCTTTGCAAATGAAAGCACGCTCAAGGTTTGGTTGCGTCATCCAACTCAATAATTTAGATTCACGATAGATAAAACCATAGTTATCTTGATCTGTTCCGCTCCCAACATTTTGTCCCGAAAAAACCGATGGTCCCCAAGTCCAAAAAGTTTTGTCGATCCATTGCCATTTTCGTGCTGCACCAACTCCTTGTTTTAATGCTCCAATGTATGGTCTGTAGAGGTTCCTTTACAAAAAATGAATTCCAAATTTTAGGCCACGTGAACGCGTAAAGTAGGAAACTTTTTCTTTCGATAACTTTTGAAAACTATTGACATTCTTTATTGGATCAGTTCAAATGCAAAATTCTTCAAAATAATTTTCAAAGCAATTTAAGTAACTTGCCACTATACTTAGCATCATTCCGACTATAAAGTTACACAGTAATTGTAATGTTGTTCAGCCGAAACATATTCAAATCAACAGTTAAACAGTACTTATTTCTTTAATTTTTTTAATTTCTTAATTATTTTTGACGATTTTAGGAGAATAAATTGTTAGACTTTGTGCTCGATTAACTCAGCTCTCACTTATTACACCCTCATTCAGCACTTTCTCTCATTTCGACTCTTACAATTAACGTTAAGAAGCAAAAAAAGGACCCTAAAGGGCCGCCACCGTAGCATACCTGCTTTCAACGTTGGCTCCAATAAAGGCTTTCTCTTCTTCACTTGAGATACTTGTCAAATGACCTCCATGTTCTTGACAAAAACTTTCTGCATTTGTCCAATTCATTTTAACGGTTGAGAAATGGTAAGCTATATCTTTCGAACAGTCCGTTTTTTTCACGAACTCAACGCCTGAAAAATTAAGAAATATTTTGTCCGATTTTCTGTTTCCCAGGAGGGAGGGTACTAGGTTTGCATGCAAAATGACGAGGAGTGCCGCACGATTTTTGAAAGTATGAAATTATAGGGTCTATACTGAAATCGACATGAAAAAACCCGAAATTTTGTGAATTTTGTCCCTTACCGGGACTTTTTTTGGCATAAATATTGGAACTTTTGTTTTTTTGTAACCCTTAGGGGGACTGATTAGATATTGCGATTTTTATGACCATGAGAGTGACTTTGAAGGTCCAAAAAGGCACCTTTAAGGCACCTCCATTTGACTAATTACCCCCAGTCTGTTTTTTCAAACTTATTCGGCTTTTTTTAAATCTCAATGCTATTACACCATTGATTTTCCCGGTCTCCTCCGGAGGTCAAACCTTTTTGAGACTCTCTAAATCATTGATTTCGACCCTAAAAAATGCATTATTTGGCCAAAACAGAGGAATTTTTTTTTTTTTAAAGAAAATCTTACCTTTTTCCTTTTCTTTCTGCACATCTATGCCGGATGAAGGAACTTCGAAGTAAAAGTAATTGAAAGATATTAGTTACAAGCTTGGTCACGGTTGTTGTAATACAATGATTATCTCCTTTGCAATACCGTACTTTCGGCTTTCTTTCTTAGAGTCCCCTCAGCATTCAAACGCGCCAAAATGACAAAAGATTCGGATAGTGCTGTGGTACAGCCATTTTGTAATAAGATAAAACCAGGATGGCGCCACTCGAATTTTGCAGAAATCTTAATTCCCAGTGGAAATACTGCATGTACGACACAAAGGATATAAAATATACCGAAACTCAAAAAGTGCGTCTGGTAGCTTGAAAATAGTCATGTGAAATAATGCTTGACAAATTGTAGATCGGAGAGAATGGAACCTTGTAACAATGGAGTTTTACCTTTGCAGATGAAAGGACTTTTATCCAGTGGTTGAGCTGTCCATTTCCATTTTTTGTCTTTGGTTCCAAAATAATACCCATAGATATCAGCAGTTGTTTTACTACCATCCTCCCACCCATACCAAATAGATGGCTGCCAGGTCCAGGTTGTATTGTCTAACCATTTCCAAACTCTTGCAGCACCTACCCCTCGTCTTACTGCACCGATGTATGGATTCTGCAAATTCCTGCGATATAAATCAAAACTTTTGTTAGGCCAAGAACTTTCGCTTTAATTGTGCACTCTTTTTACTAAAATGTGGAAACCATGTTAGTGTGATTAGAATAACTCCCTTGATAGTAGTTTCAACATATCAAAGATAGTTGTGGGGAACATACAATGCTTGATTTTCCCGGCCTGCGTTGGAAAGGTTTGAATTTGGAATGGGAAAGACCCTCTAAATCAGACATAAGACGAAGGTCTTGTAAACGATTAACTGCTTTTCCTCTTCACCCTTGAAAACTAATAGCTTGTACACACCTGTCAACAGCATAAGCATTGATAAAATCATTTTCACGTGCATCCTTTATACTCGTCAAATGACCTCCGTATTTTTGACAAAAATCTTCGGCTTCTCTCCAACTCTTTTTAACGGCAGAGAAATGATAGGCGAATTCATCTGTACAATTCACCATTCGCACAAGTTCGATGCCTGAAAAAAAAAGGTCCATGGAGCTTTGATTAGATTCCATTTTTAGAACCTCTTCTTCTTGTCCTATTGATTATTGGAAGATTCCAGAAAATTTGGTTTAAATATTCTTTAATTTCAATATTGAATACTTCAAACATAGATGTTTGTGAATCATTCTAGCGACCGTAGTGTAGTGGTAGAGCATCCGGCTACGATGTGCCAGGTTGTGGGTTCAACCCCCACCCAGGTCCTACCAAAGATTCCCAAAATGGTACTTGATGCCTCTTTGCTTGATGCTCAGGAATTAAAGAGAAGGATCAAGGGTAAGTGGAGCAATCCAGGGAGAAAGAGTGGCGCCCTCCCCTACCTTCGGGTAGATAGCTATCGAAAGAGGAGCCTTCGGGTCACCTCCAACTGCGGTCACACACTTGCTTACTTATACGGTGTCTTTCCTAGCTTCTTTCATTAAGAAATAGAGTAGTTCTAAAGCAAAAAGCTTAGCCTGTAGGTAAAATGGTTTTCTCACCTTCTGAATCAGATGCTGAAGCATAAGTGAGAAACACTACAAGCACCAACGAAATCATTGCCATATCTTCAAAAGGTCCTTCAAAGTGTACAAAACTTCCAATATATCTTCGTACAGTTCAAGTAGTTACCAATCTTCTTTAAGTACCTTCTTCGAACTTCTAATGATGTGCTTTGAACACTTACTGATCTTTCAGACCTCTTTATACCTATTTTGGTACGTTTCCCACTTCCCACTTTTCAACAATACTTAAAGTGACTGCATGTTCTTATTTTGATAATTTGTCAATTTTTTTCAAAGATTTAATGCCAAAAAACTTCCTACTTAATTTCTTTAAAACTAAATCTCCTACTTCTTTGATTGTTGATAATACCATAATAGGTCCCTTTAATACATGCTTTCAAGATTGCTAAATTACAAATTATTTAAATTCCATGATCTCCTAAATAAGCTTCTAAAACCAGTTCAGCCTTGCTTCTAAAGGGATAAAGAAATTGCGCTTAAACGTCCTGTTACCTAGAACTTTTCTTCATCTTTGATCATTCGAACGCATGCTGATATCTACAATTATAAGAACATGTATATATATCGGACGGAGGATCGAGACAAAAATACCATTAGATGCTAGAAATTATAAGAACATGGCTTCAATTGCTTCGATGAACAAAATTTAAGAACATTTTGAGGCTTTACGGACTCTTAAACACGCGATTTCTTGGGGAAATGGACAAAATGGTCTATTGGGTGTTCTTATAAAAAAACTTTTAATGCCCTTAAGCGTCCTATTATCTAGAACATTGCTTCATCTTTTAATCAGTCAGCATGTTAAAATTTGTGAGAAAAAAAGATGATTTCATAATACACGTTAAGGAAATTTCATTAATAATTTACTGTGCTTGTTTAGGCTAATAAGGGAGACTTCTCAGTAAAACCAATTTGAGATCTTTTAAGGTAACAGAGGAAAACAAAGTCAATGAACCAATAAACACCCGGGAAAGGCGTTGTAAAGTCAGGGAGTATTTTTGAAAGTAGAGCGGATCGAAGCGGATCTACAGTATCAAGTTAATGAAAAACTTGGCTTTTGTCTTTTCATGGTCACCTCACACCAGGCAATCCATCCCTGGAGCCATTCTACTAGCTGACTTATTTACTCGAATTCGAAGAATGTGATGATCCAAAAAAATTCTTATGAAATTTCCGCTGTCTTTGCATCTTCGCCTCGAAGTGTTATAAACATCCCCGGAAAATTTACCCCCGAACAATTACCCTCAAGGACATCATCATCATCTTTCGACCACGGTGGATTCTACCCTCTGGCACCAGGAGTCTTGGTCCCGCATAGCAGTATCCAGGTCACGGTAATCAAATCAAGTGACCCTGCTCACTGCGTCAGTCAAACTAAATTTCTTCAACTTCTGCGGAACTAGTTTGGGCTTCCAATGAATTAGAGACGAGACAACTTCTGAGGTCACGCGAAGGCAATGACCAGTGGATTGGACTCGCTTAGCTTTTAAGATGGTAGAATAGGCTTAAGCGAACCATATATGGTGTTTTTGTTGGGTGATCATGCCAAGAGAGATTTATAACTCTTCTTAAAAGTCTTGTATCTGTTCCGTTTAGTTGTTTTTCCAATTTTCGAGTTAGAGACCATGTGTTTCCGAACTATAGAGAAGAATAGGTTTTATAGCAGATTTGAAAACTTTGACTTTGAGCTTTTGCTCGAGAAGCTCCGATGACCTGCACGCCATGCAAGGGCCTTGTGAATCTTGAAATCCTTTTCCAAAAAAAAATATAGTCCTCGAAGACAATTGCCCTCCCATCCCAGGACAATTTCTCCCGAAGACAATTGTCCTAAACGACCTAAACAGAAATAATTTAGTTTAATATTTGGCTGGTTGAAGCGGGGAAATTGTCCAAACCAATTGCAAAGGTGCAATCATTGGGGATTGTAAAAAAAACCATCATTTAGATCATTTTTTAATGATTAATTTCTGATAAGAAAGAGAACATGCGCCTCGTGTTACATTATTAAATTAGAACAGATCTTTATCTTAAGGTGTCATGTCGATTGATTCCGTCTTTAAGTTTCCAAGGTGTCAAAATTAAACTTGAATTGAAAATGCGTGAAATAGAAATTGATTGAACATCTATCACAAACCAAAGGACATAGCATTGATATTTTTGAGCAGCAAATGCATTCTATAAACGCACATAAAAAAAACATATCGACTTTGTTAATGGCTTTGGAAGAAACAGGTAATAAGGCGTGGAGGAGTCACTTTGGGATGAAAAATTATTATTGTTATGTCGGTAGTCCGTTATGATGCTGACGGTGTCGAAAGATAACGTTGGTTAGATCCCCGTTACAAAGTGAATGAGGGAGCTAAGATGCCAAAATATACCGAGTGTACCAGCAAGTTTCGGTTTGTGGGCTGAAAAATCTAGTCAGACACCTTGATGATAGATACACCCCCTTCTCACAGACCCACTGGGACCCCTTCCCACTGGAAAATTATAGTCTAATTTTTGTCCCCACTGTAAAATAATCAAATCAACTGATCCTCACTGCAAAATATTATGCTATTTTCCCCATCCCTACTAATTTGTCTGACTGTTTGAAATCAGTGGAATTTAAATCCCCAATCAAGTTTTAGTCCTATTCTTACCCCCACTGGCTGGAACGATCCTACCGGGTCTGTGAGAAGGGAGTGTATAGATAGTGTATTCTATAAACTGTATAAATCTATCAAAACATATACGGGTGTAAAATGTTTCCTTTCACGGAATTGCAACAAACACAGTTTCAAAATCTTACACCGTATGTTGAAATACGATATCGTGTTACTTGACATGACTAATAATCTAGTGGTATGAGATCTTCTTGTTTGTTTTACTAAGTCAATGAATTTGCACACCAAAATTTACTGTTTAATCATCTACGACGGAGAGCCTCCATGCCATATTTGATAGTGTTTCTGAAGAACCAAACTCCTTCTCATGGAGTTTTCGAGATCAATCGATTTCATATTTCACAAATCTTTTTGCAAATAGTAGCATAAATTTTCGGGTTGTATATCATGTAATGCAAACGGAAATTTTATCAGACGTTTTACAAAATATCTCGGATGCGGATGAGGAGTTGATACAATAGAGAAGACAAATATAAGTCTGCAGTCAACAAAAATTTAGATGCCGGCGGAAGAAACTAATAAAGAAATGTTACAGGGCTGAAGAAAGACAATTAGCATACCTGGTAATCAAAGCAAAAATGGCCGTCTTTATCATAGTTCTTCCGGCACGGGTTACTTTCGATAACATTTTTTAAAGAGTTCTTCATTGTGACGTGATAGAAGACAATCTCGACATTTCACTTCATTTTCATTCGGGATCTTCGTTGTTTACATAAACTTTCATGTTTCTTCATTCGTTCCTCTTTGTATCACGCTGAGCCCTAAAATTTGAAAACTTTTTGATTTGACTGTTCTTATTCTTCTCAAAACTTCAAGGATTTCGAGAATACAGATTGGAAAGTAAGAATAAATTAATGCTTTAATCATTGAACTAAAAACGCTGGAAAATTCTGTCGATAACTTATACATCAAGATTCCTTGGAATACTTGAAACTAATTGTTACCACCGCAGCAAGTTTAAAACAAGTGGAATGGAAAAACCAGGAATGGGAAAACCGTCTACTTTTCGCTCTTTGTCTTGTGACTTTAAATCCAAATATAGTAACAATTAGGCTCCAATATTTTTAGCAGGTTTAGTTGGAGAGCATTTTAGCTTTCTTGGTCTTTTGTTTCTTAAATCTTCTTCTTTTCACAGAGTAGAAAAAGTATAAAAATGAGGCTTGTTTACAGGTCTTTAATATACACGGTATTATTTCACCAGTTGGTCAACACAGAGGAAGCTTCTAGTTGTTACAAATCACAAGAAAACTTATTGGAATGTCAAATATTACCTTATTATCTCGATTATCAAGAAGTCAAATGTATGGCCAAAGCAGAAATTGAGACTGAATCAGCGAGGCAATATATTTGTAATTCAAAGACAGGATACTGTTGGTATCCCGAATGTCAAATGAGATTGACCAACAATGAGTTTCGGAGAGAAATCGTAGAAGAATGCACGTGTACAGAAGCTAGTAAGAAATACTGTAAAGCCGCTATAGACGCTGAAAAAAGAAGCTGTGTTAAATTGACCCGTTATGAGTCGCATCAATGGGCTACTTGTAAAAAGAGTACTGAATTAGTACAAAAACCGATGACTTCTGGATGTGGGTACCCAAAAGAGTTTTGCTGGTACCCATGTCAGAGTGAGAGGCATGGGGAAGAGTCAGGCGAAGTGAACAGGGACTGCTCATGCTCCGATGGGTATAAAATTGTACCGTCATTGAGATTAATTTCTTTTTACACGTGTAACGTATTCCTGTTATTGAAGATAATGGTTTACTAATAATCACTGGGAAATTGGATTGAAACTTTTTGTTTCCAGTCGAGAAAGAGCTTCTCGAAGCTGACCTTTGGAAGAGATGGTACCACATAGTTTACACATTGACTTTCAGAGCATTAGTAGCTCAAAATCATACCATCGAAAAGCTAACAATTTATTATTACAGACTTCTTGCTTAACGAGAGCACGATTTAGAAGACCTTATAGGGGAGGGGGTTGAAATTATGATTTTTATTCTTGTACATAATTCTTTATGAAAGTTTTGAAATTTTATTTTAATTGCTTGAAGATTTGAATCAAAATTTAACAACCATATCACTCTCGCACGTCGCAGACACTGTCCAGGATGGAAATACCTCTTTGATTGTCCAAACTCCCTAGAATGGAGAAACATTGCTCATACTTTAATTAGTTTATGAATCTCACTCCCCCTTTTCCATTTATGAGTAATAAATGATAATTACGTCATCATTACATTACAAAAAAACATCTAAAGAATCTTGCTTGCTCAGCAAATTTCATTAAGAGAATTCATGACAAAAAGTGCGTAATGTTTGACAGCTAGGCTATATAAGCAATATTAACGGAAACAAAATTTGCGATTGTCAAGTTTCCTGGAAGGTCGCATCATGACATTTTGTTCATTGTTTGATTGGTCAATAATTCGCCTATCATAATTACATAGAAGGAAATATTATTACAGAGGTTAAAAGGTTCAAACCGTGCTACATGAAAATGCACAGTCGAAGCAAATTTTTCAAAATGTCTTACATAATTTTGTTGGGGTAGAGACAAAGAGACTTTCATTGATTTGTGATTAGACATATTTATGTATTTTCACAAGTTAGCACCAATAGAGTTCAAAACTCTTGTTTTGGTTGGATTTTTTTTCTTGGCAAGTAGTTACTAAATTTTTTATACGTTTCTCCTAGGAGAGTTTTTTTTCGTGGTTTTCATCTTTCTATATTTTTCTTCAACTCTGTGAAGTTTGGAAGAAACAGTGAAAATATATATAGCGTTTTGCATTGTTAGGGTTGTTGTAGTGTGGAAGGCGATAGTCTAACTGCTATTCTATGCGTTCAGAGTTTGATCTTATTTTAGTTTGATACAAAGCCAGAATCTTTAACAAGAGAGGAGGAGGTTGGGAACGATAGCGACCTCATGGAAAATAACATCCCTGTCTCCTATGATCAGCTTTATCGAATATAATTTCCTGGTGATTTTAAACCAAGGGTGGGACTTTTTACCTGAGATAGGGGAGTTTACGGATACGTACCCTTTCAAATCTGGTAATACGTTACTTTTGGGGGCAACTTTCTTAAGGCTTTGTTAGCAAAATTTCCAGTCTTCGAACGAAACAAGTTATGTAACAGTATGCTCGCGTAGCACCACATCCACGTGATCCCCCTTGATTGTATGTAATTGTAATTTTCTAATGAGACGCCAAAAATTGTCTTGACGCAAAACAATAGCATACCGTCGCGAATCTAAAAATAGACATTGATTTTTATGTTTGACTGAAATTCAATCCCATCACCCTTTGCGTTTATATACGCTTGCACGCAAATTACACTCAATTACAAAGAACAAGTAATAACTTTCACGACTTTTGAATTGAGACGAAAAGGATTGTGGGATTGAATTTCGGTCAAATGAGAGAAGTAATAATCATGACCTGCGCGACGAAGCGCTATTGAAAAACATACCCATTTATTGTAAGGATCAGAAAATTCTTATCGGGACTCGGTTTTCTCTCACTATTGTTCTTATTTTGTTCTTACTTATATTCTTAGTAAGGGGTTCTTCTTTGTCTCTTTCATTTCTTAAACTTTAAACCTCGATTAAAATCCAATAAAAACGGTTTTTGGATTGTTATTCTTATAAAATTGTTTTGATAAGATTTTTCACTGAGAATGGAGCTCAAGTGACCACTATAGAAGTCACTGTCAAGTAAGTTGTGACGCATGTGTCAACAAGTAATAAAAATCTGAGGCTGGGTTGCCAAATATACACCCCTTTTTCTTTTATGCAAAGATTGAGCCTCAAAATATAAGAATAATTTAAGAAAATATAGTAGTTTACTAAAGAAATGGCGCTAGGCTGCAAAACCTTATAATATTGTTACAATGTAGTTGTTTTTCAATTTTTGGCGTCAAAAGCCTTATGTTCTTACATAATTTGTTCTTATATAGAAAAAAGAGTATAGTCAAATAAACATGGGGTGACCACGTGATGTGTTACTGTAGTGTGTATCGTTGCATGAAAATGTGGACTGATACTTAAACCTCGGCCCTTCTATTTTTAACCAACATAAGTGTGTAAAGACATCCTCATAAAAAAAATGACCGAAATTCTTCAAAAAGTTGCTGAAACAGCGGATAAAAGTAATCATTAGAAACTAGACAGTCAAGCATTTATTAAATATCGATCCCAACCAATTTTGACATCTTTATTCATCTTAATTAACCCAAATCTTTCTAATCATGAGATGAGATTAATCATCAATAGATCTGTGAACTTTTTCATATCAATACTACACGTTTTTTATATAAGGAACACGTTTCTAAGGAACTCAAGGCTAAAAATGGTCTGAAAAATAAGGAATTTATAAGGAACTGCCCAGGCTAAGAATAAAAAAATAAGTTAAGAAACATAGAGTTAAACTTGAACTTGCACACTTTACAAGAGCCTAAACAAATAAATGACAAAATATTGACGAAACAACATTCAATAAACGTCTTTTTCTGTACTGTCATCCTTTGTTATACTTATACATAAGTTGTATACTTAGAAAATCCAAACAAGTAAATAAGGAACTCGATAAGGAACTTTGAGGCTGAAATTCTCTGGAAACATAAACTCCAGGCTAGGAGCCAAGTTAAGGTTCCTTATAAAAAAATACGTGTGTACTACTAGTACGTCAGTGTATGAGGGGAAGTAAACAATTAAATAATAATGATCGACTGGATTGGCTGGATATCATATTCGTCTCGAAAGTAGTATTTAAATGCTTTGGGATGCTTGTTTATGCTGCTACCTTTAAAGAGCTATACTACGCACTGCAAGTGTTTGTTTTTGCTTTGATTGTTATTTTTCATATGCGTTTTGGCTGTCTGTTCCTGTTTGCGTATGTTTACTTAGAAAGTCTGTAGTTTTCCGTCCTAGCAACATTTTCCTTTTTCCGAAAGTGGGCGTAGCAGTCAAGATCTCGCACTGATGCTGCACAGGCTTAATTAAGCAGATGCTTAGGTGCATACCTGTTTTCTAGCAACATGAATTTAGAGCTGATTGGAATGGAAGTATTTAAGCTGACATCATGCTTTTATTGAGTTTATTTACCGTATTACTTCTTTTAAACACCCACTTCTTTTAAAGCCAATCCCCCTAGAATAAACGCCCTTCCTAAAAAACAAATTATTGAATAAACGCCTGGGGGCGTTTATTTGAAGCAATACGGTATTTGAACTATGTTCATTTTATTTTCAGAGAAACGAAAAAACACAAAAACACAAAAACACATTATAAAAGAATACACAATGGTCAGACACAACATTCAAGTTTTCCTGGTGATCGCAACACTGGCCAATCAGATATTCGGTACGACAGTCACCCTTCTCGAACCCTGCACTGTGGAGAATGATGAGAAATGCGACGTCCTTCGTTTCTACAATCAATACCAAACAGTGAAATGCATTAAAAGAGAAACAGTTCGAATTATCGGTAAAGGAGATTATGAATGCAGGAATGATGCCTCAAGAAATCCTTCCAAGATGTGTTACTACCCTGAGTGCCAACTAAGGCTTACAGACAACGGATTCGAGCCTAACGTGCGTCAACAATGCAGATGTGTCGAGATGAGTAGGAGTTATTGCAGAGATCAAATCGATGTAGGAAAAACACAGTGCATGAAACTTGAAAGATACAACAGTGCTCAAAAGGTGACCTGCATGAGTTCGATCAACCATTTTACGCGGTGCCAATCATCTTCTCAAACACATTGTTGGGTTCCATGCCAGTCGATCAAACATCACGAGGAGTCCGGCTTCGTCCGCGAAGACTGTTCTTGTGATATCAATGCAGGGTTTCTAACCAAACCAAGTTTGATAGTTCACTTGCTTGTCCTCCTGATGGGGTTTTTGGTAAAGAAACTTTTCTAGCTTTCTTTATAAGATAGCAGATTCACTTACTTTTAAAATGGCATTATGGCGCTGTATCGACGGCAAGAAAGTTATAACGGTTTTGTTGACTTTGATACAACACTAAAAAAAAAACTCGCTCGAGGGAAATTGCAGATTTCTCTGTTAGGGTGACCCTGAGAAATAACCCAGAGATTTGAATATTGACACTTGACACTATAAAATTGTAAAAATTAAAGCCTTTTTATCTTTTTGTACAGTTTGTATATAATTATGAGACATCTTGAAACAATTTTTTAATTACAGAAATCGAAGAAATTATTCCTGAACTATTTGGAAAATTAGAGAATTAGAGTTTTTTTGACGTCAATAACCATTAAAATTTCAGGTTTTGACGTCGCTGGCGTTTTTGCTTTTAAGTCCTCTACACCTTATTTGGCGAACCTTCGCATGCTATGATTGGTTTTCGGGTACGTAATCGTTAAACTTCAGGGGTAATACTTTATCATAGCGATGAGTGACGTCACGCCACTCTTTGTATTCCCAAGAAAGGCCTTTTCGAAGGCCCAAAGTTCTTTATATCGAGGTTTCACTAACATAGAAGATATTTACCAAAAAACAATGTGTAAGCAGTGAAATTGACCAGGTGCATTCTCCAACTATATCTTATTCACAATATCTCAAAATCTTTAAAAGCTCAGACAAGCATCTGATAGAGTAGACCTTGTCCTCGCTGTCAACTGCAGTTGAAAATAAAAAAATACCCTGTGCCAATGCAAGTGACACCAATCTACCCATCTAGCCCATCATATTACATAACACTCATGAAACTCAATACGCTCTTCTCGAGATGCATAAATTTATTGCTGTCCTCGTTTTCAAACAGATTTCATTGCTATGAAATTATACATTTAAACCAATTTAAATTCTCAAAAGGCAAACATTAACTCTAAAACAAAAGTACTTGAAATTCAAAATGTCTCATGAGGTGTAACCAACACAATTATCATTGTGAATATGTAATTTTATAGCAATGAAATCTGTTTGAAAACGAGGACAACAATAAATTTATGCATCTCGAGAAGAGTGTATTCATTACATCAATAGTACGACCTTTCTCTTCCTAGAAAAAATACCGGAAATTGATGACTTTCCAGTTAAGTTTTTTCATACAATATCACAATCAATACTTTGTGAACGAATCAATGTCATACATTGTAATGATAAATAAAACAGCCTTAATGACGGCTACAAACTCCGGTAATTGTCACGAGTCAGCCTTTCTTAATATATCTAACATAAAATTTAAAAGAGTATATCCTAGTAAGTGCGAGCGCAAACGCAAACAAAAATTGGGAAAGCAAACCGAAAAGATCGGGAAATCGAACCCGACTATCGCGATTGATCGGATTTACGCACAATTACAAATGAAAAACACTGATTTTAAGAAACTCCGGAGTTTAATTATGTACTATCCTTCGCTAAGGTTGCGAACGAAACAGCACATCATCATATAGATATAGTAGAGCAAAAACGGTACTTGCCAGCTCGAAATCTACTAATATACTGATATACTGAGCCTCGTGTTTTTTGGAAAATGTTGTGTAAGAGTCCACGTAAAATATTGATCTAAAAAGCGTTCAAAGTCGATCCCGAAGACACTTCAAAGTCCATTAATGCAAACATCGTCATACGCATGCGCATGTACCAAATGGAAGGAATAAAAACACGAAAACCTCAAGAATCAGATAAAGCAAGTAATCAGGTATTCTCTTTATAAAAAGTCGAAAAATCATGATAGAGAATTGTTTCAAAAAGTCGAAAAAAATCATTTTTGTTGAAACTTCTGACGGTTGATGAAAATTTTCGAAATCAGAATGTATTTTAGGCTATTTTTCCAAGAAACTCATAGTAAGTCGAAAGGTTTATTAAGTTAGTGAGAGTATTTTGAGGCCTAAAATTTAAAGCTTCATTATGCTAGAAAGAGTAGGGTTCGTCAGAACTATTTTTCAAAATTTGGAAATCCTTCATTGCGTATTCTCGCGACTTAAAAAAACTTGGCTCTTGAAAAAGTCTATGAGATGTTAAGTTAGCTCGGACCGGGTACCTCTTAAACTCGATGAATCAATGCTTGAATCTGTTTTATTGATGAAAAATTTTTTTCATTCCTACTAACAAACCTTAAGGATTGATAATCTTTTTTCCAGCGGCAAAATGGATTTGAAATTCACTTACTGTAAACTCGTTGAAAATCTTGTCATCCAATTTGATAACCACTTAAATGACAAAAAATGTTCTCTGGTTGATACGTTGATAGCAGTGTAGTCTTTGTGTTTTATGTGGGAAAAGGATTTCATTTGACTCCAGTACTCTACATCGGTAACAACGGCTACATCGGTAACAACAGCTACCAGTCACCTAAAGAAAGTTAAAAGAAGCAAGATAAGATTATTGCGACACATATGATGTTTAGTGGGGCTTAAGCAGCGTATAAAGAAGGTGTTTGTTTGGTCAACTTTAATCTCAAATTTGATTACTGCCCCTAGAGTCAAGAGATTAATAAATGCTTTGGAGAAACATTTGGAATTCTTAGATTTTACATTTGTCTCAATAAATATTTTTCCTCGATTTTAGATAGGCCCTTATCATTATAAAACATGTTATGATTTTAGATGAAAAAAATGAATGTCAATTTCACCCTTTTGTCACACGTGTTCCTTTTGGTCATGTTTACGCATGCGCAAGATGACAAGTCGTGCACCAAAGAGCAAGAAAACGAAGAATCATGCAAATCAGTCGCTTTTTATCTGCACTACCAAAAGGTGACTTGCTTGCGTAAGAAAACCATTGAAGATTTATCAAAAAAGAAAGACACTTGCGATTCATTGACAGGTTATTGCTGGTACGAAAAGTGTCAAAAGGGGTTTACTAATTCAGGGTTTTTCCCTGAGGTCCGTCCACAATGTCAATGTGAAGAAGTTAGTCAGAATTGGTGTAAACACAAGATTGACCACAACAAGAAACGTTGTTTGAAATTACCTAATTATGATAATTATCAACACGTGACCTGCTTGGAAACGAAAGAAGTTTTACTGAAAGCGTTCAGTGGATGCCCTTTCCCAGAGACTCATTGTTGGTACGCTTGTCAACAAGAGAAATATGGACAAGGTGATGGAAAAATTCAATACGACTGCGCATGCTCAGATTCAATGGTTGTTCACGTGACTCAATATCTTGTCTTCATTTCATTGGTGGTTTATGCTGTATTTTCAAATTTATTCTAGATGTTAAAATCTAGTAGTTGAATAAGTTTTTAGAAGAAGTATTTTGAATACTAATTGTTTCAGTTGATATTTTTTTATGTGATTGGTATACGTATTTTTTTTTTAAAGCATCCAAAATTTTGGAAGCCTGAAATGTTCTTAACATGTTCTTATTTTCACCATTTTTGTTTATTTTTGTCCATTTATCTATGAAATCAGGTGTTTTAGTTCAACTTTACAGAATACCCAAATTCACTGACCTATGATGGGGCTCATTTAAAATGGGTCATAATCGAAAATGATTTGAAACTGAATCACCAAGACCTATCTGTTGAGCTGATAGAGGTAGAATATAACCTCCCTCAAAGAATGTTAGAGTAGGTATTTAGGACTGGCAACGGCTATTGAGAAGTGATACCTAAGGAATTTTCACTGAGCTTTAGGACGACAATTTCTTCGTTTTCACGTGACACATTCTTCCAAACGAGTTGGTAAATGTCACTTTCAATCTAGCGTTATATGTAAAAACTATCCCCAATAACAAAACTTGTGTTAAAATCTTTCAAATGTAATTTCATGTGTCACAATGGGGTCACAATTTGAAGTTTTAACTTTTGCAGACAAAGATATACGACACTTTCAGCGATAAAATCATTGTATGAATTCACTTTTGCAGTGTCATTTATTGTTTCTTTCGCTGTTTGTCATTTAATATAAATTTGTAATATTCATGACGTAATTTTTTCACGTGCAACCTCTTGGCAATGACCGGACTTTGCCACCAGTTTTATCGTTCAAAATGAATTGAAGTGTGGGTGTTACGGTCTTTTGAACGGTGAGTAAGCAAAAAAAGAAAGGTTAAGAAAGGAAAGATACAAATTATTTTTTTTCATTTTTATGGATTATTTTTCAAATTATTATTAACATAGTCAAATCCAATTTTCTAAAAATGTCTAAAATTAAAAAAAGATACAGAATGACCATTTAAACTGGTCCTGGTCTTATTATAGTTCCAATAACCCATGGTATTTTATTTTCAAATCACGTACCAGTGAAGCGTTAAACAGTTTCATAAACTGGCTCCATAACTGCATTACATCCGGAATTCTCATAAATATCCGGTATGACCATATCATCATTTACGGGTGGTTGAAACTTCGGAACACTCGATGGTTTTTTATAAATTTTTGTTTTTGAATTTGGATTCTCACAATCCATTTTTACATAAGATGAGAAATTGTTTTTATTGATATCTTTCGGATCTTGATCTATATTCTCCATTGACCGCTTAAAAAGATTAAAACTAGTTCCCGGTAAAGCTTCATCTGTTGGAGTTTCAATACTGCTATAAATATTGTCCGGAGCTGACGGTGATTGTTGACCTCTTTCAATGGACGCTGGTGTGAGATCTGTATAAGTTATTGAAGCGTTCGAATGCTGTGAATTGAATCTGAAAGTTTCAAGGCTTTTATATTCACTATTAGACTCTGGCAACTGTAGGCCTTGGTACGTGTTTGAGGTATTTGATTGTTGGCTGTGCATTCGTTTTAAATCAGTATATTGTTGCGAAGTTGGAATATTCGTTTGTGATGTAGAGGTCACACTCCCTATTCTTTCATACTCTGCATCTTCGTAAGCTTGACCATTCTCTTCACTAATAGGTTCACCATCTTGATTGTTTTGTTTGTTGCGGTTACTATGGAGACGTTGGTACAACAAAAAAGTGGAAATTGCGACTAGCAGTATTATGATTGCAGCGACACAAACAATGATGATGATTTTTGTTATTTCGTTCTCGTCCGATTTCGCGGGCACTAAAACATTTTCATCCCCTGGAAAGTATTAAGAATAAAGAATGTCTGAATAAAAGTCCTCTATTGTTTAAAGAAATGAAGCAATACAGCACGCATGAAAATTATTCATATGGGTTATTCTCAAATTCCATTCTTTACAACAATTTTCTCGTTCCAACTAACCCAATATTCTTCAAAAACAACGGAGAGACCAGGAAAAGGGAGAAGAGACCAAAAATTGTTTACCTTTTACACTGAAAGTCACATTCAAAGTTGCATGTTGTCCATACACCGAAATTGGTCGAATATTTTTGGGACAATTGGTTTTACAAGCCACAACGATTGCTGACATCCAATCTCCTCTATAGTCCTTCTCTTCAAACACCAAATCAGTGTCTTCCTCCAAGAATGAGATCCAATCCCCAAACTGTGAGTATTTACAAAGTCCTTTTGATACAAACACAATCACGGTATTGTTTGGGAAGTTCTGGATGTATTTTATGAAATTGAGTTTGTTTTTTTTTCTTTTGGAAGATTCCCAGATGTCCCAGAAATAGCTTTTCATTGGTTGATCGAAGCTTTTGTTTTTGTATTTTCCATTCGTTGTGTTCAGAACGAGGACGTATAAGCCCCGTTGCGGTTGGACAAGTTCTTTGTTGTCGACTTTTAAGGTCAACTTTGAATCGATCGCACATGAAGACTTTGCTTGAACATCCACTGAAGTTAAAAAATAGTAATATGGTTTTTTATATTCTTTCTTAACTTGGGTCTTGAATTCAGAAGAAACCTGTTGGGAATTCATAATTCTCCCACGTCATCAGTAAACAGGGGCGTATTCTAATCAAACCAATGGAAATATTTTACCTGCTCCTGTGATGTTTTGTTGACAACACACTAAACAAATAAATAAAATAATCAATCCATCTTTATTGTTTGTTTCACTTCTTCTTGAAGAAATTTTCATCTTGATTTTATGTTTTTGCCTTGATTTTACTGTAAAAATGGACAATCGATATTAAAATTTATACACAGTAAAAAGAGACTAACTACTTGAATGTATGATCATATTTGTTTGACTTTGAACACTGTAGAGAGTAAATTTAAAGAAAGTAAAGGCTGTGACCAACTTTCGAGTTGACATATCACAAAATGAGAAAAAAATATAAAGTCAACCCTATATATGTAATAATAAGATTAAAAGTTTATTTGATAGTTATCAGAAAGATTTACATTTAAAAGAAGGGAAATGTACGAAAGAAAAAGTGACGTTGATTTCACGGAAATTTGATGTGTTTTCAGGAAAAGGAACAAAGAAAATAGGTAACGTTACACAATAGAGTCACAGTTTGTGGTGTAACTACAATAAAGAGATTGTTAAAGTGTTTTTAGGCAATTTTTGATTATTTTTCAAAGAAATTCGTTATAATCCAGGGCCGTTTGATCCCGCGTTTGATGAACAGCATATTACATACACGGGTCGTAATTATAATAACAAATATATTCATTGCTCTGATTGAGAAAAAGTATGGGTTTGCCTAATGAGGTATAAGTTTAGAGCAGTAAAAGAAGATCGAAAATTTTATACATTGCTTTCGAGATTAAATGTGAAAACTGGCAATGACTGTAGATTCGATCTGTCGTTCAAAATGTGCCCCAAATCTTATAATTTCACTTTTTATTACTGAAAATATTATTATTGAAAATTCCCTTCTGGCCCTTTTTCATTGAAACACCCCCTTTTTTCTTGAGATATTCCTGTATCTCTTGAATGACTCTGTATTTCTTGAAACACCCCTGTATTTTTTGCAAACCCCTGTATCTCTTACAACATCCCCTGTATCTCTTTAAACGCCCCCTAAATCTCTTGAACACCCCTGTATATCTCATGCAACACCCTCTGTATTTCTTGAAACACCCTCTGTATCTCTTGAAACACTCCTGTATCTCTTGGAACACTCCTGTATCTCTTATCTTATCTTTTGCAACACCCTTGTTTCTCTTGAAAAACTCCTGTTATCTCGAAATGCTCCCTGTGTCTTTTGAAACACCCTGTATATCTTGAAACACCCCTGTATATCTTGAAACACCCCTGTTCAACTCTTAGAGCTTTTGACGTCATACAACGTCATATGAATCTGCTAACCTGGACAAACTTTGGTTAGAAAATACAAACCAAACTTGATCAGAAAGTTCAAAGTCAAAGTTGTGATTCACAGTTAAAAACCGTTATGAACGCTACATGCACCGCATGTTACCCCAGATTATATTTCATTCAAAATTGTGATTTGCAAAAATCAAACCCCTTTATAATAAAATATGGTCAAAACTTTATAAAAAACGAGAGAAATCACAAGTTTTCATCTTATCTCAATACTTTCAATTCTTCACCTTTGAAAGCATTAGAGACTTGTTGTTAAGGTAACCAAATCAAACAAAGATGACAGTCCCCGTATCTGATTATAAGAGCGATATTTTGTGAATTACAGTTAACGTTAAAACACTCATAATACCATCAGATAACGATCATAAATAACATGAAACTAAAACAGAAACTAACCTGCTTACGAATCATATGTGCTGTAGTCAGGATTTTTGAAATTTGATCGCTCGCTCACTTTAGTAACCCGCAAAGTACTAGACCGCAAGCATTACGTAAGCTTTTATTACAATAAAGTATTGATTTATTCAAAATGGCTGCTATAGAGTTCCTTAAAAAAAGAAGCTAAAAGTTGTGATAAATAGATTATTAGAAATTCGTGTTCAGGGGAAAAACTGGAAGGATTTTTAGTGAATAGCTCGAATTACCTATCAATAGACAGACAAGAAAAGGTCATTTAAATGATGCTTTTTGCTTTCCAATCAAAATAGATGTTTTTATAGTATTGTACAGAATACCTATTTTAATTTTGGTTTACGTAGAGAACGAGTATTATGACGCAAGAAAATTTACATAAGCTTGTTAAGTCCCTACAAATTACAATAATGAGGGAGTTAATCTAAAGAATTCTACATTTACTAAAAATAGACAAGGTACCCTGAGTATCAGATGTTAAGTTTTCAAAGAATATATTAACCTCTGAAGACCAATAATAGAAATTTTATCGCGCATGTGTCAATCTATTCACTGTAGAAAGAATCAAAGATGAAGAGCAAATATTACCTTATTAATGTCTATATCAGTATGCAGTACTATTTACGGATTCCCCAGAAACCTCCGAGGGTAATTGCAATGAGTTTCTTTCGAAAGAAATCTTTTACATGATCCCCAAATGTATAACAGTAATTACTAAACATTAATTATAAAAATGTCACTTTAATTGAACCGAAATAATAGACAGACTTTATGTTACGATTCTCTATCATTGACTCTTTTTGAAAAGCATTGATGACTTTTTTAAATGTGTTTTCAACGACGGGAATAAAAATATCAACTTTGAACCTCATCCAAGATCTTGGATGGTCGTCATGGTTACTTTTGTCTTCGTTGATTGCGTGCTGAATAGAATCTCGATTCGTCGGCACAGCGTCGATATATGATTTCGACCTGTGCTTTTCACGGTATAGACGAGGGTCATAAATTTATGAAATTTGGCTGAAATTTTGTAGTCTAGCAAGCTAGACGACTAATTTATACATAGTAGAAATAAAGCAAAAAGTAATGAGGGGAACAATTTTAGTCGTCTAAAAACCTTTGTGCACTAACTCCAAACAAAAGAAAAGTGTCAATATTGCAATTATAATTTTTTCCCGCTCAAAAAAAATCTTGAAAAAAAAAATGTGTGTGGATTTGTGTATTGAAAGTTTTTCATTTGAGTTGATTTTGTTTTGAGAGTTTGTTATTGTGCTTGATAAATTGTTTTCTCACTACGCAAGTTTCTGCGTAGCTAGCCGGGGTATCTATAAGGCTGGAACACCGGATTCTTCCAGTCGTTTATACAAACTAAATCCCGTATTATTACTATTAGTATTGGTATCATTAGTATTACACGCATTATAAACGACTCCAGTCTAGAAATTTTGGGGAAACAGTCTCTCTAAGGGTGGCAAAAACGTCAAAAATGGACAAACTTAAAAAAATAGTCTCTCAAGGCTCGCAAAAACGTCGAGGTTCGGTCTCTCTAAGGATCGTTTTTAGAAATACCCGTCATTTCGCAAAGCTAGTACCACCCCGATCTACTTGCAAAGGACGAATATCTTGCATTGATAAAATCTTCCACAATCAAGAGTATTTTGTAAAACAGTATCTTGTAAAACTATTCTTATGCTAGAAGTAATTCAGTCTTGATGGCTAGCCATCGTGGGCAGACATTCGAGAGTGATTTTCAAAGACTTTAAATAGCTTTGAAAATTTGAGAGTTACTCTCGGGTACCTAATAGCCGGGGGGGGGGGGGTTGGAATAAGGGGGGGGGGGGGGGGGTTGGAAAAAAAAATCTCAAAACTTAATAAGCGGGGGGGAGGGGGGTTGGAATAAAAATGTCCTGGATGGAAAATTTTTGAAAAGGAGGCTAATACAGCTGAATTAGGACAAAAAAGGGAACTTTCAAAAACATTTTGACAAAAAATAATAATTTGCAATAAGAATGTCCTGGGTGGAAAAATTTTCGAAAAATTAATTAGCGGGGGGGGGGACGGCTATTAAGTACCCGAGAGTAGATTTTAAGAATGAAAAAAAAAGAGAATGAGTGTTCAATTTCAAAGTGCTTTTGAAAATTTTCAAAAAAGAAGATTTCATTTTAGGGCTGAAAATTGACCAATTGAAAGATCAATCCCCTGTGGTGCGAAAATGAATCACCGTGTGCTTAAAAACCGCTAGCGAAAAAGTTTCATACGAGGATGGGAAAGTTCCGATTTAAGCGTATCATAATATAGATTTTGGCGTTTCAAATTCTATTTCATCTTAAATGTACAATTATAATATTCCTAATTACTGTAATTACAAAGAAGGTTCATTGGGCAAGGTGTAACGACACTAATAATTTATTGTTCCAAAATTATCGAGTTAAAGTCATTCTTAGCTTGCGTTTGACTCAAAAGCCTGGTAAATATATTCTGAGACCTGAATTTTTGAATATTGCATTTATTAGATTGACAAAACAATTATTTTCATGCTTTCCAGCATTATAAAATATCATTGATATTGAATTCCTCGAGGACGTTAATGGTGTTATTGGCTTTGCTTTGAGCTAATGTACCAAAAAGTTTAAGTTAATCAATATTTACATTCTAGTGTATTTGGTATGATCGATAGTAAATGGCCAAAAATGCCAAGTGTATGAAATCGGAATCACTTAATATTGACATTCTGATAGATCTGGTTGGACCGATCAACAGGAGGTTCGTAATCATGGTCATCAGTTTCATCATCACCATCATCTCTGGCAGGTGCACCAGGGTTGCCAGAAGGCGGCTCATGTTTCTTTGCATTTGATGGTGTTTTATATATCGTGTTCTCTTCGTCGTTAAGTTGTATATAAGAAGCAAAACCGTCTTCGTTTTGAGGTTCTGTGTCACCACACTGTTGGAACATCTTTCGTGAGGTTCCCGGTGATTGTTTTTGAATGTTCGTTGTTGGTGGTGATGCTTGTAATTTCATGTTTGATGGTAATGTCTTTGGTGCATTGTTGTTTGGTTCTGAATGTTTGGTAGGTGCTTGGTAGTGTCCTGTGGATGGTGATTTATAGATTGGTGTATTGTCCTCGTTGCTTGTGGTGATTGGTGGTGATTTATAGATTGGTGTATTGTCCTCGTTGCTTGTGGTGACTGATGGTGATTTGTAGATAGCTGTTTGAGGAACTTTGTATATTGGAGAATCTTTAGGTGGTTCATAGTTCTCATAATTATCATCAGTTGTGTTGTTAGAATCTCCAGGGCTGTCATGGATTTCTCTGGTATGTAAATCTTGGTATCGTTTAGAAGGCTGGTTTTGAGTTGGCAAACGAATGAAACCGCTACGATTGGACGCCCCTGAAGGAGTTTTGTAAATGACTTCTGCTTCAGGTTTCTGTTGTGGTGCATTTAAGAGAGGTTTTGAGCTTTGGTCTTCGGTGACTGGTTCATATAAATTATTTTCATCTTCTCGTTTGGTGTTTGGATGACGAGTGTACTCATTTTGTTTCCCATCACCATCTTTATGTAAAAGCTTTTGCAGCTTGGGTACTAGTTTATCTTCCATGGTTACTTGTTCTTCTTGAAGTTCATCGAGGAGACATTGGTTCAGTTCTTGCTGTTGATTGGTCGATTCGCCCCCATAATCCTCTGCTTCTCGACGTTTAGTCAATCGGCGTCGTCGTCGTTTCTTATAGCAACAGAAGTAGAGGAGGAAAACGACAATGAAAAGGAAGATGAAAATGACGGGAATGATGTAGAGAATAAGTTTGGGCGATGATTTCTTCTTGTGCGATGGTAACGCTGGCTCGACCAGATCTGTAATCGAGAATGGTAGGTTTCAGTATTTTGATCTCATTACCATAGCCTACTTTATTCTCTGTTTTAATAGAAGGATGAAACTTATTTTTTTACATACGATTGCAGTATGGTAGTTTGCATCTATTTATTTTTGGAGATCTGGATTAGAACTTGTTGCGCTCTTGAATATCTTAGGCGATGAAGTGCTCCTTGATAATCTGAATTCTTACGATGTTCATAGAAATAGAACGGTTATTTCATATTACCCCCTTGCTATATTATGCAAAGTAGTAATCATACGCATTACTGATCAATTGTAATTTTGACAGTTATTGTTCTGGTTAAGTCAATATTTCATAAGTAAGTTTCACTTTCACTTTCAAAAATTGAGAATTCAATGATGAACAATCAATTAAGGTATTAGTCGTATTTCATTCTGTCAGCACAATTTCTAAATGATTCAATTGATCAAAAGTGTCTAGCACCAATTAAAGCACTTTTCCCAAATGACTAATTTTCTAACTTTTTTCCTTTATTGAATTACGACATTGAAAACGTTGAAAACACAAAGTTCTATAGCTCTATAGATCACGAGTTAGCCAAGTAATATCGACAACAAAATGCCAGATATACCTTTTCATTCTAAAGGGTAACGAGACTCCTAAATAGGTCTATGCCGCTTGCAAGTTAATGTATTTGTCCTGTAGAAAGGTTGAAAATTATAACCAAAAGCAAAGAACTTACGATTAAGGTCGAGAACAACATCGATATCAACCTCTGTGTCATCATCACCCAGCTCCGTCACAGGGATCGTTTCTCCGGACACTTTTACCGGACATTTCTTATAACAACCAATGATAACACCTAAGGTGATGTGGGTATATAAAGTGTAACGATGGTTAAAGTGCAATATACCTTATAAAAGTCAGTTTTAAAAAAAACTCCCAACAAGGCCATGCTAGAAAACTCTTGTTTGGAATGAACTTTCATGCAGACCATTTCACTAAATTAATCAAATCCTCCAGCTAGTGAAACAGGGATGTTCCTGACTTTAGAGGAGAGAACAAGGTAGCTAGCATGAATACAACACCAAAATTGACCAATCATTAGGAATCTAACCAACCTGCTGATATGTCATCGTCCCAATCATTTTTCCCGATATCAAGATTAGGGACAGATTGAACCAGTTTCAACCAGCCAGCATATTCATCGAAACAAGTTGATTGTAAGGCAATCACCAGCACTGTCCCTTCCTTTGTCAACCTATTGGAAGAAATGATGTCTTGAGGTAAGCTTGCGTGGAGTATTTACGTTTTATCAGACTTATAACTGTAGCGCCCCTGTCTAAGTGTTTTTGAAATGACTTTTTTCCAACTGGGGGAAAATTTATGATGTTAAGTACCAGTGGGAATGGAAATCCTTTGCTATTAATGGGTGGGGCTTCAAATTTTGAGTCACAATTTCAAGGGGCTGAGGGGGGATAATTAAAGATTCAGCCCAAAAAATTCAATGTCTTCCTTCATTGGGTTCTTGGTTTCCCTCGTGCTCTGAGTCGGCTAGAAGATTGAAAAATAAAATAGTAACCTTGATGTCAGGGTTGAGTTCAGTTGTGATAAAACGCTGTCGTCGTGAAACGATGCAGGTCCGATTGTCGTGATCTCAATGAGAGGCGGTGTATCAGGGGAGGTATGTTGTATAGTGAGCACACTGATACCATCTTGCATGAAGAGGTATCCAGTACCGTTGACAGTAATTGTGGAACTGTCACCGACGAGATAACATCCAAAACTCTTCGTTTTGATGTCCACTGGAAGGAAAAGATATATAGTATATGACTCTACAAATTTGGTGAATCAGTAGTCACTCTGTAACCCTTGCTGGCAACTCCGTTTTCCTCACCGTGGATAGAATGTATGTGGTATGACAGTTGGCAAAAATCTCAAAGATTGGCAACTGAAAAAGACGTCAATTAAACTCTCCAGGTCTATCATAGGGAATACAACACGGATGCTGATAAAGTAAAAATATGACTTTATCATAAGTAACTAATCAAATCAAATCAACTTACCCACTTGACCTTGCAATAAGCCAACATAAACAAAAACAACCAAAGCCAAACCGATAATTTGCTTCCTTACCAGATACCTTGTCATCCTGAGTACTTAGAAGGATATATCCATAAAATGTCTCAAATATCTCTCTCTCTAGATCTTAGATCATTACTGTATAAACTGATCTTGACAGTCTAAATGATGAATAAGAGTTTCTATGAATTACAACCGCAAGAATGACGGTCAAATTATCTCAATTCTATGTTGACATGAATAACACAAGTTTCTCTTCTTTTCATCTCTAATGCAAGATAAACCAAACGGATTTCGTATTAGAGGTGTTTAATGTATAATATCATAGATGAGTAAAAAAGACCTTTTGATTAATAAACATATTCGATTTTACTCAGCAGTCTATACATGATTGTGCTGACTTTTTATTTGTCTTTGAATATTAAGACCCCATCCACTATGTAAAGAAAAGATTATAAGGTGACCTTATTTTCCCTTTTACATTGTCCTTACATTTGTATTGTAATACGAGGAGAGGATAGTGGCTTCAGGCGATTAATACTTAGCATACCTTTCTCTCGAGTTTTTGAATCTCCTCTATTTTCTCCTGCAAGCTTTCTTATTCATTGAGCCGTTATCATCTCCTAAGCAACGGAGGATAATTAATACCGTATTTAGTAAGATTCATTACTGGTACTAACCACCCTCCATTGAAGAGGTTTATCGTAATTTGGATACACAGACGGCGATATTGGATTACTTAGTAGCTTTCGTCAGGAGAATTGATCAGAATTATACAAGAATGAAAGTCATCTTTATCAATTATGAAAAGTCAAAAATGATTTGCTATCAAAACTCAATCATCATTTTCAACGAAGTATGTTTTTCCTCATCCCCAAAGACAAAAAGTTTCGATCAAAATTCAAAGAATTACTTAAAATTGAAATACTTCAACTCCACTTAAAGACTCCTCCCGGAACCAAAGACACCCCTGTCTCCCCCTGTCTCACAGCCCCGGTGGAACTTTTTTCTCAGTGAGGATAAAAGCCCTTTCGAAATCCCAATGGGGATAAAATTGTGTTGTTCTAAAGTTAAAAAATCCAGTGGGGATAGTTTTGGAGTGCAATTTTTAAACTTTGAATTTCGAATGAGGATGAAATCAAAATCAATATCTCAGTAGGGCTGAAATTTCAGGGTATTTTCCCACCAGGGACGAAATTTCTGCCAAATTTTCCAGTGGGGCTGGGGTCCCAGCGGGTCTGTGACACAGGGGTGCAATAAGTTTTGAAATATTTTTAGGTGACATTTCAACAAACTCGATCGTCTTGTGAAGAGCTCAAGTACCAATTTTAAACTAAGTACGAAGGTTGAACCCGCGACGTTGCGCACCGTAGCTTGATGCTCCACCTTCACGGCTAAGAAACTAAAATGTGTTCTTTAAAACTGACGGGGGTCTGGTATTGATGATTCGGGTAGAGCAATAAATTGAACAAAGTAACAAATCTTCAGAGACGTAGGACGTAGATGTTTTACAAAATAAGAATACTTTAGATTAAAAATTGAACTAAAAATTGGATAAAATACTACCTACAATTTATACATCATAAAAAAAATTAAAATACACCATTTTCTAAATCTTCATAGAGACAAATCGTTGAAAGTTTGTTTATACTACAGTACAGGGTTTCCTTTAGCATAAACAGCTTCGCTTATTTAAACCTTTTATAGTCACTTCGATTGTAGAGCGCCAGTTCAGCTAAAATTGGTCGCTTGTACAGATGAATATCAGTAATAGTTCCAAATAGTTGAGCAGTGTATAAATCTTTAGGCGCGTTCATTGTTAACTTTTCATCCATGTTGATTTCATAATATAAATTATGCAACACTTTTACCGTGTTGGTATTCCAACCCTCTCACCACTTCACAGTCTGCTTTACGTAAACACAAGTTGTTCATATACCTCACCCGCAGCATTTTCATCATTGCCGCCCACAGAAGACGCCTCAAGTGGGGCGTAAATGTTATCCGCCTCTGCATCCTCATAGCACGCTTCTTCCATCTCGACGTACGAATCTCGTTCTATATTTTGCGGGATGGATTTTGGTGCTTCAAATTTCGGAACACTGGAAGGAGCTTTGTAGATGACGGAATCTTCTAACTCCAGATAATTGGCAAATCGGGTATCGGATTCATCTTCGTCATCAGTCGGATTTTTCGGATTCAAACTTAACACTTCAGCTGAGATTTTGCGGAAAATATTCTGGCTCGATCCAAGCCCGACACTGACAACAGAGAGTTCGGTACTAGTGCGCAATCGCGGGCTGTATGATAACTCCGTCCCAGTCCTTAACCTGTGTGGCGGAGCAATATCGGATGCAGGCTGGTAAATACTTTCTTCAATCTCAGAAAGTGATGGTTTATTTTCAGTCATTTTGAAAACTAATGGCGAATCAATTTTCTCGTATTGAACACTCATCTTTTGCAGAGCTTCATATGTGTTCGGTAAAGCTGAAGGACGCTTCATATTTAGCCCGGCATACATACCGGACAACTCATCCGGTTCAATATCCTCTTGGCAGGGGGAATCAGCGGACAGCCGCTTTTTGCAGGAACCAAAAATACTTCCACGGTGTTTTCGTATACAAGCCATTGTAATGACACAGACAAACAATAAAATGATTGCGATTGGAGCGATAATGATGATGAGTTTCATGGTTGATTGATCTTTCATTGTTCTTCCTTTTTCACCTTCCCTTCTTCCCTTATCTTCCGGTTTTTCGGTAGTGGTGGTCATCAAATGCGATCCGTTATAACCTGAAAAGCACGTAATTTGAATCACAATTCAAATTTGGTTAGCAGGGGCGTTCAGAAGTAGCTGTACTTGAGATATACGGATATTTTTATCAAGACCTTTTGAGAACAGTAGTGTGATTCTCAAATGTTTCTCCTCAGGTCACTAATTTCGACGCCCCTTGCCACAACTAGCAGATGAAAAAAGAACGAAAAGGAAAAATATCTCCAAAATATTTTGCGACATTTATAAAAGGTGTTTCCCAAGTAAGAGGAAACATAGATCCTAATTTATCAAAGTTGCCTCCCAGGCTTGTTCTAATTAACACGCTGCTGCAAATTTCAAAAGGCTAGTTCTCTAAAAATCAACCCTTGAACTTCTTATGATAGCTACCTGGTAAAACGAAGTCAACGTTGTATTTCAACTCGTCATCATCTCGACTCAATTTCGTGAACGGTAATTTCCCACTAATGACGTAATCTGGACAGTAGCCATGACAACCAATCATTAGACCCGTATGGAAGTGAGAATTCCATTCAAAATGACCGACATTGAGTTTGGCTGCATACTTGATCATGTTTGGCCAGTTAGCGTAATTCAAAAAACATGCGTTTTGCGATACAATCACGACTACGCTACCATTTTGAAGCGCATTCTTTTCGAAGTATTTTAAAACTCGTATTCGGCGCCGTAAGCTTATAAGCGGTGTATTTATGCTGTATCGCTTAAGTGTTCTGTCCGGTGAAATAATGAGAAGATTGACTCCGGTTTTAGATAAGTTCCGGCATTCTTTTCCGTTGATTTTAACGGAACTGTTGGGCGTCCGTGAGCCAAGACAACCGGTAGATAAGGCTTCAATTGAAACTGGAAAAAAGAAAATAATAATTGAATTGAAATTGAATAAAATGAAATCATATAAGATGATAGGAAGAATTTTCACAGTAACACCTTTTATAGCCTTTACTTTTAGCTTTTTTATAAAAACCGATAAAAACAAGAGGTTCAAATTTGACCGAAATCTTAGGACAAATTACGAGTAAAGATTACTAAGGGTCGTATCAAGAACATCCAAGATAAATCCAATTAGCATTTCTTACAGGGAAGTTCGCATTCTGGTCTAGAGAGTACTACTTACCTACGGTGTCGTTGGGTGAGATGCGGCAACTCATTGTCACGTGTATGAAGTGAATAAACAGAAGTAGATAGCAACCATACTGTAATGTTGAAACCCTCTTCATCTTCGAATGAGATTTCTTCAATTTGTTACTCCAAATATATTTTCTTTTTGTTTCTACATTACGAAGTTAAGAAAATGAAAAAGAGTTTCTTTCTTAGCTGGGAGTGGAAAACTTCCTAAGAACAGGTACAAACTACTTTGATATAAAATTATGACAAAAACAATTGTCACACAATTTTCTTCGAGAGTCTGATTATTTTTACAAGCTTCTGTATTGCGTCACAGTGAGGCCGTTATTAATCGCCTTGAAAATCGATTACACTGCTATAGATTTGTTAATACTTGGAAAAGTCCTGATCAAGTTTTCAGTAAGAAACAACCGTAGTGCAAAGGTTAAGCATGCAGCTACGGCGAACAAGTTCGTGGGTTCAATTTCTGGTCGGGTCATACTAGAGACTTTGTACTTAGTAAAAAAATAGTAATTGATGCCTCGCTGTTTGATGCTCATCAATTAAAGAGACGGATCAAGTGTAAGTGAGAAATCCAGCATGAAGGAATAGAACGCCCTCCCCTAGATTTGGGTAGATAGTTATCGAAAGAGGAGCCTTCGGTAACCTCTGACCCTTACTTACTATGAAGGAACAATAACTCGAATAAATAGCAATTCTAAATCATTTTAAAATGTAATCTGTAATTTCTGTATATTCAAGTCTGCTCTTGTAAATCTAACACTCGTTTAATAAAAACTGCGATAGCTCAACTGTTACAGTGAGCAAATTTTCCCCGAACTTTTCTTTAAAACGCATAACAGAAAATCTAATTCTCTACTGATAGAGTTTAAACATAAAGGATAACATTTTATATCTCGCAGTCACGTAGCTCAAAAATCTTCAGGAATATTCATTAGTGGCCCTACAACGAAAATATTTCTTTTGATACTTACATGTTTTTTATAAGAACCAGTAGTTTAAATTGCACGTGTTCTTATTTTTTTAAATATCGGCTTATAGAATGTTCTTAGAGTTCTAAATAACCTTAGTTTATTCTATATCTAACTAAGAAATGAGATGAGCTTAAATTAACATTTTGAATGAGTTCAGGAATCTAAGGCCAGGATTTTTCTAAACGTATTCAGGTCAATGCTCAGTCTCATGTTCTTATAAAAAACACGTAGTAAAAGTATGAGGTCATTGTGTGAGGCTTTACAAACGTTATTTAAATACTGGAAAGAAAATTTAAAGCAAGGAAATGAATGCAAGGGTTTATACAACATATTTTGAGTCAAAGTCAAACTTTCTTTTCCGTTGACGTTATTGTGCGTTGTGACCTACATGACACCTACATATTTATTTATAAGAAGATCAATGAATGTTCTTAGAATTAACATGCTTTAATAATTTTACAGTTTTATAGTTTTTTTTTATTCTTACACTGGAATCTCTTGTTCTTGTAGCCATAAAAAACCCAGTTCTGTATATACAACATTTTTTATAAGAACCAGTAAATTTTTAATGCACCCGACAGTTCTTACTTTCAAGCCCCAAATTGCTATCATTCTTTCCTTAATTTCAGGGCAAAATTGGAATATTCTTGGCTTCGTACCCAATAGTTACTAAGTTGTGATTCATTATTTGAAGTATCAACTTTGTTAGATCTTTGAGATTATTTTCTGGTTAATTTGAGTCTTATTGTTTTTATAAAAAAGAGTGTATTTTAAAACCGTGTATCATGACCACTTCGTCAATAAATCTAGCCTGGAGATGCATGTTATGATTTCCTTTTTCATATACTGATGGAGAAATTATGAATAGCATGATCTGGGCTGAGCCGAGGGGTAAATCACTCGAAAAATTATCGTACACCTCTACAAAAAGTAAAAAAAAAGTCAAAAAGTCAAAGAAAAAGTCAAAAAGTCAAAAATAAAGTCAAAAAGTCAAAGAAAAAGATTCAAATAAAAGTAAAAAAAAAGTCTTGAAAAAGTCAAAAAGTTTCTTGAATGGGCGGATGGGTGAAGCAAAATTTATGGCCCGTTGGCGTTTTTGGACAGATTTGGGCGGAAAATGTTGGGCGCTCAAAGGTGGTGGGCGTTTTTGTTGGAAAAAGTCAAAATGAAAGTTTGAAAAAAGTCAAAAAAAAGTCAACAAAAAGTCAAAAAGTCAAATAAAAGTCAAAAAAAAGTCAAATGAAAATTCAAAAAGTCAAAAAGTATCGTACATCTTTTTTCAAGTGATTTACCCCTCGGGCTGAGAGTTTGAATTTCCCAGCTCCAAATGACAGTTGAAAACAGAGCCAGTCAATTTTATTCTTTCACTGGTCACACTTTTTTTAGAAAGAAACACAACTTTCAAAGCTTTTTTTAAATTTTAGTAAGTGAGGAATTCGACCTTCCTACTAGAAATATTTTGAGGCAAAAATCTGCCTCAAAAAATTTACAGTGGGAAATTCGAATTTAGCACTGTCCAAATTTCGGAAGTTGCGCTTTCTCTAAGAAAATGTGACCAGTAAAAGAATAACAAAATTTGATTGGCTAAGTTTTCAACCGTTAATAGGATCTGGGAAATTCAAACTCTCAGCCCATACCATGCTATATATTTCGCCATCAGTATATAGAATAAGAAATCATAGCATGGATCTCCAGGCTAAGGTCAGACCCGTCCTGTATACATCAGTTTATAAAAATACAGGACGGGTCTCCTGTCTACAATAAATCCTGTGGAACTTCATTTGCAAATATGGATACACCTGTATCAAATCATGTTTCAAAAAAGGGATCAAAGTCCTCAAAGATATTGCCATATGACAAATTCGAATTGGACATGACCAAGATTGAGCATTTCATGAACTTCCTATATTCAAATAAAAACACACACCAGATGAGATCAATTGAATATTGGAAAAATGATCTGGTGACGTCATTACCAATTCATTGATTCACAGTTTACCACTGTGTCAAAGCTAAAGACATTAAAGTTTCCAAAAAGTTACAAATTTTTAACTGTCAAAACTCGTAAAACCTGTTTTTCTTGCTTATAAAAATGAGTCAATAACTCAACACTAGATTTCCTGGATTTTTATCAGAATTTTGAAACCAGGACAAAGTCAACTAATTTATTTCTGTTGCCAGTAAGTGTTTTCATGGGTGATGGTCACGCTTCATATATAGCATTCATACAGTACTGACACCTGACTTTTTTAAGATGTTGAACAAACTTCCACCTCCAAATAAAACACTATCCAATCTCTGGCTTTACTAAAAACCCAACACAGTGCGATGCTTTATCATCAAATGAGACAAATGAGTAAATCTGCCTCTAACTTCCGATGATCATGAATATTTGTGGTGATGTAAACTGAATCAACCCATGTGATAATAAATTCAGTATCCGAAACCGAAATATGCCAACAAAAGGTGTAAATAAAGAGCAAATCAACCCTATTCTTTCAAAAGTGACCTCATCATAATCAAGAAATTTTGTCACCCCTCCTTCCCTTTAAAATTGATGTTTATTACTTTACAACGAACCAATCAGAATGGTTCATCATCTATCACATTAATGTTAAAATGTTTTGATTCTTTTTTTGTTTAAACATTTTATTACTTCTATCCGAGATTCTTATCATCATCAAATATTAGACCTTTTGTTTTTCGATTAACATTTTGATGACGTCATCATTTAGAGTAGGCGAATATTTGCTCTAAAGTTGATTTATGACCAGATAAAATTTCAAGTGCTTGAAGTATTCACATTACCCTCTTCGTACCCTCGCGTTTAATTAAAATCGAAACTCCAAATCTGACAAACAAACATACAATTTATGCCACCGTTCCAAATAGCAGTAACAAAATCGGTGCTAGCCCTTTCCGCGCCATCGTCAGATTTATCCGACATGCGTATTTCCACTCTATTTACTTTTGTCGGATATATTTCGACATCCTATTCCTTTGCCGCATATCGGATGTGTCCGAGACGCGCCTTTTGTCTTTTTAAAAGCCGCGGCAAATAGATGGAAATGATAAAATAAGGTATTGGCACGGAAAAGGCTAGCTCTGTCTATTTTTGTTAGATTTGAGAGTTAACACACCTCGAGTTATACTTTGGATTAGTTGGATCAATGAAACACCATACCAGAGGTGCCTCCCACAAAGGTAAAAAATACTCTGAAAGGAGATTACTTTACTTACAATCAGTGCCATAATATATTGGCACTTTTGGCTAATTTACCATTTTTTCGAAAATTGAAGTTTGAGCGAGAATGTCAATTTTTAGGCCTTCAACTTGATTTCATCGATTATTTCCATCTGGGAGGGATTTATTGGTTTCTAGGCTATATTTCAAGCCCTACTGGACCATTTTTGAACTTTTGGATTACAAATCGATTGTATTTTCAAAACATTCCGGTGAATTTCACTTTTGTGCCAAGTATTTCGTGACTGATTGTAGGTGCTCTGGTTGGAAAAACAGTGATTTGCAAAGCACTTTCTCCCGTGGGGGCACCCAGAGGTTGGAAGAAAAGGAAAAACGTTTTTGGGCAATATTTTCGGAAAAATCAGCCAATTATTTGTCTTAAAGTGAACAAAAGTATTCAAGAAAATGCACCCTCAAGGGTTGATTTTTCGCTCAAATTTACTCAAAAAATATTACTTTATCTTTGCAATTTATGGTTACAATTTTGAAAGCTTTTTTTTTAATGTTAGTTTTCAGATCGACTGCATAAAACCTTTTAACTTAGCACCCGAGTGGGCGAAACAAAATGCTACATATTAATTTTTCATATGACAACAAAATATTGAGAAATGGGGAGGTAATCGAAATATCGGACAACCTACCTGCAACCTAATTAACCCCAGTGGTCTAATTGATTTGACATGTAAGAGGATGACGTAATAGTGTCATCTTGAAATGTCATCTTAAAAAAATGTTTTGCTGAATCGTGTTGCTCTTTCGCTGATTCAAAAAACATTTCCAATCATTACACAGTTGTAAACTCATGACTTCAAGAGATCATTATGATAGACGGTCCTGTATTGAGCAGTCTAGGATTTGTCTCGTTAGAATCGTCTTTGCTATGGTTTATATCTGGGGGGACACTCAAGATAAGCCACCTACCATACGTTCAACCCTTAAGGGTCCCTTTTCCAAACTTCCAAAAGTGCACTGTAAGGGTCGAAATGAGCAAAGATGAGAAGAGTTGCACTCTAAACTCTAAAGGTGTAAAATTTAGAAAAATCTGGCCGTATTTTGCCTTAAGAAAGAAAAAAAAGAAAATGCACCGTAACGGTCGATTTTCGCCCAAATTTAATCAAATTTGGCTAAATTCTCTCTGCACTGTAAGGGTCCGATTTCAGAGGCATAATTTTGGACCACACGTACGGTCGTTTTTAAATCGAGCGCCCCCTGATGGTTTATACTGCCTGCATACCCTGAGTATCAGAGGTTAAGTTTTCAAAGAATATATTAACCTCTGATGACCAATAATAGAAATTTTATCGCGCATGTGTCAATCTAATCACTGTAGAAAAAATCAAAGATGAAGAGCAAATATTACCTTATTAATGTCTAGCAGACTGTATCAGTATGCAGTTTTACTATTTACGAATTCCCCAGAAACCTCCAAGTGTAATTGCAATGAGTTTCTTTCGAAAGAAATCTTTTACATGATCCCCAAATGTATAACAGTAATTACTAAGCTATTAATTATGGAAATGTCACTTTTAATTGAATCGAAATAATAGACAGACTTTATGTTATGATTCTCTATCACTGACTCTTTTTAAAAAGCATTGATGATATTTTTTGTTGTGTTTTCAACGACGGGAATAAAAATATCAACTTTGAACTTCATCCAAGATCTTGGATGGTCGTCATGGTTACTTTTGTCTTCGTTGATTGCGCGATGAATAGCATCTCGATTCGTCGGCACAGCGTCAATATATGATTTTGACCTGTGCTTTTCACGGTACTGCCTGCAAGTTTGCGATACTGGCGATCAAGTGCGTTTGTCTGGCGTGAACCACAAGGCCAGTGCACTTTCACCTCATCCACGATGTATTGTGGAATCGATACCTAGCACGGTCACTGACAGGCTTCTTGGGTTTCTGTCTACCCAATTCCCCTCACATGACATGGGTTAGCCCGGGCGATGGTACATTCACTTGCCAAGTGAATCATAGTATAGAGTGGGAATCGAACCCCAATCTCGTGGACGTAAGTCAAGATCACTAAGCTACTTTTTTTTTTATTTATAAGTAATGGCACGAACATAGAATACAAACACTAAAAGGTTCAGCCCTCCCGCAAAGAACCGCTAGATTATACCACCAGGAGAGAGGAACCTTAAAAAAGAAAAACGAGAAAAAAAAACAATAGAAAGGTAAGGAAAAATTAAACAAAAAACAAACTAAATGAGCATTGTGAACAATCAAAACAACGGACCCTCGAATCGACCGGTATCTTACTTTGGATAAATTTTACGGTTATGCTTAATATATCATGGTTTAGGTTGTTACTAAAATTCGAATCCCCAAAGAGAAGTATTCTGGAAAGTATTCTTGGGTTTAATGGTAGCAGTGATATGTCAAGTTTAAGAAGGCTGTCAAACATTACATGTCTATCATCGGAGAAATCAGATCAATGCATCAGAAAATGCTGTGTTGTTTCGATAGAGTTATTTTGACAGTTGCAAAAAGGATCAACTGTGTCTGCAAAATTGTGTCTGAATTTATGTTAAGGTTAAGTAGAACCACACCTCTATTGTCATCAAGTCTGAAAACCGAATTGGCATTGGGTTTGAAGAATCTGAGTATCGCGGTTTTAAAAAGAGAGATCGAAGGAAGATTTCGTATGTTCTCGTCCAGGTTATTCCACTCACTGATAAAAAAAGGAAAAAAGGAAGCACGATATCGTTCGGTTCGACAAAAGGATGGCACAAAAGGAGGTCTAATCCTACGTCTTCCACCAGCATCCTCATCTTCATCTTCATCAACCTCCTCCACCCTTTGGGGAGGAAGGATATTAGAAAGATAAGTAGGCGTAAAGCCATTAATTATCTTATAGAAGAGAATAAGTCTGCGTCTTAGTCGCCTGTCCGCTAGACTTTCAAGACCTAGCTCAAGATAAATTTTTTTCTCTAGATGTCCCTCTGAAACATCCAGTTATCGCAAGACAGGCATTGTATTGAGTTGATTCGATTTTTTCAGAGAAAGTGGAATTACCGGGACGATCACATATCTCCATAATCAAGATGTGGTCTTACATGGCCTTTGTAGAGATAGTTCCTGGGAAGGAATTCGCGAAGCCGGTTGATGAGACCAATACCTCGATTGACTTTTTTAATTTTTTCATCAAGATGACGATCAAAGGCTAACTTTTGATCAAGTATGAGACCAAGATGTTTTTGATGATCTTGAACCGAGATGGGTAAATTGTTGAATGTAATTACTGGAGGATCTAGGTTTAGAAGGATCAGGGTTGAAGGACATCTTCCATTGATGAGCCCACTCATTAATCTTCTGCAAGTCACTGTTCAGTTCTTGAGAACAGCGAATCTGATCAAGAATCAGGGAAAATAAATTAAACTAAACTAAACTACTGCGCTATTAAAAATACACCTATAATTTACCTTACACCAATGGTAACATGGGGTTTCAAACCTTGTACGGAAATTACACTTGCTAATTATGGGTAATAAATACCATTCTTACGACTTACGATCCAGAAGTTCATTCAACAAGCAAATAAAAACATTTCCGCTGAAAATGAGAATTTCCGAATGATTCGAGGAGACGAACCGAACCTCAAAAAAAACTCTGTAGAAAGTTGATCGTGGATAGATCTTTTCATAAATTACGTCACGAGCAACGCTTACCTTGTTTTTTTACTTTCTATGGTAATTGATTCCCAGAAGAACTCAAAGAACTTGAGACACAGAGAACTTGAACATTTAGGCCGTGTTCAGATCTGAAAGTTTAAGTTTAAGGTTTAAGTAGTACTTTGTTGATATGGGGATTCAATTATAATCACTTTTCTTTTGTCATCATCGATTTGCGATCTCGAGGAATCTCCTTTCCTAACTTGAAATCATGTCATCTTCTCTCTTGAGATACTTTGAAACAAAAAAGATTTCAGGGAATCCCTCTGCAAAACGCTAATTCGTGTTCGTTTAAGCCATTACTGCTAGAGATGCTCCGAGCGTCTCTAAGTCATAAATTTCACGTTCTTTTTTCTTCATTTACAAAAGGAGCATGCTTTTCACTTGCGAATTCTGATTTCGTCTATTCAGAAAACTGTAACGAAATCGTAAAAACTTTTTTTTTAAACCAGAGGGTGATTCCTTTTTAAACTTTGGTTTAACTAATGAGGAGCGTGCCGTTAGATACAAAAGGAATATAAAAGAAACATGTAGACCTAATTGCTTTAAACCTTGGTCTGAACACGACCTTAATGGTGTGAAATTTAAAGCAATTATCAATTTTATTACACTCGCAATTTGTTTTGATTTTATGTTTAGCAATTATGACGTCATTTCAGTTTAGTATCATTTTTAAGTCTCTAGGGTAATTATTCATTTTGGTAAAAGCGATGTGCAGTGAAATTTTCTTGCTCTAAGAAATCAGTTTTGAATGAGAGACGTGTGAGAAAGGTTCTGTGTGTTGACGCATTTTACACTACTCCAAGAAACTTATGTTAAGTTATGCTTGGGAAAGCATAATTCAAGTTTCCCTTTACAACAACAACTTTGGTGGTCCATGCTGGTAAGCTTCTATCCTTTGTTTGTTTCTCTGCTTTTTGCTCCGACATTCCGATCGTTTTCTTAATCACTGATAGGTCGATTTAGTTCAATAACATCATAACTTGACCAATGAGAATGATTCGAATGTTGTAAGAATTTTTGAAAGAAAGCCGTAAAGATAGTATGGTGCTTTCATCAGATGTTTTCATCAGATTAAAATTTAAAATGATTTCCTTGATCTAATTTGATCAGACCTCTTGAAAGCTCACAGGAAGACCTGGATTTAAATCTCTCACTCTATAGAGGAAAAAATTTTCGATTTCCAAGGTTGGAAATTCAATATTTTTGGATTGGAAATTTTGGTTTTATAATTGAAGGTTGTAATTTTGAGCGATTACCTTAAGCTGATTTGGAAAACGTAAATTACCCATAGGTTTTGTAGAATAAACCAATGCCCTTGAAAAATCAAGTGAAAAAAACCAATGTAGAAATGACAATTTTCCAAGGCTGGTTGGAAAACATGACTTTTTGGGTGGGAAATCTTTATTTTCCAAACAGTTTGGGAATTTAAAAAAAAGGTCAAAAATCGATGTGAAAATACATATTTTTGTAAATTTGATACCTCGGGTTGAAAAACTACATTTTTTGGGTTGGAAATTTGCGTTTATCCAAACAGTTTGGAGAACGTTAAACGAAATCCATGTGGATATTACATTTTTGTGAAATTGAGACTCCTCCTTGGAAAACTAGACCTTTTGGGTTAGAAATTTGTGTTTCTCCAAACAGTTTGGAAAACGTTAAAAATCCATGTGGAAATTACATTTTTGTACCATTTTCTGCGCATGTCCTTTGAGAAAACCACAAGCGATTTTTCACGCAGAACTGTTTTGATGTATATCTAACCTAGATATTAGGCTATAATATGAGCAGTCAAGCTGTAAGTTTCCGTCAGGTGAGGCGTCCCTTCGGAGCGGCCTCGGTCAATCGCAGTGAATTCGCATAGTGAAGCACATAGGGTACTTGTTTCATAGTTTCAAATGGTGCCCTGCTGAGCTGTGTGAGTGATTTAAGATCAACTACGTATCTGTGCGAACAATTACGAGAGATTGACCGGGAGCCATCGAGCCTAGGCTAGCGAGCGACTGTTCACAAAAACAAAAACCTTGTTTAAGATCTCTTTTTCCACATCTCTGTCATCACTTTTTGGATTTTGGCTTTTTTCAACCTGGATTTTTGAAAATTCCAACCTTTTTTAGCTTGGATTTTGGCTTTTTTCAACCTGGATTTTTGAAAATTCCAAGCCATGGAAAATGCAAAATTTCCATCCTTGGAGAGTGTCCCAAGTTTCCAGGTTGGATTTTCCATTGGATTTTATCTGTTTTCCAACTAAAAAATCTTGAAATTTCCAACCTTGGAAATCGAAATTTTTTTCCTGTGCTATTGCACTACCGTAATTCACTTAGCAGATCCTAAGTTTAAAATGATACGGCAAAAAACATCTTTCATTTTTATATTCGGTCTAAGTTTCATTGCCTATGGCAAGAATAAAAAAATAATAAAACTGATGGTTTAGGTGATTGCATTTGGTGCAATTGATGGTTTTGGTGATTATATTTGGTCATGGAGGTAATAAAAATATAGATGGAAATCCCGGGGGGGGGGCAGCTGGGCAAAAGGAACGACGGGTATGTGCGGGTCCTAAGGGTACCTTTTCCAATATGTTTAACATGCACTGTAAGGGTCGGAAAAACTAGAGATGCACTGTAAGGGTAGAAATTTCAGAAAATTCTTGAAAAATCTAGATATTTTGACCAAAAATGCTAGAATTTTGACCATTTTTTGCACGAAAGGGATCGAAAATTTAGGGGGAAATGCACTCTAAGGGTATGATTTTCACTGATTTTTGGCCCGCACATACCGTCAGTCCGCAAACCCAGTGCCCCCCCCCCCGGGATGGAGATACCACTCCTACTATTCTATTGTATTGTATCGTTGATAGCAAACTGTTGCTTTGTTGCTTTGGGAAAAAGCCATTAATTTTGCTTTCGCTCATGGGAATACTTGAGTCGAAGAGAATTTGAATAAAATCACGCTACATTTTTAATTTGTTCATTGTTTGATGACAGTTTTGTTTATAAAACATAAGAAAACCTTGCAAGAATAAGCACAGAACATCGAATTTGAAATGTTCGCTGCTCAGGGAATCCTCGGCAAATTTTGTCAATTTTTACATAATATTTACTAATGCCAATCTTTCAACTATATTCTACCAAAATTTTGAGGCAGCTGCTATTTTAGATCTAAAGATATTTATAGCAAAGAACCTTCCACAAACAACAAAGAATTCGCAAAATTTGAAGAAGTTTACCTCTCGAAAGTTTCCCGATAAAATAAAAACTTCTTTTAAAACTATAAAGAAATTATTACTCGAAAAAAATTCGCATTTTACCTAAAAATACGAGGTTTCGTTGGACAGAATAACTTTACTTTAGTTCTTATAATCTATATCTTGACTGATTATTGCTATCAAGAATTGGTAATCAAAGGAGGCCGATTTGAAAGAAATTTCTAAAGAGTTTTATGACTTATCTTTGGCTATTACAGAAAAGTTGTTACTCCATCTAACTTTTATTACCTCTATGATTTGGTGCAATCGATAGTTAAGGTGATTGCATTTAGTGTAATTGATGGTTTTGACGATTGCATCTGTTGCAGCTGATGGTTTTGGTGATTGCATTGGTGCAATTGATGGTTTTGGTGATTGCATTGCAGATATTGATGATTTTGGTGATTGAATTTGTGCAATTGATGGTTTTGGTGATTGCATTGCAGATATTGATGATTTTGAAGATTGCATTTGGTGCAACTAATGAATTTGGTGATTGCATTTGGTGCAATCGATGATTTTGGTGATTGCATTGGAGAAATTGATGGTTTAGGTGATTGAATTGGTGCAATCGATAATTTTGGTGATTGCATTTGTACAACTGAAGGTTTTGGTGATTACATTTGGTGCAACTGATGGTTTTGGTGATTGCTTTATTGCAGTTGATGGTGATTGCATTGGCGCAATTGATAATTTCAGGAATTGTTTTTGTGTGGTTTTAAGGACTGTATGTTGATCATTTTATTGACGAATCAAAATTTCATTCAGGTTTCTTTTTGGTGATATTGAACAAATTTCCAATTTCAAAGAAACAGACATGCATGGATAAATCATTTGCATTTAGATCAATCAGTGATAAGCATAGAGCGCAATCAGTTGAATTATCTTGTGTTTCCGTTTAGACATTATGTGATACGAATAACATGTGTTTATTTCACAAAAACTTGCTGCAAAATATTGAATTACACAGAAAATTGAGGTTTGCAAAACCATGTTGAGAATGAGTTTCATGTAGAGCCAAGTAGTTTTTTGAGACATTTGACGCTTTTTCAATGACCATATGTATAGTTTTATGTTGTTGATACATTGCCTGTCGTTTTAAGAGACATTAGGCGATCTCGATTACTCTCCAATTGTATAAGAGCTAATCCTTTTATAAGAATGTTTTAACAGTGCTACTCATTTGTGGCAGTTGATCAGATTGACGTTGATATGGGCTGTGTCAGTAATTGATTTCTTATACATAATTCTGTTGATTTATATCCAAAGTCTATCCATGAAAAAAATATTACTGATATGATTGAAAAGTTTTCAGAAACTTTAAGAGAAAAATTGATATTCTTATAAAAGCTTTGCGCTCTTCCATCACCCTCCAGTGTAGTATCCAATCTCTGATAATGCTAATTATGACAAAACATCACTAATTCTCAGGGCGATTATAGAGTCCTGTTCTTTTTAATTCCTTTTGAATGAGGACAAAACAAAGTATGAGATTTTTTAACATAATTTAGTTGGAGATCATCATTACTTTATTATATATATTCCATCTTTTAATAATGGTATCATAAGAAAAGATCGAGTAGATTCAATCCTCTCTACACTCTTGTTTCTTTTATAAGAAACGTCATCATTTTGGACGAGGCTCAAATGTTCGTCTTGAATTGAATTCTAGGTTTAATACCCTATTTTCATCAATTTGATATTTAATTTGCCTAAAATTCTGCCATTCCAGGTTCAGCACTGTTCTTAAATTGTTCTTATTTTTGGATATTTTCGAGTCTCATTGTTCTTATAAAATTGCACTTATAAAAAACAGTTTACCACTCCCCCTTAGTCTATTATCAACTTGCATCAAAGATAATAGAACAATAGAAACAATAAGATAATAGAGTCAAATTGAATGATACTATTCTGTCCGGTAAATAATAGCAAACAATTCTGTTTATTCAGCCAAAAAACAAAAGGTTTTTTATTCTCTCAATAAATCATCTAGTTGAGGCATCGAGCTCAGCTATTGGATTTGATGACGCAGAATACATTCAGGATAATTGTAAGCAGTGAAAAAAATTCCAGCGATGCTTTGATGCTTGTTGATGCTGGGAAATTTTTTGACTGGTAACCAAAAAATATGGTCCTTTGATGGGATTGGTGAAATAGGTTATGAGAATGCAAACTGATGGAGTTGATAGTGTTCATACTACTTAAGAACGTACTCAAAGTTTGAGGTTTGGAATTGTTTGTAGTTTGCAGAAAAGTGAGGTTTTTTATCTTTAGTTTTAGTGATATTATTGGAGCATTTTAATGGAGATTTGGAGTCATCCAATAATCCTTTGTTATTTCGATTTCTGACCAATGGTCCTCTTACTGGATGGTACTTTGAGATTTGTTACTTGGGTTAGATTATTTTTGTCTGACATATTTAATTGGTTTTCCAGGTAGGAAAGATGCATATATTTCAATAATTGATTTCCTGCTCCTCAAGTTTTTTTAATTGGATCAATCAAAGGAGAAACATAACAATATATTTTGATATCTCAAATTCATAAGTTGAGGAGCTTATTTTGATATTTTCTCGGGGTTTGAGAGCTCCAACTTCTGCTGTTCAACATTCTAAAAAACTTGTTTAATTTGGTATTCTCAAAATTGAAGCATGCAACCTGATCGAAATAGATTGAGAATTGAATCAAAGTTACGATCCTTATAGATTGTATGGTATAGGAAATTATGTCAGATATCGACAAACATACACAGAATGTAGATTCCGTTTTAACATTACAACTTTATTATACCATTTTTTTATCATCATCTCCCAAAATACTTAAGTAACAAAAGGCAAGCAATGCAGTACAAAAAAGGAAATCAAATTTCTGTAAGCATTAAGAACAGAAAAAAAAGTTTAATTAAAGCGGATTAGCATTAAGCATTTAACATAACATGACTTTTGTACTGGGTTCATTAAAATATGTTAACTCTCAAGTGTTAACATGACTTTTGTACTGGGTTCATTAAAATATGTCAACTCTCAAGTGTTAAAGTCTCGTCTACACTACACTCAAATTATGGTAATTCTTTTGATTGAGTTTTTAAACTACCATTAAAACTTTTAGGCCTCCAAAAGGTCATCTCAATCAAAGACTTACGAGAAATCTTATAGCAAGGGATGGGTTTTCAAGTTTAAGACCTTTTGGTCAACGTTTTCACAGGTTTATATTGTGACTTTGAAACGGTCGGTTTACAGCACAAAAAGCCTAATTCAAAATTAGAACTTTTCCTTTTATAAAGCATCATTTCTATCTTAAGATGAAAATCCGGAACTACTTTTCAAAAGGATTGCTAAATAACAATCTTATTCTCTTAAGCGTTTGGCTATGAAAATCTCTCATAAATTGTGATTTTGATATTTAGAACATCGATATCATCCATAGTAACTCTCTATGATTCTCAGTGATTTCACATATAGATTAGGGTTTTTAAGACATGCCCTTCAATAGATTAACCCTGCAGGACAGCTAGTATTGTTTTGAGATACATAACCTAAGACTTGAAGACAACAGCTTCTACTTTCTGACCGACATTCACTACAATGCATATACCTAGTGGGGTGTCTAAATGAAAAAAATACACCAGTAAATGCTACCTTAACTTACCGCCATAATTTAGACAAAGGACCAGTTGCGTTTGTAAGGACTATTGTGGAAAGCGGAGCTAACAATTTTTAAACTAAAATCTGTTTAGGATAGGATGTTTGAGTGCTCTCACCCCAATTTGGGATGAGCTGGAGTTTTTATAAGATACTTCACTAATTGGTCATTTGAAATAATAGAGATGACGCGCTCTTTAGAAAAAGCAATAAAATCCTTTGTCTCAAGATTCAGCCATCAACCAAATCATCGAAAAGCTTGTAAAAACTCCAGCTTGACCCCCAATTTAAAGGTAAAGTGCAACAAAATACAAATATAGGAACATCTGAAGCCTATTGATCTGAAATTTCAGGATATCGTTATCGTTACGTTGATTGGATCTATAACCTCATCTTTTGCTAATTCCATGCGCTTCCCTACTAACGGTTTCACGTACTCTTAACTTTCTTTTCAAAGTGCTTTTCATCTTTCCCTCACGGTACTTGTTCGCTATCGGTCTCGTGCCCATATTTAGCTTTAGAAGGAGTCTACCTCCCGTTTTGGGCTGTATCATGGTAGACCAAGAAACAAAAGTGCTCAAAAAAATTGCTCTCACAGAAAATGTTCGTACATGGGGGGGGGGGTAGAGGATATAGTGCCCGGGGTAGTGAAAAATTTCCTGGGGGGGGGGGCTTGCGCTGTTTTGGGGTAATTCTGATGTCCCAGGGTCAACTAATGCTTTGGGGGGGGGGCGGGGGGGGGGGGGGGGGGGGGGTCGGGGGTAAAAAGTTACAATGTCCGGGTGGTAAATTCCAAAAAATGTTATATCCTCCACCCCCATACTCAATTTTTTTCTGGAAAAGTCCATTGCTCTAACGATAACACTCACTGCGATAACGATTTGGAAATGTTGGAAATGTATGCCAAAAATGGAGATATGCTAACTGATAAATAAATCATATCTTTGGGGTAATTACTGTACGTTACGATGGAATCTTTTCAGTGATTACCATCATCAGATAAAACAGATTACCCTTTAATGTGCTGTCAATTATCTGTAGTTAATTAGCATTGCTGAGCATCCATAATTAGCACAAGAAAGCTTAAGAAATGAATTGACAATTTTTTAGTTTCAATCGAATCTTTCCGTGTGACTGTAAGCCATTCATTCGTTTTCGCTATTTTAGGTAATTGAAGTTGTTTTAACCGTAACCTGCTAGGCTGTAACTTTTTTATAAGAGGAAGATAGAACAATTTCGATCACGGATTTAAAAACAGCGATGTTCGAATATTCCAAGAAGATGCGAGCATGTTATGATTTTTATAACATTAGATCTTCAGTTTTCATCTTCACTTTTCTTTTTCATTTTCGTTTTACAAAAATCTTTAATCTATTATATTATTCGACTCAATAATATCTTTCCAATAATGTATACATTTTCAATATACAGCATCATTAGCGAGTTTGAAAATCTTGAAAAAGTAAAGGTGTACACACTTATAAGGCAGACTTTAATGCCGATGAGAATGCTAAATTGTTTGATATTATGAAGAAATTTTTAGCCATCTTATCATGCAAAAAGTTATTGCTAAACCTCTTATCTTTATTTTGTTTTTCGTTTTAATTTGAAAATGATCGAAATCTCGTAAATAATTTCCTATGATCTTGTGTAGAAATTTCAAAATCAGGGGTTAATGTTTTCATTCAATAATAACTTTTTTCTACCTATGAGTATTCTTCGCTTTTCCGTTTACCCAGCGAAACCAAAAACCCATCCTCATAGTTCGGAAGAAAACTGAGAAGATTGCAATGTGGACAACAGATTACTTTCATCTTTTTATTGATAAAACCAAAATCAAAGCCTATCCAATCGAATTCTTACTTTCAAACTCCAAATTTACTTTACTTAAACATAGAAGGGGCACAGCATCGCTGACACTAAACGCAAACTGGTCTATATACAAAATCAAATGGAGTTTTGAAAAGAAGCTACAAATAACAAACATATATGATTACCCATATTTCTTTGTATTAGGGTCAGAAAAGTCAATAGTAGACACTTGGCGAAAAACTGACTTGAAATAGTCCAAGGTAGAAAGTCCTGCATAATATGATTATGTGATAAGTAGGCAGTCTGTGTTTAATACCGTCTTGTTGAGATCAGAAAGTCTAACGTTGTGTTGAATGTTTTGATTCTAGTTTTCTTTTAAATGTCCTGAAAAAAATGTATCAGTCTTCCGTTTAAAATTTGTAATACTTCTTGGAGTTTTTCTATAATATGAAAAATCAGAAGAGCTTGACGGTGGAGGTTTAATAGTTAACTTTTAACGGTTCTGTATATACGAGAAAAGCACACTGTTGCAGAGGTTTTGATCAAGTATTTTCAATTGTACTTTCGTACATTAAAAACATTCGTTAGTCTCCATGTCAGAGCTATAAAGTGAGAATGTAGAATGGTAGTAGTCTCAAAATGAAGATTTCTTGGAAAAGCGAATGTAGAGTTATCCAGTTGATTCTATGTACAATTTTTTCGTTAAACCTGACGGGGATTTAATTTGGCGAATGTCCGATATTCGAAATATTTGCAGGAATTAAATTCATCAAGTTAATGTATCTATCATGTTGGATTGTAGTAGCCGCCCATATGACCGGAATGTCGAACATTCATTCGCTGGCAAACAGAGATCACCATGTGCGTAACCCCTTTTATACTGATTGACTAACCTTAACAAGTTTTCACTAAATTCAAAACGATGCAAGCAAAACATGTGTCTAAAATAATAGTAGCTATAAATAGGTACTCGGAATGAGTAGCTATTAATAGCATTATTATGAATGGATTAAGTTTGGATGGTGAAAATTCGGATCTCCAGTAACTTACTTGCGCCAGTTTAAATTAGTCCCTTATCTCTCTGAGGCTAAGTGACAAGAAAAACTTTTTAAAGACATTAAAGGTATTTTTTCATATACTTTTTACATATTGTACTTTGTATGATTGTTTCTAACTTTTAAAAGTTAAAGAGTTTCAAGTCGGACAAAATTTAACGAAAAGTCCAACAAGCTGAAATTTGGCAAAGCAGTCTCCAATAGGATGATCAACCACCAGAAAAGCCCCGTCGATGATAGGACAATGCAAAAACGCCATGACCGAAAACTGAAAAAATATCTTTTTAGGGTCGTAGGTATGAGTAGGCTGACTTTGCAAGTTTTTGAATAACTTTTAAAAGGTCAGAATTACCAGCAAGGCCTATAAAGCTTTTTTCCATTAGTGCATTGATGAAGATTCTTTTGGAGGTTAGCTATCCTAATAGTGACTTATCTACAAAGAACAGACGAAGACTTGTTGGTAATTTTTTCCATGTTAGACTATATGGAGAATCTCATGAAATATATTTGTAATTGTTTGCTATGTTATAGAAATGTCAAAAACCTTTGAAAACAAACAAATTTTGGGTCGAAATAAATTGACAAACAAACATGATTCTATTGAGCTTATTTTGCATAATGTATTGTTTTGTTAGATTGAGTTGAGATACCTAAAATATCAATCTGTTGGATCAACGTGCTTGTTATCACTGACATGGCACGCTTTGAGGTACGCAACCTAATTAAGTGCTGAAGTTTACCTTATCAGGCCACTTTACACCAGCCCTTTTGCGTTATTAAATATTAAATGGATTGTGTAGAATTCAGGGCTGGCGTAAAGTGAGCCTGAATTTAGAATTTTTAACATACAAGCAACACGTCAATTTGATTCAAAAGCCCTCGTGTAGTGTAAGCTCAAAATTTGACAGTGGCGGATGAAGGCTAAAAAGGTAGCTTCGTAAAGTAAGCGAATCGGTATCGAACATGAAAGGAGCAGAAAAGTAAGGAACTGAAGAACTTACGAACTTGGGAATGAAACGTTTGCAATCAGTTATGGAGTTAATTGATTGCTGATGATTATGATCAAAACCTGGTAAAAAGAAAAATAGATAATTTTAAGGACTATGACGAGAAGTTGAAGTGGCTAGTCAGGATGGATAGATTTAGAGATAGCAAATTACGCAGGTTTGAACGGGGTCTTTCAGAAAGAAAACGGTAATTTGTTAAACCCTGTGAAAAGTTTAGAATTCCAGAGGGGTTTTTGTCTGGAGAATTCCATAGTATTATAGTATTATCATATTTTATATATTTCAAAAATAGTTGGAGCTCCCTATAAGGGGTACGTTTGTTTTCTGGCGATGATTATTCTTGAAGGGCTTTCGACATTAACCATAGATTGCATTATGGGAATAGCGCAACGACCTCACCTCAGAAGTGAAGTATCAAGCTTGCGACTTGAATAAGATTTTAACTCTATTGTAAGCTCTTGATGAATTACAGTGGACTCGCTTCCGAATTCTAAATATTCAGTTCCGTCAAGGAGAGATCCTTGTTAAAAACAGTGTATATGTCAAATCTCTCTGTAATTCGAACACCTCAGACCTCCCGTTTGAGTTCGAATTCGCGAAAATTAACTGTTTAACTCTAGTTTTGTTCCTTTTTTCTATTTTTATTGAAAAAACAAAAGATCTTAGTCTGCTTTCTTCTGTAAATAAACAACATCTTCATCAAAAATGCCTCAAGTCAAAGTCAACTTTGGAGCTAAACTCAACTCAACCAAAAAGACCTTCCCTCCAGAGAAGAAAGCACCTGTCTCTACAGGAGCTAAAGGAAAAGTCAATCCATTCTTGAAAAATGACGCAGCGAAGAAGGCCCCTACTCCCGCCCCCGCCCCTGCTGCACCAAAAGAAGAGCCAAAACCAGCCGCCCCAGCTCCAGCTCCAGCAGCACCCAAGGAAGAACCAAAACCCGCCCCACAACAGGTGAAAGTCAGCGTCGGAGGCAACAAAGAAGTTAAAGTTCAAGTCGCCGCCCCGAAGGAAGTCGCCGCCCCAAAGAAACCCACAGGAAGTAAGTGATATATTTGTTATATGTTGTTGTTGCTATTAATATTGTTGTTTCATCACCCAAACTTCTGTTCGCTTTTGAAATTTTATAATTTTCATAACTTTATAATAAGTCTAGTATAGAAAGTAGAAGTAGAGTATTTTCAAAGATGATTTTTCTGAGTCAGGGATAAACTTTTCATGTCCTTCTTATTTTGATAGTTATTAAAGAACGTCCAAAATTTCCGAAGCCTTTCTTAACTTTTTGACTTTAAATTGTGAAAATGTTCTTAAAATGTTCTTATTTGGACCATTTTGTGAGCACTTAGGGCAATTTTCTAACAAATTTGAAATGTTCTTATCTTGTTTTGGTCATCAAAGACTTAATGTGCTTTTAAAAACCTGTATTGAAATAATGAGTAGAAAGTTTTGAAAGTAAGCGTAACTTTTAGAAAAATTTTCAGATACTGTTTTACTATCACATTTTCTAATTTTCAAGATCTTATAACATCAGTAAAAACTTTGATTTACATTTGACAAGTTTTACCATAAAGCCGTGAAATATTTTCCTGTTACATTTGAAAAATTGCTCCTCCTACTTTTGGCAGAAATCTTTTAAACCGATTGAAAAAAATTCCAAGGAAAAGCTCAGCCTTCGAAGTCTGGTGCTGCAAATTGTTAACCCAAAAACTGATCTTATGAACAGAGCTAACGGCGTGGTCATAAGTTAACCAATCAATCAAAGTACATCAAAAATATATATATGGCTTTGCACAATCATCTGAAGTATTTTGCAGAATGCTCATATTTTACAGAACTTAAGTAAACGTTGCAAAGAGAGTAAGCTATAAAACTGTTAACCCACTAAGAGCACTAAAAGACAATATACAGAGGAGATTAAGCGATTTTGAATTGTGAAAATACTCAGTAGAGTGTCATGATTTTCAAATATGCGAAACTAAGGTCATCAAATTAAAGGTTGACATTGAAATTAAAAAAATATATACATTTCTACTTTGAAACACCCGCTGGGACCCCGGCCCCACTGGAAAATTTGGCAAGAATTTTGTCAAGAAGGTTTTATAACAGAAAACACGGTTCTGGTTTTTATCCTAGAACTCAGAAAAGGTTCTCCTTATGATTCCAAAGAAAAAGAATCATAAAAAACTACTGATACAAGCATATCGGTTACACAAACACGAAATAGAAAAAATTCGCTTCCAATGTTCAAATTTGGCCACAGTTGGATACACAAATCACCGCGAAATTGAATTCTCGAATAAGCTACCGCAGCGAATTTTCATAAATTTTCTCACTCTGTTTGAAACGGAAATACAGAAACTTCCCATCGCATGGGACCTGTGATGGGATAAATTGAAAAACATTCGGAAATGTTGACAACCAAATCAGAAGTATTAGAAGGCTTAAGTGGCAGGAGTTGAAAATAGTCACTTCCACAGATTCATTCATCCATTCATCATTCAAAAAAGCAAAAATAAATTCCACTTCCAGATCTTTGAAAGTAATTCACCGTAAAGTTTCAAAATTTCACTGAAAGCTATTTGAAAATATAGACTCCCCGACCAAGACCTTGAGCCTCGAACGATTCATTCTGAAAGTAAGAAGTTTAGAACGTGACTTACATTGGTCCAGTCAGGCTATACACACACGTTTCTTTTTTACAAGGAATCTTAACTTGGCTCCGAACGTGGAGTTCCTTTAGCCGCTAATATTGGATCTGCTAAGTAACAATGAACCACAGTACAGAAAAAAACGTTTGAATGTTGTTTCGTCAATACTTTGTCATCTTTTTGTTTAGGCTTTTGTCAATGTGTGCAAGTTCAACTTTAACTCTCTGTTCCTTAACTTTTCTTATTCTCGGCCTGTGCAGTTCCTTAACGATTCCTTATTTTTCAGACCATTTTCAGCCTCAATTACCTTAAAAACGTGTTACTTATAAAAAAAGGTGTACAACTTCAGAATCTATAAACTCTATCTTAATTTGACTCACACCAGAGAAGGAGCCTCCTCCATAACTTGATAATTATACGAATTGTTCAAGTCCGGGAAAAAATCGCGAGTTCAAGAGGTTCTAGTTGGACAGGCTCAGCGCATGAACGCATAAACCTCTGCTTTTCGAAAATTAAATTAAATGTCCTTTATAAAAGTAGACTATAAAGAAAATAACGCTTTGATGGCCAAAAGATTAAGATCAGATTAAGAACATTTTGAGGCTTTAAAGACACTAAAAGATCTAATTTCCTAGGGATACACCGTATTACTTCGATTTTCTTTTGGATTTTAAGAAGAATGTTTATTCAATTATTATTGTATATCTACAATCCTGGCAAAAAGTAAATAGAATTTTACATATTCTAGGGTTTTTTTTCTTGTCATTTCACTCTCCCCCCTCCCTACAATGTTGAGAGTCATTTTGCAGTCTGTACAGTGAAATTCAACATTGTAGGGAGGTGGAGAAAGGGGGGAAGCTTCTAATTTTAACCAGGAAAAGAAAATTCCATTACTTTTTGCCAGTATTGTAAGTTTTCTTCATATTATACTTCCCTGTTATTGTCTGTTGCAAATAAACGCCCCTTTAGGTGGAGGTGTTTATTCGGAGGGGGGGGTCACGTTTATTGAAAAATTTTCCTTAAAGGATGGGCGTTTATTCCAAGGGGCGTTTAAAAGAACGGGGCGTTTATTCGAAGTAATATGGTACACAGAAATACTCACAAAATGGTGACAATAAGAACATTTTAAGAACATTTTTGGGCTTAAAACTCAAAGTTAAGAATATTGAAAGGCTTCAAACATTTTGGATATTCTTATGAAAAAAATATGTATGTTGTGACTTTCGATGAGTGCTTAGAGATATAGCACATACGTAACAAATCGGAAAGAACAATCACGAATTGCAAAGAAAGCTGACATCTGTGGCTCATTACCCTTGATTGATGGCTCGTTTGAGATTAGTAGTTCGTTTTATGTTGTGACATCAAATCTGTGTTGGAAAGTTAAGTCACGCCATTCGAGAATGAAAACCCTATGGTATGTTGTATGGTAATTCAACTCAATGATTATTCTAGAACTTTCCAACAAATTGAATACCTATTTCAAGTTTTACAAAAAAATAACACAACGACATATAGCCCTTTTAACGTTATAGTAAACAGTAATGGCGATGACATTTACATGACCCTGTCAGCCTTTATAACTTTGTTTAAAGTTAAACAAGTCCACCACTGTAATCATTTTTCAAAGCATAAGTCATAGTCGAAGTTGAATCTTAGGAGAATTCTATTCTTGTTAGGGTGTGGTCGCAGCATATGGTTAATTTTCTTCTTCTACTGTGGCAGTCACGAGCACACACAGACAAATCAGGAAATTTAAAAGTTTGTAATGTGTTTAATGTGATACACCTCACAAAATCATCCATCAGAAAGATTAAAAATCACTTATTGAAAGTAGCGAGATTTGATCATTTATGAAAAGAGGGGAGAGAAAAAAAACTACTGTCAAGATTATACCCTAGTGCTTGCTACACCAAAATCCACGGCTTAAATTTTCTTTGCTTTAACACAAAAGCACTGTTGGGCGACAATACAGCTCTATCAATCATCGTATACAGATGACATTTTTTCTCTATAATAAGCATTGAGAAGCAAATCATTGTCCATTTATTAAAGCTATTAAGCTCAAAATCGAAAATTGTTCCATATAGGGTCACTTTTTGGCTTTTTCCTTCAACAATAATGATGACTTTGCAATAATTTTTAGGCTAGAGTATTGGGTATAGATTTTTGAAGCAACTGGGTAAAAAATATTCCCCAAATCAGTGAACAAATGGGGTGTTTTAGGGAACATGTTTGGTACAAATTTTAATCACTTAATAATTTCTTTTAAACATATCTCCAAAGTTTTTGCAAAAAGAGAGAGAGAGAGAAAGAATAAAAACTTTTGTTTATCATTTAGCTTTTTGTTATCCTAAAGAGCTTTTAATTATATGAAGAATGGGGCGAGTGATTTAATCGGTCACGCTTGATTGATGTTTAATTGTCATGCAGATTTGCAATGCTTCAATGTTTCTAGCACTGTCCAAAAGCTTCCATATCGAAAACAGGTCTGTTACCAGCCAGCTAGAGACAGAATTTTTTGCTAAAATTCAACTACAATTTTAACAACAGTGACTGTTGGTTATATATAGTATACATCTGTTAACTTGGAAAGAACATTGATTACAAAATTTAGTAACTTTTCAAAGACATTAATCATTATGAATGAATCACGGAGAGATTTATATTTTATTGACATTTTTGAGGAGAGAATCCAATACATAGGAAATGTGTAAGTTTTTGTCCATTTCTTGTTATTTTAATTTGGTTTTTGTTGTTTGGTCTTTGTGGTTTCATTGATCGCCGAATTAGTGAGATTTAATGTTAGAAATCCAATCTGGATTTTGAGCTAAGGTTTGTAAAAGTCCTTTCTGTTTAAAGTCTGGCAAAGGTCTTAACTTGTCTGTTTGTAAAAAGTTTGATTTTGTCGAGGAAAATGTCTGTGGAACTTCACCAAAGTGATTTGTTGTGTGTTCCGATGGCCCAATTGGGTTTGAAAAAGAAGAAGCTGCTTGAGAACCGTATGGCCGAGTTTTTTCCTATAATACGAAATTTGTTTTCAATATCTTATAAATTAATTAAACATATTCTTTGGTGTCAAGGGAAGGACGTGACCTTACATAAAACGTTAACAGCTTGAACTGTGACAATGATTTTTGGGTCTTTCCTCAATCTCAGCATATTGTCTCAGTTTTAAGTAAAATCTCATCTGTTATCAAATTCCTATTAACAAAGAGGTTTTGTCGGTTTGTCAGAAAAATAGTCTAATTACTCTTATAATGATGTGTTGGAAAAAGGTTGTTGACTAGGTACACGTTTTTTTTTTTATAAGAACGTCAAAAATTTTCGAAGCCTTCGGATGTTCTTAGTTTTTTGGATTTGAAGCCTAAAAATGTTCTTAAAATGTTCTTATTTTCTGCATTTTTTGAGCACTTTGATGTAATTTCTTAAGAAAAATGCATGTTTTTAGGTCTCCACAGCCTTAGAATGTTCTTAGAATGTTCTTAAATTTTTGGGCCTCGAAGCCTTATGTTCTTATATAGTTTGTTCTTATAAGAAAAAAAACGTGTAGATTAAGTTCTTTCTAACCTTTTCTTTTGTGCCAAACATCCAATCAATAAGTTAATTTGTGCAGGCATACAGGGTAATTAGCTTATACCATCGCTGTCCAACTTAAACTAATATAATGCAGCTAATTAAATCTTGTAATTATCTTTTCTTCTCTCTTAATCGGCTTGCACTTAATCCTGCTGAGGTTAAGAATGCTTTAAAAGTAAATCCGGGATTGATTAGCTAAAAAAAACTCCAAAAAAAGTGTTTGAAAAAGAATCTATTTTTTTTTGCTACTCTTCTTTATAGTTTTGCTTTACATAAAAGATGTGATTTTTACCTTGAAAATGTACTGAAATCAACATCCCGAATGATTAAACAAAAAAAGAGCGAAGAAGAACACATATTTTTTATTCAAAATAAAACATATGGAACGGTCATATAACTACTTTCTTTGTAGCAAAGTTTTATCTTAAAATCGATAAAGAAATTGCAACACACCTCTTTTAAATAAAAAAGATTATTTGTCTAAACTTCAAGTTTCCAGTTGTCAGATTTTCTTACATAAAATTATTCATACACAAAAGGGTTATCAAGCTATCACTAAAAAGGGATTAACAAGAGTTTAATGTAAATACAAAAAGTTAATGTTCAATTTTCACATATGTACGAAATTCAATATCTGTACATTCTCAAAATTGATTACAATCCCCCTCAAACCTTTCAAAAATACACATAATATTGACAGACAGGGAGAGTTCAGTAGTAGGAATTCACAGAGAGGTAATAGTTTGTAGTTTTTTGTCGTTGAAATAACGAAAAGCCCAGTTGCTTACTAGATTTGCTATCTGTCTGTCTGTCTGTCTGTCTGTCTGTCTGTCTACCAGTCTGCTAGTTCAGAGTATATAGAAACACCGGAAATCATTCCAATGCATTAGTAGATTATAAACATTGTCAAAATTCAGTCAAATGAGTCAAAAGATATCTGTTTATAATCGACACTGATCTCTTCCTCTTTAGAACCACCCAAGTTTGTGGAGCCTTTGGATAGCAAGTTTGAGGTCGACGAAGGCAAGACATTGATTATCGATTGCGTTTGTGAAGGTTCACCCGAACCTGACGTTGATTGGTATTTTCAAGGGAAAATTGTCAAAGATGAAGGGCGGTAAGCTAAAATTTCCACTTCTTTCCGTTGTGCGCAAAATGAACACTCTCTTGTTTGGCACCCCATACGCCAAAGCGATTTGTTTTCATCATTCCCAGCTGGCAAATAACATTGTTTCAAAGTTCATCGTTTAACCTCATATGGACATTAGATGGACGTTAGATGGACTTTAAAACATTCTCTTTCTTATTTCCCGCAGATACAAATATTTCTTCGAGAAGGGAAATGTGATTGGTTTAGAAGTTGCCAAGGCAACACCAGCAGATGCTGGAGAATACAAATGTGTCTGTTTCAATGACAGTGGGAAAGAAGAAAGCAAAACTACCGTCTCTGTCAAAGGTTAGTTGAATGAAACTCCTGCATAGTCACACGTCTCTTGACAGATAAAATGCAGCAGATTCTCTATAACTCGAGCTCTTTATAAACTTAAATAGTTTGTCTGGTCACTTCAGTTAGTAAACGAACCTTCCGAGAGATAGACCCAATTGTATTATGGTTTAGGGAGCCTACAAAGAACAAAGCAACCGGCGGATTCCTCTGTTTTTTCCCCCTGGGAACTGTTTCATTTCCTGATTAACGAATTTGAAGCATGGCAAATGACAAAATATATTTCTATGAAAAACCAAGTGAAGACTGAAGTAAGAATTCTAATTGACACAATCATCAATTGATATGTTTTTTCACTTCACCAGCAAAACCAGCACCCGAACCAGCTAAGGAGCCAACTCCTGAACCATCTCCCGAACCTTCGCCTGAACCTGTCCGAAAAGTTGAACCAAAGAAACCTGCTCCCACAAAACCTGCTCCCACATCAGGTAACAATCCTTTGGACTCAAGTTAATTTATTTATCTTTGGGAATTGCGACTTACTTTCATAATGGGATCAACCTAAAACAAATGCGTCGGCAGTTTATCTTTAACTTTTTGATACTCTAAAATTTTCTTCTTAAGTAAAAATGTGTAAGAAACTAAATCCTTAAAATACTGTGTTTCTTTGTATTTTAGAAACACTCAAAGCAAACACCTTTACACCAAAACGCAAAGACAAGAAAAAGAAACTGCCCATCGAGCGTGACGGAATTAAGCCGGAAAATCCTGAGAAATATTACGACTTTGGTGAAGAGATTGGACGAGGAAAATTTGCTGTCGTTAAATACGCAACGAGCAAAAGCACTGGACAGAAATACGCTGCTAAGATTATCAAATTCGATTCTGACTCTTTGAAGTTCGCTATTCGTGAATATGATATGATGGCAGGTAAATTGGAAGGCAAAGGATTAGTGAAACTTCATGAAGCTTATTTGGTCAGGAAGTACCTCATCCTCATCATGGAACTGTAAGTTGACAGAAATCTTTTAAAAACTCCGTTTTACATTGTATTGTAAGAGTTTATTTCATGTTGACTAAAAGGTTGCAACAAAGGCTAATAAAGGTCAACGCTACTTGAGCTTAAAATTTGAACATTTTTGGGTATTCTATTTGATTTTTGCAAGCCGAAGTGACGTCCTTTTACACGCGAGATGAAATTTTGATCAGTGTTTTCAGCATAGAGACCCTTTACCTTTGCTTTTAGATTTGGTTTTTATAGTTTTCCTATCTTTACCTGACTTCACATTTACTTTATAATTTCAGTGTTGATGGAAAGACGTTATTGGACAAGGTGGCTAGTATGCACGCGATCACCGAAGATGATGTTGCTACTTTCATTCGACAATTATTGGAAACTCTTCAAGATATGCACTCAAAAAATCTTGTTCATCTTGATCTTCGTGTAAGTGGGGCCTTAATAAACTTAAACATCGTACCATTTACTGGCGAAAATTACTGGTTTTTTATGTATAAGCGCGTCATTACTTGAGTGATTCTTATATTATTCCATCCACTAATTACCATTTTCACAACCATATACCGACTCGCGATTTTAGCTCTTATACAATTTCATTCTAACTTTGGATTTTTCCTGCTCTCCTCAAATTAGTTGCGACTGGAGTAATGGAATATCATATCAAGGTCATATCATTTTTGTTTTCTCTTAGCCGACCAACATTCGATTCGTAAGCGGACGTGATCTGGTGATCTTGGATTACAATAGTTGCCGTCACCTTGCCAACAAGAAAGCTGGAGCTGTCGTCGACGTTATTGGCGATACTGAATTCTGTGGTAAGCCTTATAAATCTATGGAAGCTAAGATTTAAGAACTGACATAGTTGTTTTCCAGTTGCTTTCAGCAAGGAAAATGATGGTTTAAAAAAATACAATCTAATGACAAAATTAGCTCGTCCTGACTTTTTTCCACTCTATCTATCCAAGAAATATTTTGTTGCTTTTTTCCAATTGATTTCAGCAAGGAATCTTAACAGCAGTGATAAAAAAGTATGGTTTCAGAAAACACTATCTAACGAAAGAGTTCGCTTGTCCTGACTTTTTTCCACTCTATCTAAGCAAAACATACTCTGTTTATTTTCTAGTTATTTTTAACATCGATCAAAAATTAGTTCACAAAACACAATCAAACGAAAGAGATTAATCAGATATAATTTCTTATTATGCAGCACCGGAAATGTTGAACTTCGATCCAGTATCTCCATGGTCTGATGTTTGGTCCATTGGTGTTTTGGCGTACATTTTACTGACCGGAATCTCACCATTCTTCTACGAAGATGAGGACAAAGTTGTTTTGTGTGTACAAAAAGTCAAATACGAATTCTGCCCAGAGTTTGATGACGTTTCTGCGAACGCAAAAGATTTCATCAAAAAAATCTTCAAAAGAGCACCTGAGTAAGATTTAGGTTTTTGAATCTGTTTGAATATTGCTTAGAATAACACAGGCTTTTGATTGTTTCACGCTAGCCAATAATCAATAATTGATCAGGTTTTTCATGAACTGAACGGAGAGGAAACTCTGATTTATGAATATCTTGATATACATAATCCGTGAATCACAATTTTTAACCTAACATTGGTATTTTTCATCCAACAGGTCCAGATTATCAGCTGCAGATGCTTTAAGTCATGAATGGCTCAGCGTAAGTTTCAATTAATCTCGTCTAAATACAAATCAAAAGTCAACACATACGTGATTCTTCACTTCGATTCTTTGCACATCAACCTGGTAACCCAATTTAAAGGCAGCCTTTACCATGGTGTTTCATTACAATCCAATCTCCTTATATCTCGAAAGAAGATTCCGAGTAAAGTGCTTCGCAGACCTCTATCGATAGTCGTTTTTCCGTTAGATGGTGAAAGAAGCCTAAGTGTTTTGAATACAACCCAGCTGGCACACAACGTTGTTCAACGTCAATTTAATGTTCATAACGTCCATTTAACGTTAGATGAACGTTGAAACAACGTTGTGTGTCAGCTGGGAAAGCTATTCTTTATTTCCTCTTCTTTTTTTCGCATCAATAGAAAGATTACGAAGCTCAACGAAAGAGGAATGTTTTGCGAATCCAAGATGTGCTGAGGGAAACTGATGAACGTCTTTACAGTGAGGTAAGAATGCCAACCCTATAGCGATTCTTTGCTCCTTCTCATCGGCATTGCAGGTCACTATCATAACCCCTAGGATACGATCTAGAGTTGCTCAAACCTGGCTATTTGCTTCTTCATTAGAGCAAAGGTTAAAGAAATAACAAACTCGTTGTTACTGAAACAAAAACTTAACTTCTTACATTTAACCAATGAGATGTCTTTGTTGTAACCATTACATCATATTTGACCAATAGGAAGAAGAGGAGTACGTCTGGGCATCATTAGTGTTCCGAACATTCGATGAAGAAGAATATGACTCTCCTGAAGAATCTGACGATGAAGAAGAAGAAGAGGTTTGATACCTTCCGTATATCCTACCCAGGCTCCTTGTCGTGGTTTGTAGCCACACTTCCTACCACCTTCTCAAAGGGATTTTCAAAAAAGATATCTTGATGATAAGTGTTTTGCCACAAACGTGTCGCGGTTTGGGAGCTGCTGCCCAAATTTCTGAAAAAGGCGTCTCACGAAAATATCTTGATGATTTTAACGTTCGAAGATTTTGCCACAAACATATTTTTTCAAGGTGCACTCTCTTATCCCCAGCTCTATATCTTTTCTTACTCAAAATGATGATGAGTTTGAAGAATCATACTCATGAAAAATCAACTTACGCCTCAATTTGTTTTCATTAACTAAAATTATATCTTCTTCTTTTTAAAGTAAATCTTGCAAATGTCCAGCATCACTTTGTCAGTGGTGATAACAACGCACCTAGAAGAAAAACAAGGGATGAGTTCAAAATACAACATCACTGCTCATGTTTCTTTTAATGTACAGCTTAATCAAATAAATAATTCTTTTTTGTATAATGCAACTTTTGTAACATTTTATTATCTTTTTTTTTCTAAAGTAGTTAAACCCAAAATAATTTCCACCCCTAGATTATAGATGATTTATAAACAAAACTAATTAATAAGAGCCATCAGCTTATAAGGAGCACCCTGCCAGCGCTCCTAAGGGTCAAGTTACCAAGGGGAGTCTGATTAGTATTTAAAACAAAGTTATTATTATATTTATGGCTATTTTTTTTCTTAGAGATTAGAAATACACTTTAGGGACGTGTCTTTATTTCTCCCCATCTCTCATTTGTATCATGATAAAGTCCTTAAAAAAAGTTTTTAAAAAGTCCCTACTTGTGTCAGCAATTCGGAGGAGCTTTTGAAAAGGAAAATCCTCAAAACTTGCTACGAGAAGGATAAAGTCATACCCCGTTCAAGAGATTAGCAAAGAAAACTGAATCGAGAATAATTTGCGATTTGCGAGGATGTTTCTTGATGTAAAAAATGCTCCACCAAGGTGTAGAGTCTGCATTTTTGTGCTTTTTGATCAAATATTAATCAGTTCTATTCCTTTTTATATTTCTACAGAACATACATAGAACACAATAAAATTATTCTGTCAAACAAACAAACAAACAAAATGGTTAAATCAAAGTCCAAAATCCCAATCGATGTCAAACAATACCCGAACTTGAAAACTGAAAATCCAAGTTTACATTACGAGTTTGAAGAAGAAATTGGAAGGTAAGGAGAATTTCCCAATTGATCATTCAACTTCATTAGGGATGTTTAGTCTACACAATATACAGCTTAAGGCTCCTAGGCCTTACACGAGAACTTTTCCGCTTGAAGCGAAGGAGATACGACGTAGAGTACGTCTACTTCAACCATTTTGAAATGATTCTTTACGAAAATGTTTCCAAATTACCAAAAGCTTGGAAAGTTGCAAAGATAATTCAATCTGCAGAGTTTGGAATATTATATCATCAACCTCCAGAGATGATTATGGAAGCATTAGGATGTGGACCAGGAAAACCGTTGACCTTAATTTCTTTTTCAATTTTCAGCGGCAAATTCGCCATCGTCAAGAAATGTAAACACAAGAAAACTGGTCAAATATACGCAGCCAAGATCATTAGATACGATTCAGACACTTTAAAGTTCGCTATTCGTGAATATGAAATGATGATGAAAGAAAATCATTCATTGGTCGGACGAAAAGGAACTGTCAAACTTCATGAAGCTTATTTGGTTAGGAAATACTTGATCCTGGTTATGGAACTGTAAGTTCTTGACCTATTGAATTACAAACTTTTTTCGCATGCCAATCTCTATATCACGATTTACAAACTAGTGTAGACAAAAACACGATGGAGCATCCAATTATTCCTTCATACTATAGCAGGCCAGTTTTTTAACTTTATTTGACTCGTTTCAACTGACCTTATCATTTTGGAGCTATATAAGATCATTTATCGCAAAGTACGTCCTGTTACATCTAGATAATGGTTTTTTACAAGTACAGTTGGCGCTCTCTAATTCGACCTTCATTGGGCCAATTTTATTCGAATTAGAGAAAGATTCCAATTATAGAGAGTAATTTGAACCATTTTCCAGCTGAGCAGACTAGTATTTTAATTCGAATTACAGAAATATTCGAATTAGAGAGAATTGACTGTAGTTTATATTTCGGACGGATTATGATTTAAAGTTTTTTCATCAGTACCCCTCTTCCTATTCCAGTGTTGATGGCAAGACGTTGTTGGATAAATTCGTTGGAATGCATTCACTAACTGAAGATGATGTTGCCCAAGTCATCAAACAATTATTAGAGTTTCTCGCTGATTGGCATGTCAATAATTTGGTTCATCTTGATTTACGGGTAATTATCAGATGTTTTTTTCCCAAATTATTAATTATTGTGTTCTTGCAATATTCAAACAAATTTTGACCTACCTTAGCGATCCTTTATACGCCGGTCATTTTAACATCGGCCCTTATTACGCCACGAGCCCAAAAATAACGCCAGTAAGGGCCGGCGTAAAAAGGGCCGATAAGGTATATATCTCAAAAATAACATTTGTACTCACAGAATAACGAAAAGGCAAATCACGTTTCCCATTCACTTTATTAAAGAAAGTTTGGTTGAAAATTATCTAATAAAGGTCCTCCCTTTTTTAAACGCTCCTCCTAAAAACTAAACAATTGATAAACGCATATATTGGGCGGAAAATCAATGTGATTGTATCATTTTCTAGCCTACTAACATTCGATTTATCACTGGACGAGAGGTTCGAATCTTGGATTACAACAGTTGCAGACACATTCCCAACAAGAAAGCTGGAGCTGTCGTGGACGTCATCGGCGATACTGAATTCTGTGCACCAGAGATGTTGAACTTTGAACCTTGCATGCCTGGATCAGACACGTGGACAATTGGAGTATTGACCTACGTATTGTAAGTTGTTGGAAAGATATTTCAGAGTAACTTATTTCTTTATGTTTTCGATACGAAGTATAGTTTAAGGGAGTCTTCGTATGTTCTCAAAATACATAAGAAAGCTTTGCGAACAATGAGAGGTTTTTTTAGGTTAAAACACAGCTAATTATTTAGCAAGTAATCCAACATTATACCATATATCCTTACGCAATCGAATGTTTTCTTCCATAATGTTGGAAGTTGCTTAACTTAGACAAACTGAAAAATCTCTACTGTGAAACATGTTCATCCCGCGATATCAACATTTGAAAGCAAATTTCCCCCTTTTGTCTTTAGATTAAGTGGAATCTCACCTTTCTTCGACGAAGATGAAGACAAAGTCATCTTAAGCGTACAAAAAGTCAAATGGGAGTTCGACGGAATTGCTTTCGGTTCAATCACATCAGAAGCAAAAGATTTCATTAGGAAATTATTTGTGCGTGCACCTGAAAGCCGTCTCACCGCCGAAAAAGCTTTAGAACATCCATGGCTATCTGTAAGTGAAACTACTTTGGAATATAAACCGATTATCAATTCAACAGCAAATTTAACATAGTACAAATGGGGACTATATCTAACAAATAGACTTTTAGCTCAAACTCCTCTATTATTTTTTGCTTCTCTCTTTTCGGAATAAAATTATTGTTTGTTAGAACAAGGAACTCTATTTATTCAAGTTCCTTGGTTAGAATACCGTCTCCATTTTCCTGTAGAAAAACTATGAATCAGCACGAAAGAACTCTATCTTGAAAATTCAAGACGCTCTCCGTGAAACTGACGAACGGCTTTTCAGCGAGGTAAGAATTTTTTTTACTTAACTGTGATGATGATATACAGTAGTGTGATATCAGGAGGGGAGAGGAGGTGCAGATTACAAACTTGGGGACGAGCTGGAGTTTTTATAAGATACTTCACTTGGTCATTTGAAGTGATAGAGATGACGCGTTCTTTAGAAAAAGTAACAAAATTGTTTTATTACTGGTTAACGACCAACCAAATCAAATAAGAGCTTGTAAAAACTCCAACTTATCCCCAAACTTGGTGTCCTTATCTTTTTGATTTCGCAAGATGCGCTTCTAATGAAAAACTTCCCTCGTTCACTTCGCTCGTGTTATTCGCCAAAGAGTCTGTCTCCCCAGTGTTGATGAAGGCGTTACACTACTGGATGTAGAATGATATTCAAAAAATGTCAGATAAAAATAGAACTCGACCATTCTTCAAATCATATCATTTTTGACCAAAAGTATTGTTTTCCTTTCTAACCAATAAAATTCCCTCAATCTAAAGATTACATCATTTCTGACCAATAGGAAGAAGAGGAGTACATCTATGCATCCTGCGTGCTTCGAACTTTCGACGAAGAAGAATACGACTCTCCTGAAGAATCCGATGATGAGGAAGAAGAAGAATAACTTGTGGTTCACTTCGCATATGCGCACTAGTGGGCATACGGGAGAAAAGTTGTCAGTAAAAAGAGCTGTTTTTTGAAGATCGATCGAAATCTATGTATGTTCTCGTTAGATGATTGGATGGAATCTCTGTCATTGTGGTGATTCTTCGTGGCGAAAACAGCTCTTCTACTGATAGGCTTTTCAAGGGAATGGGGAAGTAAATATTTTATAGGGTGGATTTTGGGTGGGGTCAATGACCCTTTTTTTTACGCTGTTACTGTTTATTTTCACTTTAGAATTTCCAAATTTTTTTTGTCTCATTATTTCTTAAATATTTTTGTAAAAAATTTTCGCTTCTCCCAAAATCACGAGATCAAAAATATCGCATTATCAACATTTGGACTATGTAAGGTACAACCACTTTAATCTCGTGAGAAAATGATGTATATTTTGTATTTTAAATTTTATCAATATTAGTAGTGTTTTTTTTTTTGAATAAGAAAAAAATTTGTTTGACATGCGATACAAAATGACAGAAGTTATTCTTTTTGTCAAAGCACATCTCATAGAATATAAGAAACAAACCCCTAGTCGGCACAAACTGGTAGCAACACGTTCACAAAAACACATCATTCACCTACACTACACTAGAATGTAATATTATTATATCATTATAATCATATGCACGGGTAATACACCGGGGGGGGGGGGTACTTAGGCAAAATGGGTGCCGGGTATGTGCGAGCCATAAGGGTACCTTTTCTCATTCCTCAAAAGTCTCTCAAAGGGGTACAAATTCAAAAGTTAGTCTCTGAAAGGGTCCCAAAATCACGAAAATCAAAAATTTCTCTCTCAAAGGGTCACGATTTCCAAAAATATTGACCAAAATTTGGTGAAAATCAAACCAAAATTTGGAAAAAATGGACCAAAATTTAGGAAAAAGTCTCTCAAAGGGTCCCAAAATCACCAAAATTTTGTCTCTCAAAGGGTCGATTTTCGATTTTCAGCTCGGACATACCCGTCACCTCGCAAACCTAGTACCCCCCCCCCGGGGTAATACACCACAAACACGCAATAAATGTCTACTTGTCGGTAATCAGTTATTTATACCTGACTGAGTTTGTTCAAACCGATTAGAACCTAGGCCTGAGTATATCACAAAACAATATCTTTATAATAATTTGAATAATTTAAATCGGCACTTAAATATTACCAATACAATGCAATGCAATCACTTCATGCACACACTTCAATACTAAGTACACCTCACTGAAAAGTAAGTATTTGAAGCATAAACAGTATTAATATCTATACCGTATTACTTCGTGCCCCCTCTTTTAAACGCTCCCTCAAATAAACTCTAGAGTGGGGCATTTATTTGAAGTATACGGTAATATTACAGCACCATCTATATATTAGGTCACAAAAGCACAGCACAAAAAGTACACCCCTGTTACACTGTCACAACTTTCAGTCAAATTGACCAGTTCTCCCAACAGAAAATAGTATTGAAAATCTTAGCCTTATTGTGGCAATCAGAATTTTTTTGGCTATTGCACTTAACGGAATTCAAAGTTTTCAAGCCGAATCAACAAGCTTTAAGAAGTTTGAGACTAGGGTGGGATATTTTGTATTGCAATCAACTTTTAAGACGTATTTTAGGAACAATTCCTTATGATCCATGACAAGACTTCCAGAAAAGATCTTTTTGAGGGCTAAATTGCACTAGATCTGACAGAACTTCTAATTCGAAAGGAGATTTTTGTTTACATCTAACGATCTTAGTATAGTTTATTTCTAAGTGAACTCTCTCTTACTTTTTAAGGAACCAAATGCGACGTTCTCTTTCACATGCAAACAATTCCAATCCAAGTCTAAATGAAAAGAAAAATGATGATCAAATTATTTAGGTGTACAAACTTTCACGAGCAGAAACATTTACTAGGTCGAAATCTCAAAATTTACTCCATAAATTTTCATGAATTGGAGGAAAAATTATTTTTGTAAGCACAAACTATTGCGAATAATTAGATAAAAATAAGAATTTTTACAAATTGGCTCCAAAGTGACGTCTCTTTCTAGAATCCAACTAAAATAGTTAGTTCTTTTAAAACATACTTGAATTTTGATATTCATCATGATTTCGAAGACGTTTTCGAACGGAAAGAGGTCAAAGTCCGTCAAACGTCCCACGCGAGTTTCTGTTCGTAAAAGTTTGTACGCCTAAAATATCAGGAAACAAAGGTAGAGCAAGGATTGATTAAAATTGAGCGATTTTCAAGGTTGTTTGACCATTTATCAGGAATTTTAAAGGATTTTCCTAATTAAATTGACTGGACGACATCATACTTTAAGAAAGTCTAACCGACGGACTAAGGGAGAATATTTGCAGTATATCATTCTGAGTGATAGCGAAACATTTTTTAGGACTTGGCCTGACAAATTTCATTAATAAGCCAGGTTAAATAAAGTCATAGATTTTTGGCTGTTAATGATCTAACGATTTTGAAGGTATTTAAGACAACTGGCGGATTTAAGACAATAGAGCAACGCCACGTCGGAAACATGCGAAGGCGTGCAACGCTCGTTAAAAGACAATAAAATTACAATTACAAATCTCTCCTTCTGATAAGTTCGACGTGGTCTAACCCGCCTATGAAGACATCCTGATCCCAAACCTGGTGATAAATGGAACTCGGAGATCCAAAATTTCATACTAAGAATAATCAAATTCACCAATACAAATTATTGGACATTTTCATAACATGTGTCAAGTTTCCTAATACAGTATGAAATAATCTTCTGACAAGACACCTGTTTCGATACAAAAGCCTCATTCAAGGTTGTTGTTGTAAGGGTGCGAAGGCTTTTAAGCATTTTCTTCCTTGGTACTAACTTTATTTATACCCAAGTAAGCATGACGGTAGGAAAATGCTTGATCTAATGAACCTTCCCGTCAATGTGACTCATATCAATTGGGTGAAATTGCTATTAAAGGATCTGATTAGCATTTTACAAAATTTCCAGAGGTTCAAAGAAAGTGCTCGATGTCTTTATTTGTTAAAGCTGTTATAGGAATATGAAACTTTGTCCATTCAAGGTATCAGCCATGCTGATGATTCTGGACAAAAAGTAAAGATACACCAATCTCCGAGCAAAACTCTAGAGAAATCAATCAGAATTTTCCTGGAATTTTTCTCCTGTCGACTTTTTCTTTCAGTTTGCGCAACAATTAATTTTATGGCGTGAGATCCTTTGTTTATCGATCTGATCAGCTTAGGTGCAGTGCACATAATCCTAATATGAATCCCAAAAAGGCCGAAAGTTCACGACGTTTCTTATATAGCATATCCCATTGTGTTCGTTCACTCTTTGGGTAGAACTGAGGAAAGTCATCTCATGGTTGATCTGTCTTGTTTTAGTGTTTCTTACTAAATAAAAAAATCAGCCACAATGAGCAAAAAAGGAACCAAATTGCCCATCGACCGCCCAGGAATCAAGGCTGAAAACCCTGAGAAATATTATGAATTCGGTGACGAGATTGGAAGAGGAAAATTTGCTGTCGTTCAACAAGTCAAATCGAAAACTGACGGAACCATGTTCGCTGCTAAAATCATCAAGTTCGACTCCGATTCTTTGAAATTCGCCATTCGTGAATATGATTTGATGGTTAGTGAGCATTTCCCAAAAGTAGGAACCGTCAAATTACATGAAGCCTACCTCGTCAGAAAATACCTCATCCTTATCATGGACCTGTAAGTAATCCACACCTTTACTAGTCTACCATGCTAGACTCTACCATGTAGGCACAGTAGAAAATAAGTAAGAATTATTATGGAAGGGACAAATTGTAGCATTCATACAAACTGATATTATCACTTCACAATAATCGTACTATCATACTACTGCATTACACGAAATATAAACGACTCCAGTCTCATCATGATGAAATAGCCAGTCTGTAAACTCTATCATGGATAATTATTTCGTAATTTTGGTCTTGTATTCTCCCAGATGGCACACAACGCCAAAACAACGTCCATGTGACATTCATAACGTCCAAATAACGTTATTTGAACGTTAAAAGCACGCTGTGTGCCAGCTGGGAGCTTGCATTGGGACTCATGTGTTTTTTAAAGATTTCAACATCAGATTGTTCTCAATTGTTCCCGAATTTTCAATCACTTATATTCATTTGATCTTAGTGTTGATGGTAAAACGTTATTGGACAAAGTATCACACATGCATTCCATCACCGAGGATGACGTCGCAACCTTCATTCGACAACTTTGTGAAATCTTAAAAGATTGGCATTCCAAAAATGTCGTCCATCTTGATTTACGGGTAAGGACAAAAATTAGTCCGAGTCACAAAAAAAAATTGACACGAGTAGTATGGTGCCAATGAGGTTTGTTAATGAAAATCGGCCTGTTAAAAGCCATAGAATTGTCAATCACCCGAATTTATACAAGTTTTTTTGCATGGGATTCTTCCTGTGTCACCCGTCTGCAAAGGAGCTTAGTAAGAACCGTTAGTTTCGGGTTTCCATTTAGCAAAATATCTGTTTGTTCCCGGTGCATGCAACTTGTTTAATGAAGACACATCCCTCTCATTGGAGTAACAGATTGGATCTAAAAGTGTTAAAACTTGTGTTATGAATAAGGAAATCAAAGGCCCAAAAAATACGAACAAGGGCTTACATAGCAAGTAATTTCAAGAACAATTTTTCCATTTCCAGCCCACCAACATTCGATTTGCAAACGCCCGTGACTTGAAGATTGTTGATTACAACAGTTGCCGACACATTCCCAACAAGAAAGCTGGAGCTGTCGTGGACGTCATCGGCGATACTGAATTCTGTGGTAGGTTTGATATTGATAATTAGAACAGTTGATAAAGCCGTAAAAGTATTACTTAAAAAATTGACAATAAAAGCCTGTATGATATTAATATTATCTGCAGAGGAGAAAAAAAGGCTAAAACTTGTAGAATTTGAACCAAATTGTGCTTGTTGAAAAGATATTCAAGAGTGCAGGAATATTACCAAATAGCAAAAGTTAAAAACATTTTGGGAAATTAAAATGAAAAAGTAAGAAGAAAAAAATCATCTTTTGCATTTTCTTCTATTTCATAATATTCCACTCCTTAGTATCTTTTCAACAAGCAAAAAATCCAATTTCTATAAAAAGTTACTGCCTATTTCTCTCCACTGAAGATTATTTGCATTGAAGCAATGTAAAGGATTATCAATATAAGATTGACAATGCTCGTAAAGCCAATCATCCGAAACTTTGATACACAAATCGAGCCAAGGCAATTTAATAACACTGCTGTTCCATATTTTCTAGCCCCTGAAATGCTGCAATTCGAACCAGTCCTTCCAGGATCTGACATGTGGACTATAGGAGTACTCGCTTACTGCATGTAAGTACAAATCATTTTATATGAAAAACTGAAACCCTTCATCACACAAGTAAAAAAAAAACACGTTAAATATACGCCTTTTCGACCGTAGTCGCGGGGACATTTTTTTTGTCTGCTTTATCCCACTAATACCGTCCCAATCCTTTTTGACGCATTTTTCTATTGTCTATTGGTGCGAAAAAAAGGACGGTTTTAGTGGGATAAAGCGGACAAAAAATGCCCGCGCGGTAATTGGTGGCTACGGTCGAAAAGGTGTATTGTCCTCCAAAGGATCGACTACTTTCTCTTTCAACCATTACGAAGCAAAGAAAAAGAGAGACTGATTTGAAAATATTTTACCAAAAAAACTGGCGACTAAACGAGCATGATATATTTTGACAATCAGCTCTTTAATAAGGAGTTTTGGATTAAGAAGAAGGTGCCCAGAAACAGGCCTTAACAAGTACTCAAGAATAGTGCACAAAATGTCCGCCTTTTAAAGGTTTTGTTGGAACTGGGTTGGAAACTTTGTTCACTATTCTAGAGTACCTGTTGATTGGAAAGATCACTGTGCGAAAAAGGAGGGACAGCAAAATACAACTCATTCACACTTCAGACAATATAAACTTATTTTGATTTTCCTTTATGAAAGAATAGTATAGACCAAGTTGCATAACATTATGAAATTCGAACGTTTGATTCCATGAAGGCAGATCTATAGTATTATAAAGCCCGAAGGGCTAGATGTCGTGCTTTAAGCCATCGCGGGCAAAAAAAAGTGAATATCGGAAAAAATATTGTTGCTATTGTTTTTGAAATCCCGCGAAGCTTCAATCAGAAAGGTCAAGCGCTGAAAGTCTATTGTAATGTGACTAGGATTTCCTACCTAAAACCATGACACACCTTTCAGCAAAAGTACATCATCTAGCCCTTCGGGCTTTATAAATCTATGGACAGATCTAAAAAAACTTCTATTGATTGAATTATAGGTTATCTGGAATTTCACCTTTCTTCTACGAAGACGAAGATAAAGTCGTCAAATGTGTACAAAAAGTCAAGTGGCAATTCGACGAAAGCGCATTCGCTGAGATCACAGCAGAAGCTAAAGATTTCATTAAAAAACTCTTCGTGAGGGCGCCAGAGTAAGTAGACATCTAATCCTTAACACCAACAAGTCAGACTAAGCTTAATGATATCCTACTCACGATTATCTTTCCAACGAGCACAAAATCACAATCTAAAACAAACTCTGTCAAAAGTTATTTTGAAAAGTACTAAAATTTCTGAATCTGGTTTATTTCCATTATCCAGAGCACTTTTTCTTATCTCGCCCCAGTCTGTGAACAAAATAATTTCCACTTGTGCCTTTTCAAATAAGTGACAATAAACTGTAATGTTTCGCTCAGTTTTTCCAAAGGAAACGAGTGTTAACATACAGAGAGTATTAACCTTTCAAATCACCTTCTCCTCCTTTAGATCAAGAATGACTGCATCTGCAGCTTTAGAACACAAATGGCTTTCGGTAAGAGTGATGACCTTCTTTATTTTCTTTTTTTTGTTTCCTCACAAAGTGGATTCAAATGAAAAACATTTTTACCAAGCAGATCAAAGCCAAAAGAAACAAATGTGCGAACTTTCAGTAAAACTAAACCATGTCTTCCTATTTACAGTGAAATAAATAGAATCACAAAGTGCTCAAGAAAATTCGAACAAATTCGAGCGAAATATCGAGAAAAAAGAAATAACTTACGATTGCTACGCGGTGTTTCATGCTTTCAATTCATGATATTCATGACATAATATTTTCTACGGAAGGACCCGGGTTTTTGCCAGTGGTAGCAAATTTTATAGAACCTTTTTCTAGTTCAAATTTACCACTACTGGCTAAAACCGGGGTATTTCCGTAGAAAACATTACGTCATGAATATCATGAATTATTGAAATAAAAACTACAATACACTGCATAACCTGAAGATTGCACCAGCATCAAACACCGTGTAGCGATTGTAAACTAGTTCTTTATTTCTCTTCCTATTTATAATTTTCATTAACAGAGTGATTACGCAGCTATGCGCAAGAAAACCACCATCGGCGCTCAAGATGTCATGGTAGAAACTGACGAACGATTATACTCTGAGGTAAGTGACCTTTCAGTATTAAGGAGATAACAAATAAAGGAGATAAATTCAAAAGGACGCAATCTAATTTAGCACGATGACACTTCTTTTAGGTTTTTCATTGCATGACAAATTAGTCATTATCGGGGTGGAAATGTAGTACAAACTGGGGAAGCAGCTTTCCAAATAGTCATTTTAGGGCCACATTGTCCTATATATCCTTGAATAACTTATCTTATATATCCTTAAAAGGCCTTGAATAGATCCTTAAATATCTTGGACTAATTACACAAGCGGAGAACCTCCCACCTACATACCTACCTTATTGTATTGATCATTTTTAACCAATGAGATGTCTCTATTGTAACCATTACATCATTTCTGGCCAATAGGAAGAAGAGGAGTACATTTGGCCATCATGCGTCTTCAGAACATTCGAAGAGGATGAATACGATTCTCCTGAAAGCGAAGAAGATGAAGAAGAAGAAGAATAAACTAAAAAAAATGTTTAGAGAGAGAAAATTCATTACAAAAGTATGTTACAATCGAGTCTCTATAACTTGAACCGCTTATCTCAAACCTCTTTAACTCGAACCTTTTATAAGTCGCACATCAATAGCTCGAACCTCTTTAACTCATACCTCAACTATCACTCGAGTCTCTGTACCTCGACCTCTGTCATTCGAACCTCAATAACCTCGATCTCTGTAGCTCGAACCTCTATAACTCGAACCTTTATAACTCACACATCAATAACTCGAACCTCTGTAGCTTGAGCCTCTGTAGTGCGAACCTCTGTAGATTGGATATATCGAACAAGTTTTCTGACCGCTTCAAGTAACCAACCCTACAACACTCTAATTTTCCATATTTGGAAAATGTTTTTTCCCTTGTTCCTGTTCCGGCCACAGGTTCCTGTTTCTACACACAGCTTTGCCCCCTAAAAAATAAAGGCCATTGTGTTCTAAAAACCTGCTTCGTGTTAAGAGACTTGATCGTTCTATTAAGATCTCAAATGCGAGTAGTGATAAAAGTTTTGCCCATTCAGAACCATTTAGATCACTTTTGCTGGAGGTTGAAATCGAAAGTGAAAATCAAAAGCTCAAATATGATATAAACGAAAGGTTTTCATTATACGATTCCAAAGAAATATCACAAAAAGAGTCTGACAATCTAAAGTCTATTCACGACAAGTGTGCACTCTTTTTTCTTCTACCTATAACTTTTGAAGGAATTCTTCAATCTTTATAAATTTGGTATCATTGGAAAGATATTAGTGAGTGGTATAATTTGAAATAAAAAAATCTTTAAAAAAATTCTAATAAGGAAGATGAAAATGAAGAAGAAAAAAATGAAGATCTTGTAGAAAAGTGCTATAACTATCATTTTCACTGAAGTGAATCCTTAATCATCGAACGTCATCACTGTGAAAAAAATTTTCAAAAATAATCATTCAGTCAAAAGATATCAAACAAAGTTATAAGCTGATTGACGTCTAAAAACGCTGTTTTCTGCAGTTTTTTGCTGTTTTTTGGGGTCAATCACTTATTAACTTTGTATCATAACTTTATATTGAATAAATATTTTAATGAAATTTCTTCACAGTGATGATCTCCTAAGATCAAAGAATCTCTCCAGTGAAAATGAAAGTTATAGCACTTTTCTACAAGATCTTCATTTTTTTCTTCTTCATTTTCATCTTCGTTTTTATAATCTTTTTAAAGTTTTTTTTATTTAAAATTGTTCCACTCACTAATATCTTTCCAATGATACCAAATTTATAAAGATTGAAGAATTCCTTCAAAAGTTATAGGTAAATGAAAAAAGAGTGCACACTTATCGTGAATAGACTTTATATTCGAAGATGATAGATCAAGCTCAAACCCAGTCCTTTAGTTTGCTTTTTAATGATACTTATATAGTCCTTACCAACGTCCATCAGAAAAGTGGACTAGGTACGAGATTGATGATAGGTCAAAAAATAACGAAGAACATTAAAAACACACAAATCTTCGTTTGCAAATTTGACTTTGATGACAATGATGTAAAAAAATGTTATTTCTTTTTCTTTTTCAGTTACAATTATTAGGTGTGGTTGACTTTACCAAAAAGACAAAAGAAACTTCATGACAGGAGCAAGTCATGGTCAAATTCACCCAGAACGATATTTATGAAAAGAACAGACACTATTTTATCATTTAGACCAAAATTTGCCCATGAAGTTTAATTTGATCACTCTTTTGAAATTTTATAATTATTTAGATATTTTTCGTTTTCTTTTAATATTTGCGCAAATACCTTTTTCTCTTTATGTTAGGAATTTAAGTCAATTTCATAAATAATTCAATCCAGATAGACAATCAATCAATCTTACCAATACTCCCTCTAAATTTTACAGACCGGAATATAATTATGATTATTTTTTATTACATACTTTGTACATTTATTTTTCCAACTAATAATTTTCTTTATATTTTTCGAATTATTTTTTTTTTGTAAACAAAAAACGTTTTTTCTGATGGATCCAAAAGAAAACTCCTCCAAAAAATTCTCATTTATTTAATTCAATTCTAGAGGACTGAATTCCGTGCCAAAAAAAAACAAAAAAAACGTGCTAGGCCCACCAGGTTTCGTCTTCCTTCTATAGTTTGGTTGGTTCTAATAAAATCTCATAACAGATCATCCATTCTGAACATACCATGCTCTTCTGTAAAGGGATATGGCGAATATTACGATCTGATTTGGTTGTTATAGCCAAAATATTAAAAACCACATTGCCTTCAAAAGCTCATCGGCTAACCTGAGATCAGATTGTGAATGTTTTCTGTACACCACGCTGAAGCTCTAAAGGGATGTGTGAAAACATAAAAATCTGACGAATATGCAATCTCGAAATCGTAAGGACTGCGTTCGTCTAAAAGGACTAGGAACGACAACAAAGTTGCGTGGTTGTGTTTGTGAATAGGGCACCGTATCAGTTTTTAACTTTCCGGCGCACAACAAGATTTTTGTTGTAGAACTTTCCGCGGAAGGACTATTTTCCTCAGATGTATAATTTTCAAGCGCCTTCAGAGGTTTACCGTACGCGTAAGAAAATTATGAACAGCTGTTATCAGGTTACCGGAGGCGGTTTCTTTCATAGTGGTACGCTAATCTCGTTTTGTCTTGGCTCATTACTTTGTCTACCATTTACTTTCGGTTTTTTTTAACTAGATTACCCAGGTGTTTATCTTTTTTTCCCTGAATGTCTTTTATTCGGAATTGAATAATCGAGACATGAAAAATTACTATATTGTAATCTGTTTTCAATAGGGAGGTTAAGTATCAAAGATAAATCTACGCGACGAACGGACCTTTTCTCTGCAAGATGGTAAGGGTAGCAAGGTAGATGTTATATCTTCTTTGTTCAACAACGAAGATTTTCACGGTTTTTCGTTCTTGAGCTGTTTTAGCCTGGATTCTAGAAAATGCATGTCCACATGTTTACTGCATGTTGCAGGTCAAAACCCGTTCGTTCGTCGCGTTGATTTATCTTTGATACTTAACCTCCCTAATGAATAATGTATTGACTGGAGATGACATGTAGGCGTTAATAATGTGCGCACGCTCTTTCGCGAGCGTGATGTGTGATAGGCGGTCGCTTCAGTATGGTTTACATCCACACTGTGACCTAGTTTAATATTCATCCCAAATCTAGGCTGCATGCATCCCCAAATTAGTTTTGATATATCAAAACTTATCAGAGGGGATGTGGGCAGCCTATCCCAAATCTGGATGAGGGGATTAAGGCGGGGTCAAAATGCTTGCAACGTTACAAATCATTTTCAGAAGCTCATTTTAAGCTCAAACGAAGCGTATAACTAAGTAGAATAAGATTCAGTCTAGGCAGATGTTTTTTTATTTTGAAATTTTGCGTACTTGGCAAAAATCCTCAATTTTGCACTATTTTGATGACGTCATAAAAATTGAAATTCCACGAACCCGCCTTATTCCCCGTTCCCCTGGAGTTGTTTTGATGAGATTTCTCTGATGCAGGCGGGTCACTTGAAACAAAGTTCAGTAATTGAACTGCAACTTGTTTGTGTTTGTGTTTCATTTTGATGACAAATGTGCCAAGTGGCCCCAGACCTGAATGATTAAACTCGATTCCAATTAAAAATAGAAGCCTTGTTTCAATTCTTTAAGGTTCTCACTAGTTCAAGATTTCAACAGTTATGTATATCTCCAGGAAAGGTGGGATGAGCAAAATCTGAGAGATAATAGTAGATAAGGGTCCCAATACTAAACCAATTAACTGGAGGATTGTGTAGTCATTTTATAACTCATTCATTTTTTTTTCTGAAAAGCAGGCCTCTTTTTAGCACGATATATTTCAATTATATGTTCAATTGTCAATAGAAACGTTCGCCTCATATTCGCAGATTTTATATATAGTGTGGTCGTTTAGCATAATTTACAGGAAAACAATATGATCTAGCTGAAACTTTCTTCAGACCTTCTCTATAGGATGGTTACGCCTCAGGAAAAATTCCCCTAAAATCCCACTGGTGGAACATCCCTTTTTTGGGACATTTCTTTTTGCCCCAGGCAAAACCCTAAGGGCGAAAATTTCAAACTAATTTTCAGACATTATCAAGTATACCATTCGAAAGCTCTCGAAAAACTATATAGAAGACTTTTAAACGGGTATAGCCGATTTCCATACCTAACTCGAGATAATTCACGCAGAAGATGCTATTTATGGTCAATTTTGACCAAAGTGTGGCAAAAAGTGGAACTTGCGCATGAAATATCTCGAGTTAGATAAGGAAATCAGCTATACCCGTTTAAAAGTCTTCTATATAGTTTTTCGAGAGCTTTCGAATGGTATACATGATATTGTCTGGAAATAAGTTTGAAATTTTCAAAAAATTTCGCCCTTAGGATTTTGCCTGGGGAAAATAGAAATGTCCCAAAAAAGGGATGTTCTACCAATGGGATTTTAGGGGAATTTTTCCTGAGGTATAAGCATCCTATAGAGAAGGTCCGGAGAAAGTTTCAGCTAGATCTTATTTTTTTCCTACAAACAGCCTGTATTTTTGTAACACGACCACACTAATATTCAAATTTGCGTCCGTATAATATAATCTACTCCTTAACAAAAACATATTTATAAAAAAACATATAATTGACACAATTGATATAAATTGATAACATATAATTGACAAAACTGATATATGTAAATTGATAACTTTTTTTTTGATTAATTTAATTTCGAAACGGCAAAAACCGGTCGTATAAGCTATGACTAATTGACTAATAATATATTTAAGACTTCGATAGTAGAAATATTAAGAAAAAGTTTTTTTTTTGTTTTTTTTTCTTTATAATATGGGTTACACAGTACACCGCTAACAAACAAATAAGACAACACACTACAGATAATAAAAATCTCCCCCCCCCCGCTAGGCACTAAGTGATATTGCCAGAGGTACAAGACTATATAAAAGAAGAAAAAAAATAGAATAAATAATATTATAAAGATAGGTTTAAAGAAAAAGTTGAGAACATTTTAAGACTTTGCAGACTCTAAAACAACTATTTTCTTAGAAAAATGGACAAAAATACTGGCAAAATTGTGAAAATAAGAACACGTTAAGAACATTTTTAGGCTTAAAACTCAAAAAATTAAGAACATCCTAAGGCTTCAAAAGTTCTGGATGTTCTAATAAAAAAAATGTATACTAGACAATGGAGGGTGTTGTCAGAGTCATTCTATATCTTCAAGCTCTGGCAACTCTTCTGTGTTTGGTTCCTTTACTCCTGCTTCCGGCACTCCCCCTGTGCTCATTCCTCCGCCCTCCTTTGTATTGCTCAATGGTTTTCCTTCGTCCTCCTGTGTATTGCCCAATGGTTTTCCTTCGCCCTCCTGTGCATTTTCCAATGTTTGTCTTTCGATCTCCGTATTGTCGTCTATTTTCTTTTCAGGAGTCTCCTCTATGTCAATTTTGAATTCTTTCATCAACACAGCGTCCAGAGCCCTCTTTTCTTTGATCCTTTCTTTGATTGTATCATCGTTTATTCGACCATAAAGGTAATCATCCCAAATCTTTTCGTCCTGGTAAAGTTGAATTTTCAATATCGGATTGATGGACCACATCTGTTTTGCCAAATCTTCACGCTTCTGTTGTTTTTTCTCCTTCTTTTTCATCCGTTTGCTCAGGTCCTCCTCGTCCTGGTAAAATTGAGTTTTCAATATCGGATTGATAGACCACTTCTTTTTCAGTTTGTCATTACGGCCGGATCCGCCATCAGGTCCACCCACACCGCCACTAGCATCGTGTCTTTCGTTGTCAATCTTCTTATAACGTTTAGCGACACTAGTGTGGCGATGGATAAAAGGTGCTTCAAGTAGTTCTTCACTCGTTTATACTTGGCCATATCTTCACATGATACCAACTTCAACATCAGATTTCTGAACTTTCGTGCGTGCTCCAAATTGGATTTCTGCCTTTCTGCCGGTTTGAGCACTCCCATTATACTTGAAACGAATGTTGAGAGGCCGGCAATGATAGGTAAAACATAAACAGGCAGTTTATCTTTCATCACCGACAAAATTGTCGTCACTGCCGTTAATATGATGAGTGTAATTTGTATGAAATAAAACACTCGGTCCCTTAAAAAGTATAGAGGAAAAAGAACGGATAATGCAAAATCTGCATAAGCTGAAACGATTCAATGAAATTGGCGGCTTTAGCATTACAGACGACTTCACCATCAACGAAAGAAAAATTATTAAAGATATGTGCCAAAAGGCGAATAAAATGAATTTAAAAAATGATGATTTCGTTTGGCATGTAAGAGGAAGCCCTAGAACAAACCTTCGCCTAGTTCGAAAACCTAGGACAAAGACCAAAACAACGTCTTCTCTGTCCATATCTTCTGACGACTGGACGACGGATGAAGAATTAGACAATATTTTATAAATCTAAAATTATTTCGTAGAGGTCGATAGACCTGTGAAATATAATTCTATGAATAAAAATATTACTGCCCATTTCTGATGATTACGATTTTTACTGGACGTTAACCAAACATAATTACGAGCGTTTTTAAGAAACTGTTCCTCTTGTAGAAGTACTCTCTGATCATTATTATCACCACTTTGAGTGAGTTGTTTACCAGAAGTTTGTGGTTCTTCGATGGAAGCCATCCTTCTTAATTCTCTTTTTCCAAAGTGATGCTCGCATATAGGGCATTCCATTTTATAACCATACAGAGGGGTGGACGAACTTTTCCAGGGGGTAATCTGAGAAGAATTTCCAGGGGGTATTTTTTCATATTTCCAGGGGGTAAAAAGCTTAAACTTCCAAGGGGTAAACGACTGATAGTAGTTCGTCCACCCTCTCACTTTAAGACATGAAAATAATCTTTTCCAGGGTCTTTTTTGCAAATTTTGCCATTTTCCAGGGGGTATCCAAACATTTCCAAGAAATTTTTTTTGATTGAAAAGGCCCACCCCCCCTGTATGGAAATCTTTTGGAACAGCCCAGTAAAATAACAGTTTTTATAACATTTCTTTTCTAAAAAAGCAATCTAGAACCCAATCCTTATTATTACTTGATGATTTGATTTCTTAATGCTCCTGGGTACGAAGTAGTCATTGAGGCATTCTAATACACATAACTACAATATTGAGATCATAATCTTATTCTCATGATATCAAAATTCCTGTGTGATATGGTATTTTGCTTGATTAAACGTTTATCATCAATCATAAGAATGTGAAAATACACATATTTCCGAAAATATGCAAAAAATATCAATTTCGGAGAATAGTTGTAAATGTCAAACCATAATCAGATTCAAACGTATCATTCTTTTTTGGCATCGTAATCAAATTTGACGTCCGAATATATATGCAGAACTAAGCAAAAAAATTTCATTCATTTCGTACGTGCCCATCGCACTGACCTGCTCGACTTCAGTTTTTTCTCAACGAAGGCTAGCCTTTGTAACTATAATGAGAAACTCGTCCCTAGCCCCCAAAAATAAAAATAAAAAAAAATTAAATAAAAAACGTCTGATGTTCACATAAAGAACGATTTTGCAAAATTTCAAACTAAATCCGACTATTTTCGAAGTCTCTAAACTACCACAAAATTTAAGCCTCGTTTTAGCAAAATACTCACCCCCGGGCCCCAAAAATCAATGATGAAGATTCAATGATGTAAAAATGGTATATTATACCATGATTCTACCAGGGGTTGTTTTTCCTATTTTTCTTCAGTTTTCATTATTGTTTTAGAGCTTGCTTCAAGAGATTTCTACATGATAAAATTCCACTCATGATTATTTTTCCACTTGCGAGTTGGGATTTTTGGACCGACTTTAACTTCACAGTAAAGGAGTTGACATTAAACCTGAATTTATATAAAGCTATATAGAACAAGCAACATGCTGAATGGACCTACCTAATGATTAACATCAGATGAAAATAAGAAAAAAGTGACAATAATTGTACAAAAATTCAGAATGGAAAAATAAAGCTTGTGTGTTGAATAATGTAAAATGGTAAAAAGGAATTTCCTCAAATACGAAAATCACTTAAACCATTCAGGCCCAAAAAACCTTTTAAGCTGTTTTTGGCCCAAATTTGCCCGAATATATTTTTTTTCGAAAATCGGGCTCCGTCACATTTTAGGCATTGCCATTTTGCATCATTGTGCAAAAAACCAGAAAAACTAATTAGCCAATCCTGAGAAAAGCTGGTAACAGACAGACGAACGGACGGACGGACAGACGAACAGACATAGGTTAATTTATAGAACCTCCACCGGGGGACCCGGAGGTAGGTCCAAAAATATGAATTTGAATGCGATCTTTTTTTCAATTATCTGTAAATTGAGAGGAAGCTCTACTAGAAATATATTCCAGACTCTTTTTAAGTAGCCGAAGGGTTAGACGTGACAGTTCGACAAAATCTTTCAATGAACCAACTTTAATAAATAATTATCCATCGAAGATTCAAGTTTTTTTCCAAAAGAAAAGGATTTATTTGTTGGAAAGAGTCGAAGAAATTCACTTGAAGGAGAATACCTTCTTTTATTAGCCTGGTATGGTTAGACAGCAAAGAAGCCCACCAAAGCCCACAAAAGCTGATTGTCGCTTAAAGTTTGTCCAAAATAAGTGATGCAATTTTTATGTCCTTCCACGATAATTTGTTTCATTTTTCAGGATTTTATATGAAAAATAGCATCACTATGAAAACACCTGAGGTTTGCGAGATGACGGGTAGGTCCCGAGCCAAAGCTCAAAAATCGATTCTTAGAGACACTGAATTTCGAAAGTTGTGACCATTATTTGACGTTTTTGTCACCCTTAAAGAGACAAAAATTTCAGCCAAAATTTACAAATTTTACTCAAAATTTCAAAAAATTATGACAAAAATTTATGACCCTTTGAGGAAGTCAATGTTCAATATTCGTAATTTTGGAACCCATACAGAGACTTCAATTGAATTTTAATTATTTTTGTACCCCTTTTAGGGACTTTCGAGGGTATGAAAAAGGGACCCTTATGACTCAAACATATCTGGCACCCATTCTGCATAAGTGCACCCCCCCTGGGGGAACATCTAAATCATAATCATTGTAAGGGGCTGCCAGTTACTTTGGAGACTACCGATGAAAAAATGATGAACTTTTCATTCCCACTTTATAAATAGTAACAAGCAACATGCTGAATGGACCTACCTGGTATAGGTAGTCGGAAACATGCTGAATGAAGATGAAAATGTTCTACCGAAAAAGCATAGGAGAAAGATGCGTAAGCTTGAAAACATAATGAAACTTGTTTCTCGCTAGCGATCCGTTGTTTTAGAGGTTTTTTTTTTGGAAATCAAACCATGTTAAGTTTTGGACATAAACAAAAACAATCATTTCCTTCCTGTATAGATAACTATAACTTTAAAGATGAAATCTAATGAAGCAACTTCCACAAATCCGAAATTTGGCTCAAATCTGCCTAAAAATTTCTCTTCAAAAAATCCTGAAAAGAGAATTTCCCCAAATAATCCAATTCCGTTTTACGGCCAAAGAAAATTACGGCAAAAAAAACGGCTTCAGTCACTTTTTAGACAAACTTTTCTTTGAAAATCGGTTTTTACTTCACATCACTATACAAAAAAATGAGATATAAACCTAATAGACCAATCCCGAGAAAAGTTGGTAAAAGACGATTAGACGAACGGACGGACGGACAAAGGTTAAATTAAAGGACCCCTGAGGTAGGCTCAAAAAGGGTGAACGGAGAAATTTCTAAGTTGCACTGACCACTGGACCATCAACTGATGCATTGCAGAGTGGTGCAAGCTAGTTTGACTGACCCTAACTTATCTATCAGGTACTCGGCCGGTGACTTGCTTAAAGCCCGTTAAAAAGGGATTCGACCACTGATTCAGGTCTTTGGCCGTTAATTCAGAACTTCAACCGCTAAATCAGGTCTGCGACCGTTAATTCAGGTCTGCGTTCGCTGACGGAAAACAAATCTGCCGAGCCGCTAGTCTTTTTTCCCTTTCATTTGAGATGTGATGTGACAATATAAAGTATCTATCTTCAAGATTTCAAAAAGCAGTTTTTTAGATTGCTAATGGACTATAAGGTTAACGATAGCCATCATTTTGCTAAAGATATTATTTTTATTAATTATATAGAAAGAAGGCGTGCCTCTTATGCTGACAAAACAGATTAGAAAAACAAAATAATCAAATTTTTCACGGTAAACCTCTGAAAGCCTTATAAACCATCTGAGAAAAATAGTCCTCCCGCAGGAAATTCTACAAAAAGAAACTTGTTGTGCACCGGAAACTCAAAAACTAAATTTTCCTGATACGGCGCCCTATTTTTTATAACAATCACCCAACTTTGTTGTCATTTCCAGTCCGGATCCTTATAGACGAGTGCAGTCCTTACAAATTCAAGATTGCATATTCGCCAGATTGTTTTGTTTTCGCCCATCCCGTTAGAGCTTCAGCGTGGTGGGCAGAAAACAACCACAATCTGATCTCAGGTTAAAATCTAAGGTAATAAACCTAACATAAAAAGTAAATAGAAATGTAATTAAACCTGTACAATAAATTCGAGGCCCGAGTCGTTAGACGTTCTTTCGATAACTAATAAAAGGGAATTTTAAAGGGCTTATAATTTCCTTCAGATTGTTCAAATGAGGTTTGAAATTCAAAGTGTGGTTAATGATCTTGTCTCCATTAAATCTTGAAAGGCTCGAAGAGTTTTGGGCTAGGGTTTTTAATGGTTTCCTTTAAAATGGAGAAAGAAGGGCCACTGTAAGACGTAAAATTTGTTCGTGTTATAAATATTCATCGATTAAATTGTTGAAACTTTTTATTTGAAAATATTCACAGATGACCTCGTTCCCTGCGTATTATCAGCTTTTTGGTGCTTACTGATAGCGCTAGATAATACCCTGGCATTGTCTGTTTTTCCAACACTAAAGATTACGTAATCCAAAAACAAAACGTCATATTTCATTTGATCTTGAAGTCATAGTACTGCAGTGTAACTTTGTAACGTTAGAATTTTTTATGACGTATTGTTTTGAGAAGTTCCCCCTCTGAGAAGAGGAACTCGCATCAGCCAACACCAGGGTATTCTCTGGCTTCCACCAGTAACGTAAATTAAAAAATGACGAGTGTTTCGAACCAAAACACTCAGCAGGAAATTAGAACACTCCTAAAGGGTTCAAAAATCGAAATCAATTAGTAGGGGAAATTTGTAAAATCGCTCGATTTTTTTAGTCAAAGCACTTGTTATATATTTTTAGAAAGCTAAGGGGTAAGAGAATCAAAATAACTTGGGTACCAATTTTTTTTCGGACACTATGGTGTTATTTTCGGACAAATATGACGGTCTCAGGCTAAAATAATAGGGTCAAAAATTAATGGAAATTTTAGCTCTAGAAAAATAGAGACCTGTTGTATACTCTCAGAAAATTAAGATTAGAGATATTTTGCGAGTATAGGTGATTTCGGTACCTAACGAGATATTGAGCTCCAAAAGACGCAAAACTGGACAAAACTATTTCTGGCTGAAAAACACTGCTTTTAAGGGTTAATATCTCGAGTAAGGTACAGAAATCACCTATACTTGCATGATATCTCTAATCTTAATTTTTTTGAGGGCTTTCTAGAGATATACAGGTCTCCGTTTTCTCAAGCTAAAATTTTCATTATTTTTTGACCCTATGATTTTTGCCTGAGACCGACATATTTGTCTGAAAAACACACCAAAGTGTCCGAAAAAAAATTGGCACCCAAGTTATTTTGATTCCTACCCCTTAGCTTTCCAAAAATGTATAACAAGTGCTTTGACTAAAAAAATCGAGCGACCTAAAAAAAAAACGAACAAACTTCCCCCTTATATTTCTTTACACAACGCTCATCTGTAATAATAACAAAATTTATGAAATATATTTTTTCTTATCTTTGAAATAATCATTAAGTAATTTTCTTTATCTTATATGCGCAGTCTCTTAGGGATGTGATAGCTGGGAGCTGACAGTTTTGACCATGAAAAAAGCTTAAAATTTGAAATAAATTATTATTTGATCATACGAAGAGAAAAAAGAGAAGCTGTTAAATTAACCTTGAACTTAATTTTAGTTATCCTTGGCAGAGAAACCAAAACACATTCAAATACGAATCAACAAAATGAACTTTCCAACAAGGAAAAACTGGATCATCTACCTACACATTCTGGCGATTGCTATTCGTGGTAACATTGATGCAACTTCTGACACTCTAGCCTTGTTCGGAATCTCAAATTGTCCAAGGGACTTTCAACACCACTGTGAAAATGCTCGCATTAACGCTATGCGTATTGACTATGCAAATCAAATGGCTAAATATCCTTATAAACAATGTATCATCGATGTTGAGAACTCCTATCAGAAAGTTACTGACATTATCCTAGATATCATCAACTACAATGAGATAAATTATTTTGGAGTGTGTCAAAATAAGACTTTGGGTGTCCCTCTTACTCTTAGAGATGCTAATGGGTTGATTTTTACGTACCTTCCCTTCGAGATGACGAGATATATCGCATCTTTACTGCTTGCCACTAAAGTCGATGTGATTCTCATATCCGTCACCACGAAAGCAATGTTCCCAAGCCAACTGGTCGAAAATGAGATATTTTATTTCAGTTTTCAAGCAAGTCATGAGATAGGTATTCATCGAACCGCTTTTACTCATCTCATTGGGCAATATAAGATGACTTATTCAGTTGTAATTTATCTAAAGGAAAGTCCAGAAGACACGGCACTCGTCAACAAACCATGCGAGGAAAGAAGAAACGCTGCTTTTTGCTTTTACGTTGATTTAGATAAAAATGACCATAAGCAGTGCATCAAAGAGGTCATGGTGGACCCTAATAGTGATGATGAAGTGAAGAATCTTGTGCAATCTTTACGTAAAGATCCGCATCTTCGAGTGATGATACCATATGGGTTCGGTTCTGCGTTACAAACATTCGACACGAACAAACACATGTATGATCCTATACGGGGTGAATTCTACGCCATTGAGTTCGAAAAATCTTTATCTAATTCAACAATATTGAAGAAGGAGAGAGGTCCCGGGTGGAGATTTTGGTGGACCTACGCTAAAGAGCATGTATTACAAAGCATACCTGCCGAATATAGCACAAACGAACTATTAGTTCACATCTATTATTTGGAAGAGGCCCTGGTTGAAGATAAGCCTACATTTAACGCTATCTCAGCTACCGGTGCATTGAACGTCTATTTAGCGAAATACGAGTCATTACTAAAACTTTTGATACCACAATGGCAGATTGGAAATGAATTAACATATGAAACATGGATGGGAATTAGAGAAGATTTTCGGAGAAAGATCGCCAAAAGTATAGTTGAAAACCCGGACTTGAAAAAACAATTGATACATTACTATAAGATGTCAACCTATATTGATCTGGTTACTCCAGAAACACTCTCAAAGAGGTTTGATAATCCAATCAAAGCATTGAGTGCAGAACCATATTGCAATTTGACGAAACCTTATTGTAGTAAAGGTGAGGAATTAAAACATGCAATGTATAAAGAGCCTTATTTCGATAACAGCTATGGTTGGCACTGTGCAAAATGTCCTGTTGGAACTTATAAAGACATCGCTGGTAACACTAAATGCAAGCTTTGTAGACAACCATTTGAAGCAGACGAGTTGAGGAAAAGATGTTTCGATCCTTATCGGACTGTTTACGCTGAGATACTGAATCCGATCGGGATCGGGATATTGTCTGTAGCGTTTTTAATCATTTTTTCTATTCTATTGACGATGGTGGTATTTATTCGATACCGGAATACGCCCATGGTGAAACATGCGAATCGGAATATGACAATACTGCATCTTTCATCACACTTGGTTCTGTCAATTGTACCACCTGTCTTGTTCTTAGGCAAGCCGAATTTAATAACTTGTAGCCTGAAGCCCATTCTAGTTGGAATTTGTTTCACCATAAGCATATCTGTCAATCTTGCCAAAACACAGAAATTAAATTTGATATTTGCATCAAAAACATTTCTTTCTGAAAAACGAAAAAAATTGATTGCATCCATGGAAGTTATTGTAATTTCCGTTTTTGTCACTTTGGACGTTTTCATTTTCATTGTAACATTCACAAGCCGTCCAACTGAGGTTAAGTTTGTATACCGATTGCAAGAAATGAAGATCAAAGAACTGACTTGTAATAACAATGGAGACATTATAGTCCATTTATTTTTTGTTTTGATGCTGGTGCTTGGCAACGGTATCCAGGCTGTCCGCTCACGGAAATTACCATCGCATTTCAAAGAGACTACCCATGTTATCTACTCGTCATTTATTTCAATCATGGTCCTCGCAGCTGTTGCAGCCATTTACTTTCTTCAGAAAAAAGAAACCACGAAAAATCTGGTCTTGGCTTTTAGTATCTCGATTCTGAACATGATCCATTTTGTGTTAATTTATGCGTATAAATTATTCGTGATGGTCTTCAAACCAGATTTGAATACAAAATCCGCCTTTAATAAGAAACGACAGAAAAAATTTAACGAAACCTTTGAACTAGCACAAACAGTGCAAACCACATCAATTACGACACAACGATAAATAAAAATTAAAATGTCTAGCTATAATAATGGATTAATTTTTTCCGAGAAAAACTCTTATGTTGTTATGTTGTTATTTTTATGAGAAAAGATATTTGACAAAATTGGATTTTGAATAATTTTACATTCCTTTAAAAGCATAACGGGCTTAAACAAATCGTTGTCAAAAATCGTAAGTGTTGTTTCCCATTCACATAGTATGCAGAAGGGTCCAGCCCACAAAGTTTTCCAGGGGGGGGCAAGGGAAATAGCCCCAGGCTAAATGTTAAAAACGTAATAAATATCGAAGAAAAAAGAGGGGTCAAAACCTAAAATTTTTATTAATTTAAAATTAAAAAAACATTAAAAAAAATTAGCACCCAAGTTATTTTGATTCCCCTACCCCTTAGCTTTTCAAAAATGTATAACAAGCACTTTGACTAAAAAAATCGAGCGACCTCAAAAAAACAAAAAATCTTCCCCTTATATTTCTTTACACGCTCATCTGCAATAATAACAATATGTATGAAATATATTTTTTCTTATCTTTGAAATAATCATGAAGTAATTTTCTTTATCTTACATGCGCAGTCTCTTATAGTGATGTGATAGCTGGGAGCTGACAGTCTTGACCTTGAAAACAAGCTTGAAATTTGAAATAAATTATTATTTGATCATACGAAGAGAGAAAAGAGAAGCTGTTTAATAACCTTGAACTTAATTTTAGTTATCCTTGGCAGAAAAACCGAAAAAAAAAAATGAAATTTCAAACAAGGAAAAACTGGATCATCTACCTACACATTCTGGCGATTGTTATTCGTGGTAACATTGATGCAACTTTAGACACTCTAGCCTTGTTCGGAATCTCAAATCGTCCAAGAGACTTTCAACACCACTGTGAAAATGCTCGCATTAACGCTATGCGTATTGACTATGCAAATCAAATGGCTAAATATCCTTATAAACAATGTATCATCGATGTTGAGAACTCCTATCAGAAAGTAACTAACATTATCCTAGATATCATTAACTACAACGAGATGAATTATTTTGGAGTGTGTCAAGATAAGACGTTGGATGTCACTCTTATATTTAAAGATGCAAATGGGTTGATTTTTACGTACCTTCCCTTCGAGATGACGAGATATATCGCATCTTTACTGCTTACCACTAAAGTCGATGTGATTCTCATATCCATCACCACGAAAGCAATGTTCCCAAGCCAACTGGTCGAAAATGAGATATTTTATTTCAGTTTTCAAGCAAGTCATGAGATAGGTATTCATCGAACCGCTTTTACTCATCTCATTGAGCAATATAAGATGACTTATTCAGTTGTAATTTATCTAAAGGAAAGTCCAGAAGACACGGCAATCATCAACAAACCATGCGAGGAAAGAAGAGATGCTGCTTTTTGCTTTTACGTTGATTTAGATAAAAATGACCATAAGCAGTGCATCAAAGAGGTCATGGTGGACCCTAATAGTGATGATGAAGTGAAGAATCTTGTGCAATCTTTACGTAAAGATCCGCATCTTCGAGTGATGATACCATATGGGTTCGGTTCTGCGTTACAAACATTCGACACGAACAAACACATGTATGATCCTATACGGGGTGAATTCTTACGCCATTGAGTTCGAAAAATCTTTATCTAATTCAACAATATTGAAGAAGGAGAGAGGTCCCGGGTGGAGATTTTGGTGGACCAAAGCTAAAGAGCATGTATTACAAAGCATACCTGCCGAATATAGCACAAACGAACTATTAGTTCACATCTATTATTTGGAAGAGGCCCTGGTTGAAGATAAGCCTACATTTAACGCTATCTCAGCTACCGGTGCATTGAACGTCTATTTGGCGAAATACGAGTCATTACTAAAACTATTGATACCACAATGGCAGATTGGAAATGAATTAACATACGAAACATGGATGGGAATTAGAGAAGATTTTCGGAGAAAGATAGCCAAAAATATAGTTGAAAACCCGGACTTGAAAAAACAATTGATACATTACTATAAGATTTCAACCTATATTGATCTGGTTACTCCAGAAACACTCTCAAAGAAATTTGATAATCCAATCAAAGCATTGAGTGCAGAGCCATACTGCAATTTGACGAAACCTTATTGTGGTAAGGGTGAAGAATTAAAACATGCAATGTATAAAGAGCCTTATTTCAATAACAGCTATGGCTGGCACTGTGCAAAATGTCTTGTTGGAACTTATAAAGACATTGTTGGTAACACTAAATGCAAGCTTTGTAGACAACCATTTGAAGCAGACGAATTGAGGGGAAAATGTTTCGATCCTTATCGGACTGTTTACGCTGAGATACTGAGCCCAATCGGGATCGGGATATTGTCTGTAGCGTCTTTAATCATTTTTTCTATTCTATTGACGATGGTGGTATTTATTCGATACCGGGATACACCAATGGTGAAACATGCGAATCGGAATATGACAATACTGCATTTTTCATCACACTTGGTTCTGTCAATTGTACCACCTGTCTTGTTCTTAGGCAAGCCGAATTTAATAACTTGTAGCCTGAAGCCTATTCTAGTTGGCATTTGTTTCACCATAAGCATATCTGTCAATCTTGCCAAAACACAGAAATTGAATTTGATATTTGCATCAAAAACATTTCTTTCTGAAAAGCGGAAAAAGTCGATTGCATCTATGGAAGTTATTGTAATTTCCGTTTTTGTCACTTTGGACATTTTCATTTTCATTGTAACATTCACAAGCCGTCCAACTGAGGTCAAGTTTGTATACCAATCCCAAGAAATGAAGATCAAAGAACTGACTTGTAATAACAATGGAGACATTATAGTCCATTTATCTTTTGTTTTGATTCTGGTGCTTGGCAACGGCATCCAGGCTGTCCGCTCACGGAAATTACCATCGCATTTCAAAGAGACCACCCATGTTATCTACTCGTCGTTTATTTCAATCATGGTCCTCGCAGCTGTTGCAGCCATTTACTTTCTTCAGAAAAAAGAAACCACGAAAAATCTGGTCTTGGCTTTTAGTATCTTGATTCTGAACATGATCCATTTTGTGTTAATTTATGCGTATAAATTATTCGTAATGGTCTTCAAACCAGATTTGAATACAAAATCCGCCTTTAATAAGAAACGACAGAAAAAATTTAACGAAACCTTTGAACTAGCACAAACAGTGCAAACCACATCAATTACGACACAACGATAAATAAAAATTAAAATGTCTAGCTATAATAATGGATTAATTTTTTCCGAGAAAAACTCTTATGTTGTTATGTTGTTATTTTTATGAGAAAAGATATTTGACAAAATTGGATTTTGAATAATTTTACATTCCTTTAAAAGCATAACGGGCTTAAACAAATCGTTGTCAAAAATCGTAAGTGTTGTTTCCCATTCACATAGTATGCAGAAGGGTCCAGCCCACAAAGTTTTCCAGGGGGGGGCAAGGGAAATAGCCCCAGGCTAAATGTTAAAAACGTAATAAATATCGAAGAAAAAAGAGGGGTCAAAACCTAAAATTTTTATTAATTTAAAATTAAAAAAACATTAAAAAAAATTAGCACCCAAGTTATTTTGATTCCCCTACCCCTTAGCTTTTCAAAAATGTATAACAAGCGCTTTGACTAAAAAAATCGAGCGACCTCAAAAAAACAAAAAATCTTCCCCTTATATTTCTTTACACGCTCATCTGCAATAATAACAATATGTATGAAATATATTTTTTCTTATCTTTGAAATAATCATGAAGTAATTTTCTTTATCTTACATGCGCAGTCTCTTAGTGATGTGATAGCTGGGAGCTGACAGTCTTGACCTTGAAAACAAGCTTGAAATTTGAAATAAATTATTATTTGATCATACGAAGAGAGAAAAGAGAAGCTGTTTAATAACCTTGAACTTAATTTTAGTTATCCTTGGCAGAAAAACCGAAAAAAAAAATGAAATTTCCAACAAGGAAAAACTGGATCATCTACCTACACATTCTGGCGATTGTTATTCGTGGTAACATTGATGCAACTTCAGACACTCTAGCCTTGTTCGGAATCTCAAATTGTCCAAGGGACTTTCAACACCACTGTGAAAATGCTCGCATTAACGCTATGCGTATTGACTATGCAAATCAAATGGCTAAATATCCTTATAAACAATGTATCATCGATGTTGAGAACTCCTATCAGAAAGTTACTGACATTATCCTAGATATCATCAACTACAATGAGATAAATTATTTTGGAGTGTGTCAAAATAAGTCTTTGGGTGTCACTCTTACTCTTAGAGATGCTAATGGGTTGATTTTTACGTACTTTCCCTTCGAGATGACAAGATATATCGCATCTTTACTGCTTGCCACTAAAGTCGATGTGATTCTCATATCCGTCACCACTAAAGCAATGTTCCCAAGCCATCTGGTCGAAAATGAAATATTTTATTTCAGTTTTCAAGCAAGTCATGAGATAGGTATTCATCGAACCGCTATTACTCATCTCATTGAGCAATATAAGATGACTTATTCAGTTGTAATTTATTTAAAGGAAAGTCCAGAAGACACGGCAATCATCAACAAACCATGCGAGGAAAGAAGAGATGCTCCTTTTTGCTTTTACGTTGATTTAGATAAAAATGACCATAGGCAGTGCATCAAAGAGGTCATGGTGGACCCTAATAGTGATGATGAAGTGAAGAATCTTGTGCAATCTTTACGTAAAGATCCGCATCTTCGAGTGATGATACCATATGGGTTCGGTTCTGCGTTAAAAACATTCGACACGAACAAACACATGTATGATCCTATACGGGGTGAATTCTACGCCATCGAGTTCGAAAAATCTTTATCTAATTCAACAATATTGAAGAAGGCGAGAGGCCCCGGGTGGAGATTTTGGTGGACCTACGCTAAAGAGCATGTATTACAAAGCATACCTGCCGAACATAGCACAAACGAACTATTAGTTCACATCTATTATTTGGAAGAGGCCCTGGTTGAAGATAAGCCTACATTTAACGCTATTTCAGCTACCGGTGCATTGAACGTCTATTTAGCGAAATACGAGTCATTACTTAAACTTTTGATACCACAATGGCAGATTGGAAATGCATTAACATACGAAACATGGATGGGAATTAGAGAAGATTTTCGGAGAAAGATCGCCAAAAGTATAGTTGAAAACCCGGACTTGAAAAAACAATTGATACATTACTATAAGATTTCAACCTATATTGATCTGGTTACTCCAGAAACACTCTCAAAGAAATTTGATAATCCAATCAAAGCATTGAGTGCAGAGCCATACTGCCATTTGACGAAACCTTATTGTGGTAAGGGTGAAGAATTAAAACATGCAATGTATAAAGAGCCTTATTTCAATAACAGCTATGGTTGGCACTGTGCAAAATGTCCTGTTGGAACTTATAAAGACATTGTTGGTAACACTAAATGCAAGCTTTGTAGACAACCATTTGAAGCAGACGAATTGAGGGGAAAATGTTTCGATCCTTATCGGACTGTTTACGCTGAGATACTGAGCCCAATCGGGATCGGGATATTGTCTGTAGCGTCTTTAATCATTTTTTCTATTCTATTGACGATGGTGGTATTTATTCGATACCGGGATACACCAATGGTGAAACATGCGAATCGGAATATGACAATACTGCATTTTTCATCACACTTGGTTCTGTCAATTGTACCACCTGTCTTGTTCTTAGGCAAGCCGACTTTAATAACTTGTAGCCTGAAGCCCATTCTAGTTGGAATTTGTTTCACCATAAGCATATCTGTCAATCTTGCCAAAACACAAAAATTGAATTTGATATTTGCATCAAAAACATTTCTTTCTGAAAAGCGGAAAAAGTTGATTGCATCTATGGAAGTTATTGTGATTTCCGTTTTTGTCATTTTGGACGTTTTTATTTTCATTGTAACATTCACAAGCCGTCCAACTGAGGTCAAGTTTGTATACCAATCCCAAGAAATGAAGATCAAAGAACTGACTTGTAATAACAATGGAGACATTATAGTCCATTTATCTTTTGTTTTGATTCTGGTGCTTGGCAACGGTATCCAGGCTGTCCGCTCACGGAAATTACCATCGCATTTTAAAGAGACCACCCATGTTATCTACTCGTCATTTATTTCAATCATGGTCCTCGCAGCTGTTGCAGCCATTTACTTTCTTCAGAAAAAAGAAACCACGAAAAATCTGGTCTTGGCTTTTAGTATCTTGATTCTGAACATGATCCATTTTGTGTTAATTTATGCGTATAAATTATTCGTGATGGTCTTCAAACCAGATTTGAATACAAAATCCGCCTTTAATAAGAAACGACAGAAAAAAATTAACGAAACCTTTGAACTAGCACTAACAGTGCAAAGCACATCAATTACGACACAACAATGATAAAATTTCTAGCTAATGGATTAAATTTTTCCGAGAAAAACTCTTATCTTGTTATGTTGTTATTTTTATGAGAAAAGATATTTGACAAAATTGGATTTTGAATAATTTTACATTCCTTTAAAAGCATAACGGGCTTAAACAAATCGTTGTCAAAAATCGTAAGTGTTGTTTCCCATTCACATAGTATGCAGAAGGGTCCAGCCCACAAAGTTTTCCAGGGGGGGGGGGCAAGGGAAATAGCCCCAGGCTAAATGTTAAAAACGTAATAAATATCGAAGAAAAAAAGATTTTTTAAAGAGGGGTCAAAACCTCTCAACGAAAAATAGGAAAATAAAAAAAAAAGAAATAAAAGAAAAACTAATTTTCTAAAAATACCTCGTGCAAGTTGGGGCCTACATGACCGTTTTTTTGTTGTCACCAACATTCAAGCCAGTCAAGACCAGTTGGATTGCGACTCACATCAGTGAGTTGGGAGGGGGCGGTGCATTATGGGTACCGTAGAGAGGAAAGCCCGAAACGGAACGCATTCTCATGAAGACTGGAATAACGTGGCCGACAATCACTTACTAAGGTAAGCTGTTATTCATCATCTTTTACTTTTAAAGAAATTTATTCTTTGTCAGAATTTAGCTGTTTTTAATTAATAAGTTTTATCTATTCACATTATATATCTATTCCCGTGCTCAGTCTGAGGTCAGAGCATATGTTACGAGCATGGGTTTGAATTAAAAATTTTGAAAAGTAGTTTGAACTTTCCTGGCGATGACGTCATCGTTTCACCCCCCTCAAAATAGACTAGATGTGTCAATGACTATTTCTCACCAGAGATTCCATAACAAATTTACTGACCGAATCTAATTACGAGATACTCTCGGGTACCTAATAGCCGGGGGGACCGCTAATTAATTTTCCACCCAGGACATTCTTATTCCGACTCCCCGCTTATTGATTTTTGGGAAATTTTTTTTTGAAAGTTACCTCTTTTGCCCTAATTCTGCTGTATCAGCCTCCTTTTCGAACATTTTCCACCCAGGACATTTTTATTCCAACCCCCCGCCCCGCTTATTAAATTTTGAGATTTTTTCCAACCCCCTGCTTATTCCAAACCCCCCGGCTATTAGGTACCCGAGAGTAACTAATAACATCACAGGGCTAATCATGACAATACCCTTTTAAACTCAATTAAAACGACTGGAGTCGTGTAAAATTAGCAGAAAGGCAGTATGTAAATTTTAAAGTAGTTCGACCAAAAGGGTGCGTACAAGACCCCAAATTTCATCTTACTTCGAGTTTGAATTAGCGAGAGTTAACTGTAATAAAAACTTGCACCGAACCCGGAAAAATAATAATTTCAACAAGCAGTTTGTCAAATATCAACTCAATCCGACCATTTCTGAGGTATCCATGCTACCAAAAACTTTAAATATACAAACAGACGGTCATTCTCAGATTCTAATTCAACTGAAGTTTGACAATTTCCACTTTTCCAACAAGATTTATCAGGATAACAAGTGATTCTCTTTTCAGATTAAGTATTGGAAATAGAAATGCCTTGATTAGAAGTCATACCTTGGTAAATTCTGCAATAAACATTGACTCGCCATAATGAACAATTGATTGCTTCCTTCCAACATCTTCGTTGTCATAGTGATTTTTTGGGTTTCCAGCTGCGACAGGAACCATTGATAAGATGGTGATGTATTTTTCTGTTTTTTTCTTTTTCGTCTGAGAATAAAATAGATTAAAAACACAGGAAATATAAAAGTAAATAACTGTGACTTAAAATTTTAGGGTGAAAAGCTTCTATGGATCAGCTCTTCACTTTTTTGGGTTAATGAAGATCGCAGCTTTTAACCGTCAATTCACCTAAAAAATCAATGTTGATGAAATACGTCATTATTGATCAGAATTTGGGAAGGAATTACTCTTGTGATAAAGAAGTCGAAATCTTGAAAGAAATGGTCAGATTGTTTTAAGATTTGTTGTTATACCTCCCCGGTTTATTCTTCAAAGACCGTTCTTCAAAACAGTTGAAAAAACATATCCATTTAAAAATTAATAAAAAATGCTTTCTGAAATACAATCTATGAATTAAGAGGTCCGCTTGAAGAATTTTCGATTGCCATGCATGCTGCCAAGGAACTTAACACAACAGTTTAAGGTTTGAGTCATCATCGTTTGACTTCTCTTTCGTTTTAGTATGGTTACTGTATAACCAAGTTCCTTGGTGTAGTGAAATGTTTATTAATTGAGATTGTAACTCAAAAAACAAATCGACCCCTGCAGTAGGGAATCAAAAAGTGCAAGATCATCAATTTTTGCTTAAGGGAGGGGAATTATTCGGGGCGATCGTCCGGGTCGTTGTGTAATGTCTAGTTGTCATGTCATACTTTCAGAATTTCAGATCAAACAGCACAACCAGATACATGTTTTTTTATAAATATACAAAACAGGCCTCGGAGATGCTTGGGTCGAGGGCTTGACAAGACTCAAAAATGCTTATAAGGATGCTTATATCCCAAGCAAAATTTTTAGGAATATTCTGAGAAGCCGTAAAATTTCAGCCAAAAACAGCCAAAATCAAAAAATACATTTTTCGTAGGCTCAAGGTAATGCTTACTGTATGCTTAAATTTTTGCCATACCTGAGCCTAGATAGTGCAATGCTCATAAAAGAAAAGTCATGTAATCAAATTGAAGAGTGTAAAACAGAACTTGATGTAAAGAAAAAGACGGTTTTAATTTTTGACTGGAAGTCGGGAAGTCAGTTCCCTAAAAACTATTGATATACTTCTAGATAAATTATGATTTATGGTTACAAATAAATAAAAACATGGCCTCGAAAACAAAGAATAACCATCTCTGATAGTGAATGATGGATTGAGTGTACTGTCTATGAACTGGACGCTTTTTAGTCGAATGTACTAGAAAAGTTACGTCACGTGACGTAATCTAATCTAGTGACGTGTTCTTATTACATAATTAATGGGCTTGATGTAATCCAATGACGTAAGAATCTTGAGCGACTGGTTTCCATCCGAAGGTCAAACCACCGTGTGGTCGTTCATCCTCTAATAACGAGATACGTTCCACAATCAGTGCTAGTATGAAAGCCAACAAAGAAAGAACAACACCGAACCACGCGATGACGTACGTCCAGCCATACGTCAAATAGTCAAGCTTCTCATCTTGCGCATAATGTGTAAAAACGGCCACACCGCTCAACATGAAAGCGAAGGATAAAAAGGTGGTTGCTGAAATCAGGTATAAAAACATTCGATCGATAATAAGTTCGATGATGGACAAGAGAACGGCTACTAAGGCTAAAATACATCCAAGAATACATAAGGCTTGAGAAGCTTTCAGAAGTTGATCGGTTTTGCGATAACTGATACATTTCGAGTTGTAGCAATACTTCCAAAGTCCATTATACGAGCGCCCGTTCTCGCTTTTCAGCCATACGTTACCGCCGATCGTGATACAAATGAAAATGAAAGCTATCGAACAGGTAAGAAATACCACCAGACGTTGTTTCACTTCCGTCCGCAGTTTCATAGTAAGTTTTAATAGTGAAGGGAAATCGTATAATGGTCGATTTTATTCTGCAATGTGTAGGTTCGATCTTCAGTTCTTCGTTTTTTTTTGAAAAATCCTTGAGTCAGTTCTTTTAAACTTATTTCACAGCTTTCTTCATCACATCTCAATTTCCTAATGAACTCATTCTTAACCCATCGACTTTTTTCCTTTTTAGTCTAACACTCAATGTGGCATTCAAGCCCAATCCTGGTCTTGCTCAACAAATATGTATAACCTCTATCAAATAAACATTATGAAGGACTAAAAATAACGGAAAATAAGCATATCAGAATATAAATAAGCCTATAGATATGAATTCATGGTCAAATAGAAACATTCCGCCTCAATCAAATACCATATTTATAAAAAAATCGGAATAAAATATTCATATATTTTACCAAATTTTGATAGAGACTCATCATGAATGGGTCGAGACAGAAGGCTTAAATATTCATGAGCAATGACTTTGTTTAAATGTTATTTATCGGAAGAAAAAAATACCCAGGCTGCTAAGAAAAGAAATTGTAAAATATTATTATAGAGGCATTGAAGTCCAATTTTTATCTCAGGCAAGTGGGAGTTAATAGTCTTGGAACATACTTAGTCGTAGAACGTTTTTAGTCCCCCTCCATGGATGATCTTTTAACACATTCACGGTAGTACACGTTCAAATGAAAAATCCGTTATGTGAAATGATTTAAAGATATAATCAGGTGGTTTGAGGTATTTGGCTAGCAAAATGTATTTTTTGCCTAACGAGTTTGTTAGTTGAGATATCGCAATTTGAAATTTCTTAAAATCGGACCTTACAGTACGTTGAAAATCTAATGCTTTCCTACTCTAAAAGTCGAACTTAAAAATTATTTTGAGGTTTTGCTCAGGACAATAGAAAGAATCCAAATATCTCAAACCATCTGATTATCCCTTCAAGATCAGGAGGACAAGCCGGTAGGTAACATTTGGGTTAAATTACAAAAACAGAAGATGCAATGATTGTAATAAATTATAGTAAACTTACTATGAAACAGTAGTTTGTTTGTTGATTAATAACGAAAAAAAAATTCTTGTATACAAATAAAAAATATGACTACTGTTTGTAAATCTTTTTTATAAATAAGGTATCTCTAATACAATCAAAATATAAAAAAACAAACCTAAATGCGCAAACAATGAAAAGACTATCAAAACTTGGAACTCATTTATCTGACTGTGTTGGGTAAAAAAGAAGAATCAATTTTCGAGCTGACCTATTTTGTGATTTAAAAATTTGAAACCAATGTGAATATACGGTTAGACACTCTGTATTTGCAAATCAGAAAACGACTTCTTCAGTTTCACCAGGGGAAAATGTATTCAACTTTGACGTTATGAACGGGCAAATATTTTTCAGAATTCGACTCTTGACACGAAACAGAAGGCTCTTTTTATACACCTTTTCGACCACGGTCAGACGCGTGCCACTTTATTATCTAATTACCCCCCCCCCTAAACTCGATCCAATACTTTTTTTATTGTCTATAGGTGCAAAAAAAAGACTGGGACGGTTTTAGGGTGGTAAAACGAACAAAAAAATGCCCGCTCGGCAATTGGCGGCTACGGTCGAAAAGGTGTATTGCATGTCAAAATCTCATCTTTATTTCCAGTAACCATTAACTGGGCGGATCCAGCCAGCATAGTGATATGAGGCCTAAACTTGATGATACATCTCGCTATTCCAGCAATTTTAGCTTTTTATACAGTCTTTACTTAGGGCTAAATAAAGCCGGGGCAGGTGGTTGCTGTACTGGGGCGGGTGGTTGTTGTAATGGGGCGGGTGGTTGTTGTACTGGGGCGGAGGGTTGTTGTACTGGGGCGGATTGTTGTTGTACCGGACCTGGAGGTTGCAGAACCGTAGCAATACTGTCTGGGTTGATTTGGCCACCCGTTGTGAGGCGTGTAAGGACCGCCCTTTCGGACATGTCAAGTCTATTTGTAATGGGCGGCATTTTTGCCAACGTTGTTGGAAGACGAATGACGTCATTCTTCATATCTGAGAGAATGGATTCTAATTGGTTGAGAACTTTATGAAGTACAGCATTTGCGGGTTTGTTGCCGGCTAACGATTCTTTGGATAAATGTTGGTGACTTTCCGCTAAACATTCCAACTCAGCAAACCTAGTTCAGGAAAGATAGGAGAGATTCGAGTCAAACATCAGACGCATAGAAAGCTTCAAAATAAGACGCTTTTCAACAAAGAACCATCAATGATGAGTTCGCATGGTTCGCATGCGTCACCAATGATAGCGTGTAATGTCATACACAAATCAAGAAAAAAATCTCTTAAAAGGCGCGTTACCTTGATTGAAGGCTCATGACTTGATGTGTAGTGCTCTGTTGAATATTTTTGAATGTGGAGCGTTTCATTTGTTCTTCGACAATCAAAGCTTGTTCAAGAAGTTTGAAACGTCTGGCAATAAACTTGTTCTTGTAGTCCAAAGTCACTGAGAAAGAAAAAATACAACGTTCATAAAATAAGATGTCGCTGCAGAACCCTGAATACTGCCCCGAAACGTCTCAGAATAGAAAAATCATAAAATCTCGACGACTTAAATAAAAAGCACCCGCAAGAAGATATCAAAAGAACTAAAGACTTATAGAGAAAATCCTCGATCATGATATCATTTGACGTGAGTGAAATCCCAACATGGTCAACTCGATAAAATCCTGACAGAGAAGCACGACTTACTTCTACTGAATGGTCGGTTGATTGTATCGAAACGAATGTCGTTCAAAATGTCTTGCCATCGACCATAACCATGACTGATCATTCAAAAAAACACAAGTTAAGGAGCAACGCAATTCTGGCCGAATGGCAGGATAGTTGAAATACACAAATTAGAAGCTTGTTTGACTCTTATATCTCACATAGCTAGACCTTTCAAAAAGATTAAATTTCACAGCAAATTGTAGAAAAAATTGTAAGACACTTTCTTGAAAAGATACACTACAACTCCAGCAAGGAGCCAATAATCATGGTAACGCCACCAAATATTATCAATTTTTCGCTTCTCTTCAGCCTCCCATAAAACATGGAGTTCCGTGAAACCACCGTCCGCAATATTGAACATAAACAGCGGTAAAGTGACGTCATTCACAACACGTGCTTCCGGAGCTTTCATAACAGGCACCGGAGCAGTTCCGGGCTGCGCACCTTCGGTCTTCGGTATTCCATCAGGCTTATGTATTGTTTCCGCTTTCGGAGCTTCCGTCGTAGGTGTTTCAGTTTTAGGTGTTGTCGCAGTATTTTCCGGCTTAACGTCTTTTGTTTCGGTGGTTTCAGTAGAACCGTTGACTTCCTTTTTAAGCTCACTGGCAACCTTTTCACCATTCACTTTCTCTTCTCCGTTCGCCTTGGAATCAACAGGAGATTCATCGACGTCCATTTTCTCACTCGTTGCTTCCTTGATACCATTCTCCTTGGGAGTCTTCTTTTCTTCACCATCAACTTCCATTGCTTTCGCTTCTTCACTCTCTTTCTTCTCTTTCTTTTCGCCACCTTCCTCCTTTTCGCCAGTTTCTTCTTTTTCGTCTTTCACGACAGCTTTCTCAGACTTTTCCTCTGGAGGTTCTTCGTCTTTTTTCTTTCCGTCAATGTTTTTATCTCCTTCTTTCACGTTCTCTTTATCTCCTTCTTTCGCGTTTTCTTTATCCCCATCCTTCTCTTCGTTCGTTGCGTTACTCGCCTCTTCCAGTTTCTTCGATTTGTCTTCAGGGTCATGATTCGCATTGCGGATTTCGTCAGCAAGTTTTTCGAGAGAAGGCGGGTGGTCTGAGATATGTTGTTGAAGAACGTTTTGTAGAAATGTGTTGATACTGGAATATTCTTCAACCTGCAAAATTCAAACGAAAATTCGTCAGTATTTTATCTTGACATGCTTGGTCAACGATCATTATACACGTGTTGTGTGTGAGTGATCCACTCCAGATTTCAAAATAAACGCTTTGTAATCAGAAAGAAGGGGCTTCCACTGAAAAACGAGCTTTTTCCATTGGACATCTAGCTAAAGAGAGCATAAACCTATTGGGTTCTTAATTGTTATAAAAATGTTACAGTAAATTTCCATACTTTAAACCAGGATTTTTTGAAAGTAGTTTCTGGAATCAGATTTCAACCAAATGTTTTACATGAAATGGGCTCTTCCAGAAGAAAATTCGTTCATCATTATTTTTTTCATGAATTACCCCTGGACATTTTGATTTTTAACCCCCTGGACACGGGTTATACCCCTGGACAAACATCAAATCAACCCCGTGGACACAAAAAATTACCCCTGGACATTGGAATTTGCCCCCTGGACATTGCAATTTTTTGGTATTTTTTCACTACCCCTGGACAATTCATCCTCCACCCCCCATGAACGGATTTTTTCTGGAAGAGCCCAATCGTGAGGGAAACGAACCTTTCGTCTGATCAAGCTCATGATACCAACTCTTGAGAGAACTTGCAACCGATTGACGCCTTCTCTTGGTACACCATCACTGTATGCTTCCGCCTTGTTGTCGTGCATTGGTTCACATAAGTGACGCAGAAACATTGACGTGTACGCTCTAAATGGAGAAATGTTAATCATAGAACACAGAATGATGCAAATAATAGACAATCCTTGCGAAGTTTCTGCTTTTGATTTCAGAATTTGCTACAGATATCTCCAACAATGTCAGTCGGGACACATTACAAAGAACAATTCAGACTGTCCGTTCCCTAACGTCTAACTACTAAATAATGGCCTCAAAATGGAAGCAACGAAAAGAGACGGAACGAATACTTACTGGAAAGCCTTTTCAGTTTTGCCTCTCAGATTGTGAATACACCTGAAAACGGTAAAGTTGCTGTAAAAGATTTAAATATTGAAGTATCAATAAATCAATACTGTGTTTGTACTGATAAAATACTCGGTATTACCTCCATATTGAGAAAAATAAAAATAAACATGGCTGGTGAATTTGGGCCGTGAAAAAAAGAAGAAAAGATTTTAACTTTTTTGTTAAAAACTACATTTCGGTCGGTTCAAACTATTCAAAATATTGACAAACTGTAAACATGTTACATCCTTACCACTTATCTCTGGCAGTTTTGAAATCTCTTGGAGGTAGACCATATCTCATGACAGCAGTGAGGAAAGCACGGCGTTGCCGAGGATTGAATCCATACACTTCAAGTTGATTGCCTACTTTGGCCAGAAGAGGAGGTAAGACATCCCGCTCCCTGAATTTCTTCTGGCGAGCTATGGTAGAGTAAAAATTAAAAGATTATTATAAGGATATTAGATGTACAAGATGACTTTCCAAGACAATACACGAGACAAATCATATTATAGTTTTCTATTTTGAAAGTAGGCTCACGATAAGGGAAAAGAAGCAAAGTACGATGAGAAAGAACGTACTGTGTGAGCGCTTTTAAGGGCATTGCCAAACTTTTTAATAATACTTTCTCCGGAAAAGGCATGCTCTATTAAGCATCAATGAGAAAGCTATGTTCCAGTACACGGATAAAGAACACAAGAGTTACTGTAACATACCAGTTAAATTGGAAGTTTCTTCTTCAGACCCATCGGAATCGTCAACCAATTCTGAAGCATCGAAGTCAGAGTCATCGTACCCTGAAAGTAATGGTTTTATAATTCAGCTCCGACCAGCATGATTGCAGAAAATGGTGGAAACAAAGGAAATGTAATTTCTATAGTTTTAATCAAAGAAGTGCAAAGTAGTGTTGGTTAGCCTGGCTTAGTAAAATGTGAAGAAAGGATTGGATGAGAATACAATGGTACAGTAAAAGTAAAGTGAACTTGAAAGATGTCAAAATAACTTACTTACATTCTCAGGAAAACCTTTCTTTCACTCTTAAAACTCTTCAGTCTCCCAAGCTTGCACTTTTAATTCATCTTTTGCTCATTATAAAAACTTTACATAGACTAGACTCTGCTCTCAAACAATTACCTATAAACCTTTTGTAACTGAAATTTTTCTTTCTATTTTTTCTTTGTAGCTGCATGTATCTTATTCCTGCAAAAATAAACAACAAAGAAATAAGCTTCAGACGATATTCCTTTCAAACAAAATACTATAAATCAAACCGGCAAATTAAAGCGATCAGGGAAAAGTCCCAAAGACAAAGTAGAACCCAAAACGAAAAAGAGACCGAGTCAAAATTTTCAGTATAAACGACGAATTACTCGATTTTCCAAGCCTAGAAATTCTTATAATTTTGCTGACGATCTTTGATATATAGGTTCTTTTCAAGACACTTGTCCGAAAGAAAAACCTTGAATTTTTATGGTTCGTTGATTTTATTTTGTGTTGTATGAAAAGCAAATGATTTTGGAGAATAATGTTTGAGTGTCATACTACCATGCTGTTTGTGTCTTGAAAACAACTGGCCCTTTGCAACTCATGATTTTTTTATATAGCATGTCTCTCTCAAAGAAAAGAGGAGTGGGTTGACACATCCAAAGATAGTGAAAACCTTGAACTGTGTCATACAATAAGAAGATTGTATCCACAGTTTTCACATGCATGTGTTTAGTCAAAATCAACAATCTATGGTGCTTTACAGATACATTATTGCACTTATATAACTAATCCAGAATTAAACGCACGGAAAACGAACGCGACAATTTATAAACGCGAAAAGGAAGGGTTTTCGAAAGTTACCTTGGATCAAATTTTGTTAAACAGTTGTAATGAACGCGACCGTAACCAATTCGCGTTAATAACTTTATTAGTCATATAAATGCTAGACAGATATACTGACAAATACTGTAATGTCTAAATTTCTTTTTTGAAACGATCTGTAGTATGTTGGAATAACAGAGAAATCGAGTTTCACCTTGACGAATCTTGGTTTCAGCAGCAAGTGCGCCATCACTGTAATTCACCTAGTGAATAAGAAAAAAATCGTTATAAAAAATTCATATATATATAATCAAGGCTTTTGGCATTTGATATCAGTTATTTCTAGTTTCATTCGTTGATATCTTTTTGTTTCTTTAGACATTCAATCGACCGTAGTACAGTGGTAGAGCATCCGGCTACGGTTCGCAAGGTTGTGGGTTCAACCCCCAGCCGGGTCATACCAAAGATTTCCAAAATGGTACTTGATGCCTCTCTGATTGATGCTCAGCAACTAAGAGAAGGATCAAGGGTAAGTGGAGAAATCCAGGGAGAAAGAGTGGCGCCCTCCCCCCTACCTTCGGGTAGATAGCTATCGAAAGAGGAGCCTTCGGGTCGCCTCCGACTGCGGTCGCAGACTTACTTAGACATTCAATTCAGAAACTCTTGAATATTGGACATGTCAGTTACCTGTTTGCGAACACGTTTCCCTTTACCAAGTGTGCTTGCTATATATTCTTGTTCCTGTTCGTAATGATGACGCAACAGTTTTTCCCAATATGTGTTGTCAATCACTTCCTCTTGCTGGAAAGAAAGAGAGAGATTTGAAAATTTTGTGTCTGTTAAAGATTTTTCTAAAAAACTAATCGAATTGTGACTTGATTTGTATTGTTGATTTGAAAATTTGACCTGTCAGTTTGCGTTCAATATTCTGAAAAACTAATCTAACCGTGACTTGTTTTGTGTAGTTGATATCAACCATATCAACTGAAGAAATAAAAAGTCAGAACTCAAAAAGGGGACTGGCTCAAAACCAAACTTGCAAATCAAAAACTTTCTGGACAGCAACAAACCTTGAGAACTTCCACGTCGGGTTCATCTTTATCTTTCACAGTGTAGTTAGCAACCTAGTTGGAAAGATAATACGAAAAATCAAACAAAAGAAAAGTAAAGAAATTGTACGAGTAAACAAGCAACATGCTGAATGGACCTACCTGATGATGAAGGTTAGATAGCAATGCGAAAAGAAAAATTAAAAAATCAGTCAAAAAATATTATAGCGTTTAGCGAAAATGCATAACGCAATAAATTCATCATTGATTGTTGATGGGGGGAGAGGGAAGGGTTGTAGGGGAAAAATAAATAGAAAGTTCTGGTCGCAAAAATCAGTTTTATTGACAATTGAATCATGCTTATTGATGGTGAGCATTGTTATCAATAATGTTTTTGTGTGAAAAACATAGAAATACAAGGAAAAAATCTAATGAAAATCTTCAAAAACGGAGATTTCCGGCATTTTCAACCGAAAAAAAAATTTCTAAAAAAACGAACTCAGCCATGTTTTGCGCATTGCATTTTCTGCAAAAAATCAGAAAAAACTTTTGATGAAAATTCGAGAAAATGTAAAAAAGCCGGTTTTTCCGGCATATTTCCGGCATTTTTCGGCCGGAAAAAATGTTTTCCTAAAATCGGGCTCCGTCACATTTTAGGTATTGTCATATTGCATCAGTGTGCAAAATTTCATAAAAAAATATAAAGTACAGCTCGAGAAATACAAGAAATACTGTCTTTCCGGCAAAAAGAGGTTGTTCCGGCGATTTTTAAATAGCTCCGGCTTCAATAATCAATTTTATTGAAAATTGAAACATGTTTGATGGTGGGCATTGCTATTAATAATGTTTTTGAATGAAAAAACAACCAATTGTAAGGAAAAAGTCCAATGAAAATCCAGAAAAACGGCGATTTACGGCATATTTACGGCATTTTCGGCCGGAAAAAAAATTTCCTCAAAAATCAAACTCGACCATGTTTTGAACAATATTAATACGCATCTTTGAGCAAAAAATCAGAAAAAACTAATGATAAAATCTCGAGAAAATGCCAAAAAACAGTTTTTCCGGCATATTTCCGGCATTTTCGGCCGGAAAAAAATGTTTTTCGAAAATCGGGCTCCGTCACTTTTTAGGTATTGTCATTTTACATCAGTGTGCAAAATTTCATAAAAAAATATAAAGTACAGCTCAAGAAGTTCAAGAAATACTGTTTTTCCGGCGAAAATCGGCTGTTCCGGCGATTTTTTAGAAAGTTCCGGCTTCAAAAATCATTTTTATTGACAATTGAACCATGCTTGATCGTGGACATTGCTATTAACAATGTTTTTGTGTGAAAAAAACAACCAATTATAAGGAAAAAGTCCGATGAAAATCTGCAAAAACGGCGATTTCCGGCATATTTCCGGCATTTTCGGCCGGAAAAGAATTTTTCTCAAAAATTGGACTCTGCCATGTTTTGGGCATTGCTAATACGCATCTTTGTGCAAAAAATCTGAAAAAACTAATGATAAAATCTCGAGAAAATGCCAAAAAACCGGTTTTTCCGGCATACTTCCGGCATTTTCGGCCGGAAATGATTTTTTTTCGAAAATCGGGCTCCGTCACATTTTGGGCATTATCATTTTGCATCATTGTGCCAAAAATCAGAAAAAACTAATGAGCCAATCTCGAGAAAAGCTGGTAACAGACGGACAGACGAACGGACGAACGGACAGACGAACGAACGGACATCGGTTAATTTATAGGACCTCCAAGGTAGGTCCAAAAAGGCCTATGGACGAACGAACAATTATCACTTTAGGTTATAAGCTAGAAAATTCCGTTTGTGATTAAGTAATTGTTTAATAATAGGAATAAGGATAACTGGAAGTTGTTTTCACCCTTTAAAGACTGCAAACCAAAAAGATTACTGTAGGGTTTCATATTAAAGTGACTTACCTTGAAAGAGGAGAGATACTCATCCATGCCACCTTCTTTTTCTTGGATTCCTTCTTTCGAACGATCCAACAACAATTCGATTGCTTTGTCATCGTAAACAATACGCCCATCATTTTCCTCTAAAATGACGTGAAATTACAACGATAAGAACATCATCACGTATTAAGACCATGTTCGCACGTGACGGTTCCGTTCCACGAAATGAAATAAAGCCATTCTATTGATTACATTCAAGTGTTACGTCACTTCTAACCAATAGAATGGCTTCATTCCGTTTCAGAGCAAAACGGAACCGTCACATGCGAACATGGTCTAAGTAAATTGGAAAACTCCTGAATAATCCTGGGAAAAGTCTACTAAGAACTAAGTTTCATATAAGAGACTCTGTCTCGCCTTCGTTTGATGTAAGAAATGACAATCAGTAGACGGAAAGTTGATAGTTTCAATCATCTTTGCTTAAATAAAGTTAATTGAAGTTGACAAGAAGGAAATGTAGATCTAAACAAGAGCTTTTTAAGAGTCGAAAACCATAATTTATCAAAAACTGGAAAGGCAGATTATTACAGTATAAATATACTCTTTCAAATCATAAGCTTAGCAATAGAAAGAGATAAAGTTTCATACCATCATCTTTGAACATCTCCTCAGTTCCAAACTTGAGGATATCATCCAGTTCTCTCTTAGACATTGTTTGTGCAGCTTTGGAACCTAGACCTGGTCTTACAACCAAATGTGTTAACATCATTTTTCGTTTGGCAACCTAATAGTATCAAAGACATTATTTATTACAATACAAAGCAATGGGCGACAGATCTTCACAAAATAATATCAAAAGTTCACAGAACTGCACAAGACTGCACAAATATCTTGGAGAACAAATATGACTTGATTTCATCTTGATTTCCTCATTTATGTTCTAAAGGAATAAATACAACTTTTATACAATGAAGATACTGCTGAAAGGCCAGATAAAAAGTAATTAAACGACATACTTGAGTAATTCTTTCTTCAACAGTTCCTTTGGTGACAAATCGATAGATCATAACTTTGTTTTGCTGACCAATCCTGTGAGCTCTGCTGAAAGCTTGGATATCATTATGAGGATTCCAGTCAGAGTCGAAGATGATGACAGTATCTGCAGTTGCCAGATTGATTCCAAGACCTCCGGCACGTGTTGAAAGAAGGAATGCAAAAATGTCAGAGTTGGGTTGATTGAAACGATCAATAGCTGCTTGTCTGACCATACCCGTAATTGTGCCATCAAGTCTTTCATATCGCCACACGTGGCCCTCAAAGAAATCTTCCAATAGATCAAGAACTCTTGTCATTTGTGAGAAAATCAACACCCGATGACCTTGTGCTTTCAATTTCTGCAGCATTTTGCACATCAAGACAAGTTTCCCACTCGCTTCTGTTAAGGCTTTGACTTCAAATGCATTGGTTTGATATCTTGGAGCCTGAAGAAAAAAAAATAGTTTTAATAGCTTTTCATTAAACCACGACGCACCAGAAAAAGCAATGCAATAATTTCCAAGAAAATTGAATTCAGTTTTTACCCTCATAATATCAACTATCATTTCGAATTTTTTTTTAAATACATCAAAATCAGGGAGGACCTGTTTGTTTGTCAATAAATGCGAAAACAGTCACTTTACCTCGGCAGCAGCAGTAGCAAACAAATAGGGGTGATTACAACATTTTTTCAATTCCATAACAACATTCAATAACGAGACTTGTGCTGATCCTTTTGCATTCAATGCACCGAAATTCTTTGTTAGAATGAACTTGTAAAATTTCCTGAAAGAGAATTTATAACGTATGGAGCAATGTACTGAATGTATTGTCAAAAATTTTCTTTAGGTACTAAAACAATTATGTGGTAAGATGGGCAAGACGCTACAGGATTGTAATGTTTTACTAGAAGAACGGAAAAGATCTTCAAAATGGAAAAGAGATCTTCCTCTTATATTCTAAGTGTTCTTGTAAAAAAATGCCACCAAGTACAAAAACAAATATAATAATTAAAAGAAAATGAACTTACTTTTGCATAGGACTGAGTTCAACGCGAACAATAAATTCACTTTTGGTCGGCATTCCTTTCAACACGTCAGCTTTCAACCGACGCAACATGTGCGGTCCCAACATTTCATGCAACTTTTTGATCTGTACAGAAAAAGAACGAACCACAAGTTAAATGTAGTTCAATCAATACAATGTTTACCTTATTACACTTATGCAACTATTCAAGTTATCAACGCGAATTGCTGGTTACCCTCGCGTCAATTAAATTACAACCATTAATCAAGATTTGGGCCAAGGTGAATTTGGAAAACTCTGCCCAGCCCTGCCTTTCGCATTAATAAATTGGCGCACTCATTTTCCCGCGTTAAATACATGATATCCAAATTTTATTAACCACACAATTAACCACTTAAAAAATTTCTTCTTCAAAAGACTAACCTGGTCTTCTTTACCAATGTCTTCAAATTCTGCCAAGAATGTTTCTCGTTGTCTGAAAATGGACAAAAATATTTTCAACAAATTAAGGTGAAACATGAAAATCAAATCTATACAAAACAAATTCTATAGGAAAACTAATTGATGACGTCAACTTACATGAATTTATCTGGGCATAAGAAATTCAATAAATGGAACAGTTCTTCAAGGTTGTTTTGTAAGGGTGTTCCAGTCAACAGAAGTGTGTAGCCAATACTGTAACCATTCATTGTTCGGAAGAACTAAGGTAAGAATTGATGAAAAAACTAGTCAGTTTAATAAACAAATGTAGCACAGCATTGAGAAAGACAAAGTAGTTAAACAAGCTACTGCCAGAAAGCTTCAAACCTTGAAACAAAAACGAAATTCTCAACTTTAACATGTATAAATTTAGTTCTCACCTTAGATTGGTTATTTTTCAATCTATGAGCTTCATCAATGACCAAGACTTTCCAATTGATAGATTGCAAAGTAGCAGCATCAATAGCAACCAACTCATAAGAAGTCAAAAGTGCATGGAATTTCACTGGTGTTCCCGACTTCATTTTGTAGGCTTTGTGACCTTTCCGAATGTTATCTTCATCAAAACACATCTCGTAATTTCTAAACAAATAGAAATGAGGAAGAGTAATAAAGACTGATATAGGTAATATTTCTATTATTATGTGATTTGGTAGGTACTCTTTTTTACGTCATATGTATGGATGGCTAGTTTTTGGTTAGTGAAAAAAAATTATTAGGAAATGTTGTGACAAAAGATAACCATTTTACTTTGCGGGCATCAAGAAAAAGTTGCGTTTTTAATTGTAAGTAATATGTAAGAAAATTCAAACCGGATGACAACTCTGTTTTCACGATGTCCAGTATAGGTCACACAATACATGTCAGGTGCCCAGAATTCAAACTCGCGCTCCCAATTGACAAGTGTTGAGAGAGGAGCACAGATTAAGAATGGACCATCACAGCGACCTTCTTTGAATAAAGAGTTGAGATAAGTAATGGTTTGGATAGTCTTTCCAAGACCCATCTCATCAGCAAGAATTGTGTTTTCACGCTGCCCCCATGAATAACGGATCCAATTGATACCCTCAATTTGGTATTCATGCAATCTACCACCAGTATCTGTAATAAACTTTGGTTGCTCTTCAAAATTGTATTCATTTGGTTTGATGTCTAACTCCCAGCCATCTCTTTTTTTGGATGCTTTGTTCTTCGACTTTTGCCTCTTTTTGTGTGCTGTCCTGGAAAAAGAAGAAGGAGATTAGAGAACTTGTTAAAACTGTTAAAGACTGACAAAATAAACAATAGGATATTAAAGAGAGTGATCTAACGGAGCAGAGATGCTGCAAATGGAATTTTAATGACTTTACCTCAAGTTATTGTAGTCATCAATCATCTTTTGAAAGTCTCTGGAAAAAAAAAATCAGAATTTATAAAAAGAAATCTATACTTTTGACTGTGTCTCAATAACTCTATATCAAGGGGGGATTGCTCATAGGTTAAGCTCAAGATAAAATAACATCATAATAATTTCAAAGTCAATTAGGGAGAGATAGCAAAACATACGGGATATCTTTATTGTCCTCATCAGATTTGAATTCCCAAGTGGCTGCGTCATAGCCTATCTCTTTCCATTTGACGAGATATTGAGTTCCTCCTTGTTTTTTCAAATCTCTGAAACGGATAATTAAAACATATATGAATATCTAATAGACTAGGATGATTCAATTGCTAGCCTTTCCAGCGCGTCACAATAAATGTATCCGTACCTGTGCCAAATAATACGGTGCATTTGAAGCCACTCAGGTTTGATTCCATATTGATAAAAACGTTGATCCATATTACGGAGATGTTCCTTTTCATCAACATTGATATCTTCGCCTCCCTCGACTGTCCCTTCTTCAGTCATTGGTGGATCATTCATGTCATTTTTACGGCAAAAGAATCGATACAAGGAAACATGAAATTTCTCAATCTAAAATGAAAAATTGGCTTATCAACCTTCCACTGTTCACCCCTTTTTTGATCATATTAATTAAGATAATATCATAGGGTCCTCTAGGGTCCAGGTACCCCCAAAAAATTTAGGTACCCCCAATCATTTTGGTACCCCCAAAATTTTTAGAATTCTAAAGTAGCCCCCCCCCCTACTTTGAGTTGCCCCCCTGTTTTATTGTTAAAAATGCAATAAAGGATTTTTTGCTCTTTTGTCATTAATCCTGGGAAAATACTTCCATGGTGAATATCACTATTTTTTCCAACAAATTCAAGGGTTTCAATGGTCATTTTCTACTAATTTTCCAGGGTTTCAACAAGTTCCAAGGGTTTTTTACCACAAACTTTCAATGGATTCTAGTTGATCTTTGCTAGTTTTAGAGGATTTCAAGGGGAAATCTGTAGACAGTAAGAGAAAGGTTGAGTTTTCAACTCTCAAGGTTGAATCCTCAACTCCCTTAAAATGCATAAAGGGGTATAAGACGTTTTCTTCAACAAAATCATAAAAATTTTGAAATCTTTCGGACAAATCAGTCTTTTCAATCCCCTTGATTTTGAACAGAACCTCAATAACATTCTTCAACAGTTACTTTCTTTATAGTTGTGGCAAAGGAGGGCCCACCTATAGTGGGCCCGACGGAAAAAATCTTTCATTTAGATTGGCTGAAATTGATAATTTTACAACCACTCATTCTTTCACCTAGACCTGCCCATCTCATATAACTCCAGTGGCACTTAACAGGTTAAAGGGTAAATAAACCCCTTAAAAATGAGCGTGGAATATCCCTTGAATCTCAGAGGTTCCACAAGTATGTTTTCTCATTTAAATTTACTAATGTTTGTATCCCACGCAAAAAAAAAAAATTTGTATTTCTGAAAGTTAAAATGGCTGAAAATGGTCACAAAATTTCGAATTTTTAAAAAGGGTTTCAAGGGTACAAATATTGCACCTCAAGGGTTTCAAGGAAATTTTTAAGGGTAGGAAAAAAATCGAGGGTGTTGCAAGGAGTTCAAGGGTCGCTGACCACCATGATTTCATACAAAAACAACAGCCCCCGCCCCCACTTGTGAAAATGCAGGTACCCCCAAAAATATCAGGTACCCCCTAAATTTAAGAATACTTCCAGGTACCTGGCTTTTTTAACACTTTTGTTTTTTAGGTTCCCCCAAATCTCTGGAGGGGGGGGGTGGATCCTATGGATATAAGCAATTTTCTAAATTGTACTTTACACTCACTACCATTAGCTTAAGCAAAGGTCAACAAACGCATATAATAAAAGAGAAAATATTAACAAACCTGCAATTCATCAATCCAGTGACATTTCCAGTAAGACAAATTTGCATATTTGACAAAGAATTTGCGAACTTTATACGGTTCATCTTTTGCTCCATTAGCTACCTCTTCCGCTAAAAAAATCAATATATAATTTTAATTTAAGGCCTAAATTGGAATTATTGGTAATTCTTTATTGAATCCTCTTACAAAAGGATTGCGCGTGCTTCAATGGGATTAACTTAGTAGAGTAGTCAGGCCAGCTGGTGGATGTCTTGGTATGTGGGAAAATATCTCTGGGAGACTGGATTTATTTCATACTTAAAGTACTGATCCAACTGAGCAAAACCTTGAATTAATAGGGCTTCAAAAATTTAAGAAAATTACCTGTTGGTTTGTGTGTGTAGAATTTCCAGAACAAGATACGTTCAACCTTTTCTGGTAAATCATCCACTTTACACATTGGACATTTCCATTCACCTTCAGGCACAGATATGAGTTGGGGCTTCACACAACGCATGTGATAAGTACCAGGACAGAAATCACAACAAAGCAATTCACCGCCATCTTTACAGATTTTACAATAATCACCATGGAAAGTTTCTTCTTCATCTTCTTCTTCCTCAATTTGTCCATTCATCTCTGCCTGAAAAATATCAGAAGGTAAACAAAATCAGACTCAGATTTGGTTCAAAATGGAAAATAAAGTTTCAAATATCCTTTTCACATTAAGCATTAGTTACAACTGGCTTGATTATGGACAGGATATTCTTAACTAGACGCAGACTTATAAATTTCTTCTATCAAGGTTTCTTATTGTAAATGAAGACTGTTTATAAAACTAAAAGCTTTGTAATATTTATATCAAATTCTAACATTTTGAAAGCAATGGTATAAAAATTCTAACAAGTGTTTTTGAAAACTAAATTTGATAACCAATCAAAAATATCTTACCACACATTTTGGGCAGCTCCATTGTCCTTCAGGTACTTCATCCAAGGGTGGATCAAGACATGTCATATGCCATGAACAGGTACAAGTATCACAAAGTAAAATATCACCTCCTTCTGCACAAACATCACAAACTGAATTATGTTCTGGTTGCGCTGGAGGACCATCTTTCTTTCCCCCTAATATTACAAAACAAAAACAAAAAACAGATGACTTTGTGTTCTTGGTTTTTATGTGTGATAACAATCTTAATTTTGACAGAATCATATTTTGTACACTTTCTTTTTTATCATGGGGAAACCATGTCAGTATAATCAAAACTTGGAGAGTGGTTTATAACTGCAAGAATTTAGTGTAATAAATACCAATTTAGAGCCCAAGTGAATATAGAAACATTCATTCTAATTGACTTGTTTACCTTTCTTTCCTGCAGCTTTGGCCACTCGGGCAGCTTGAGCAGCTGCAGCAGCTGCAGCTTTTTTGGCTTTCTTCTTTTCTTGAATTTCTTTTGTATTTTTGTCCTTTTTTTGGCGTCCTTTTTTTGGCGGGTTTCTTTTTAGAGTTAGCCTCTTGACTACTTTCATCCTGATCATCTTGGCCAAGGTCATCAAGATTGATATCATCTAAATTGACCAAACCCTGTCTTGCTGTTTTCTTGGACTGTCTGGAAGTTTTGCGGTCACCAGCCTAGGATGGAGTTTAAAATAGCATAAGTAGATCATGATACTAAGATTAAGAATTCCTTACGTGGTTCTTTGACTGTCAGAAAAGACAATGAATAATTAGAGGATGATTTAACGGGGAAAGAATTATAATGTGAAGTTTGAATATAAATACCCTGTAAACTTTATTGCCTCTTCGCATGATTTTGAGTTTCAAATCACTTGGATCATCCTCCATGTAATCTTCATCACCACTTTCCTCGGCACCACTGTCAGCAATTTGCAAACTGTCAGGTGATGTTGGCTAAAAAAATAAAATTGAAAAGAGTATTAATGTATCGTAGAGTACAAAAAGACTTGCATCCCGTTAATTGGCTAGTATGTTTGAGACAAGGAGGTTGGAGAAATGAGTTCATTTTAATGAAAACTAGCAATGATCTTCAAAGATCATCAAATTCTGCAAGTTTTTGTTGTGATATTTTTTGGAATCTACATGAAATTTTTGATAATTTGGTAGGTCACATGCCTATGTTTTGAAAAAGTTTGTCCAAGGCTATTTTAAGAAAGGCTAAATTAAATTAGATACTAATCGATACGAAATTTCATCATATTTTATTTTATTATTCCTCCGATTTCAGATTTTAAAAAAGAAAAGAAAAAAAATTTTAAACAATTTTTATTTTTTTCCATCCTCCTGTCCAATACTTTTCCTCAAAATGTCCGTAAACCAGAAAATAAAAAAGTAATTGCCTTACCTCTTTTTATATTTAGCAATTTTTTATATGGTCCGTACATACATTTCTTTCACAGTCCCTCCTCTATTAAAAGATAAACCTACCATGCTACTCTTATCCGCATCAGAAAAAGGACTTGCTACAGCTTGGTTTTTCAGACGTTCAAGATCAGGAGTATCACTCCTGGTTTCCATACCATACAACTCTTTGAATTCACGCCATTTTGCACCAACCAGGGAGGTAACATGAAGTCCTGATGCATCAGGGTTAGATTCAACCACCTTCTTTCTGACGATTCTATTGAACTGTTTGTATGTGATATTTCCAATGAGATCATCTGGGATCTCAGCATTAACATCAATAAGATTATGAGTTTGACAGATAACTGCACTTTGGTTTACTGGCTCCTGACGTGAAAGGAAAAACATCAGTCTGATGAAATCTGAATAATTCATTTTTGAACAGGGATTTTTCTAAGTACTTTTGTCCATATACTGGCTAAAATACTCATATTATTAACATTTAAGATAGAGTTTTTGAAATTCAATCCAAAATAGGAAAGATATTTACTAGTAAAACTATACTTGTTTGTTGTTTACAAGCAAAAATAGCTAATATTATCAGTGCTGCAAATAACGGCCGGTGACCGGTAATTACCGGTCATTTCGTAGTTTCTACCCGCCATTCTGAAGCTCAATCTTTCATTTTGTCCGGTTAAAATTTAATTGCCAACTGAAATTTCCTTATTTGCAGCACTGATTATCTACACATAATATTCAAAAAACTTTGCCCTCTGACCCACAGCTTCATCAACTTACAGCTGGCTGAACAAATTCCCTTTTAGGCACATTAGAAACTCTATCTAAGTTTACAAAAACGGTGGCAGCTCAAAGCACTTAGAAAATTCCCTGTACTGTGTCAAAGTATAAAAGTTCATCATTTCTCCTCATCATTAGAAGGAAACCGCATTAGCCGAACATGATGAATTTTTAAAGCTTGCAACAAAGAGGCAACATTCAAATTTTTCGAGCACTATAAGAAATACCTTAAAGGAAGAAATTTTGGCGGAAAGAAAATTTGGCGGATTTGGCGGATTTGACTGAAATCCGCCAAATTAAGTTCCCGCCAAAAATTTTTTTTTCCGCCATCCGCCAAATTAAATTCCCGCCAAATTAAACATTTTGAAAATATGATCTCTTTCAAGTTGTTTTTGCTATTTTTTCGCTGTTTTGACGCCATTTTAAGGTTAAATTTTTAAGCGACCGCCAAATTAAATTCCCGCCAAATTTAGTTTTTTCGTCCATCCGCCAAATTAAATTCCCTCTGAAAAAACTTTTTTGGCCATCCGCCAAATTAAATTCCCGCCAACATTTCTTCCTTTAAGGTAGAACCCACAATTTGAATCTAAGCTCAGTTGTTGGGTTCACAAGGCATACTTACTTCTTCATTTGATTTTGCTTTCTTTGAGTCTTCAGCCTAAAATGAAATACATCATTCTCAGTCATTACACTAGTTAATGAGTTGATAATGTTTATTATTGCCAACCCAAAAAAATATCAGTGTTTTGACTGGTCGAGAGCATCGAGATACTTGCAATATTTCATATTTCTCTAGTATGGAAATATGACGCATTGACTTTTGGGGGACTGGGTAACAGCGAGAGAAAAATCAAAACAGCCGAAAAGAACTGACTTTCGGAGAAACTGACAGACTGACTTGCGAGTCAAAGGGAAAAACGCGACAAAAATATTTTCAGATTAACTTTTACTTTGGAGTTCTTCCATAAAAGACACTAAATCAAATCTGATGAACTAAGAAATTATAAAACTACTTGAGACCACCCAAATATTTTCAGCTTTTGGTATAAAATTTGTACGTGTGATAACCAAACAGTTTTTTATCAATGTATACAAAAAAACTTGAGATTCTTGAATGTTTGCCAATAAGATTTCTCATAACATAGCAAGGGAAGTGAAATGTCTTGTATTAAACCAAATGACGAGTGATTTTTATAAAAGTTCTCTCCTAATTCTCGTTCTCAACGAGGTCCTTGAATTTTCAACTCAATAATCATTACATCTTCCTTCTAAAATTCGAAACATTTAAAGCTTGACGATAATCAAGAAAGTATCCAAATTGTTTTGCTCTTGAAAAAATGTTGTTCTTTAACCATTATTACAAGCATACATTTCCATCATGGGACTCCTTTCCTCTACTATTCTTTTCTATGCATCAAAACAAAAATATAGAAAAAGTTATCAATCTGATTAATCCAATGATAAAGTAAACAATACTGTACACCATCTGCAATTTGAATTATCAATCAAGAAACTTTCAAATACATCTCTGAAAAATCTGCAACTTCTTCAAAACAAAACTTCTGGATCGAAAATGATAGAAAATTACTTCTCTGTTTTGTTTTTGTGTGAATATTTTTGGCGGGAACATATCGAATGATTTTTGTTCGAATCTAACGCTCGAATTAGATTTTCGAATAAAAACATTCGAAACTACACAGAAGAAAGAAGCAAGGCGGAAGTAAGTTTTAAAACAAAAGCAAAAAGAAATTTAAATCAGGACAATTTTTTTTGAGTCGATAATAAATTAGTTATCACATGACTTGTTAGTGCAATACTCGATATTTTACTCGTCCGAGATTTTACGGAAAAATCTTGGAGCTCGTAAAATATTTCTTGTATTGCCCTCAAAGTCATGCGATAACTAGTACATTTATCATGTATTTCTGCTTTATCAAATTTGAAGATGTGAAAGTTTTTCGGCCAGAATCAAGATTAAAAGACACTTTAGCAAGCACTTCATCATCGAGCACTTTGATTATTGACTAAAAGATAAACTGTATTTAGAGAAACCTTTTACATAAAAGAAAACTTACACCAGTAGTATCAACTTCATTCCTTTTTCTCTTCTTGCGAGAAACAACTTCTGTGTCACTCATCTTTATTGTAGTTAATTTATCTTATATCTACAAAATACAATTTGAATTGTAAAATACAAACAACATCTGACATTGACAGGAAGAAGAATGATGATGAATGTTTAAGACAAAAAAGCTTATTTCATTCTGAATTGAGGATGATCTGTATCCAGCTGTATCCAATCAAAGTCAATGATTGGGGTCCCTTTTTGCCTAAAAAAAAGTTAGTACCAAAAGGGTATGATTCGATTTTTCACCCAAATTTACTCAAATTTTGCTAAATGTTCCTTGCACTATAAGTAGTAGAGGGCATTTTGTAAAATCGCTCGACTTTTTTGTTAGAAGCACTTGTTATACATTTTTGGAAAGCTAAGGGGTAGGGGAACCGAAATTACTATGTTTCCAATTTTTTTTCGGACACTTTGGTGTGATTTTCGGACAAATATGACGGTCTCAGGCAACAATCATACGGTTAAAAATTAATGAAAATTTTAGCTCGAGAAAACGGAGACCTGTTGTATATTTTTGGAAAGCTCTCAAAAAATCAGGATTAGAGATATATTGCAAGTATAGGTGATTTCAGTATCTAACTCGAGATATTGAGCTTCAAAAAGCGCAAAAACTGGACAAAATAGCTGTTTCTGGCTGAAAAACACGGTTTTCAAGGGTTAATATCTCGAGTTAGGTACAGAAATAACCTATACTTGCAATATATCTCTAATCTTAATTTTTTGAGAGCTTTCCAAAAATATACAACAGGTCTCCGTTTTCTCGAGCTAAAATTTTCATTAATTTTTAACCCTATGATTTTTGCCTGAGACCGTCATATTTGTCCGAAAATCACACCAAAGTGTCCAAAAAAAAATTGGAAACATAGTAATTTGGATTCCCCTACCCCTTAGCTTTCCAAAAATGTATAACAAGTGCTTCTAACGAAACAGTCAAGCGATTCCAAAAAATCGAACAAAATTCCCCCTACTAAAGGTTCCGATTTCAAACTCCTAATTTTGCTGAATTTTGGGCCGCACAGACAATCGATTTTGAATTGAGTGCCCCCTGGGGGTTAGTACCCTACCGTAAGTGCGCCAAATGTTGACATTCTCATCTAATTCTGACATCCTTTTTTAGAGATAGGAATAATGGAAGGTTAGAATTGATGATAGACAAAATACTTCATCCTCTCTGACCACAATGTAAAGAAATACAGTTTCAATCCTTTCCTCTTATTCATACGCCTAATGAAGGGTGGCTGAAATTGAGGGATGTCGACCAAATTACTATGGCTAAGTACCCTTTGGATGTAACCCCACCCCAATTAAAGGCCAGTCAGTTACTTATAATATTGGCCTTATATTATGACTCTCCAGCTCCAACCCTAACCCTTACTGTAAGTTGGTCTAATCTCGACATATCTGTCTTCTAATTTCAACACCCTTCTTTAGAGATAGGAATAATATGGAAGTTGGAATCGGTGATTGAAAATAGTTTTATCCTCCCTTACCACTAAGCAAAGAAAAATAATTTAGACCTTTTTTTTATTTTTCAGCTCTAGAAAAGCGTGTCGCATTTAGACAGATTTAGACGAAGGATGTCGATATTGGACTAAGCAGTTTGGAGCAGTTTTGTCCTTTGGTAAAAAGTTTTATCATTCAACACCAGATATTCTGACCCCAAGTGGTTCCATAATTTCAGTACGTAGACAGGATCATCCCCTCCTCTTACCAGAATTGATCTATCTCTAATCTTTCCAGTATGGATTCCACAAAATCTCGCGCCGAAGATATTTTTCCAAACAGCAAGCCTCGTGCCAAGGAAAATTTCTTTTGTACCAACATTCAATTTTTCAATAAGGGTGCAAGATGGGAAAAGAGGCGCATGCGCCAACATGATTAATAAATTTACACCAATGCGCCAAAAACGTTTTAGTTGCACAAGGCCTTTCCTCCTTTTTTTCTGAATAACATTTTGACCAGTCTGGAAATTGCGACAGGTGCGCCGGATATCTCTGGACGCAGACTCAAGATTGGTCTTGTCACATTGGCGCAGAGTAGCTGTCGCCAGATTTACTCTTACTATATACACTTTAAAACAAAGAATACGCCATGCTATTGAAAATGTTAACTTTACACAGGTTATATCAGGTTGTTAATTATGCATAAAAATCACTTTAAAAGAATCACAACCCCCCCTCAAAAAGTTTTGCCAAGTTAAGGCGGCAGTTCTCTATTACCGTCAACTGCTCCAACTCTGGACTATCTTTGGACAAAACATGGGACGTCAATTCTGCCACCATTTCACCGAACCTCCAAAGTCATTTGATTTGATTTAACGAACAGCGTATCAAAAAATACACAATTTCTCTTCCGCATCGAGTAGGCTTTTAAATCGAAATATGAAAAAAAATCTGTAGTGGAACACACGTGAGTGTCTGTGCACTCTAAGAGGAATGAAGAAGTACCGTAACTTTGTCTAATGTCGCCACCCCTCCTCTAATTCTGACACCCTTTTTATCAGCTGAAGTTTATAGAAAGGTTGAAACTATTTTTCTTTGCTTAGTGGTCAGAGAGGAATAATCTTTTTCCAATCAGTGATTCAAGCTTTCATATTATTCCTTTCTCTAAAGAAGGGTATCGGAATTATAGGAGGGATGTCGATATTAGACCAACTTACGGTATGATTGATAAACTTAGTGGAGTTATCGAAACAAATTTGCTGTCAAAAAGATTTAACAGCAAGTGAAAATACAGGCCAGATATCAACAAGTCCCATGTTTCGACCAATCGTCCCAAGTTGGAGCAGTTGATGGTACCTTTTGGCACAGCTTTTGGCTACACCAAAAACGCCTCCGGCGCACCATTTTCTTACATTCCAGACTGGCATTTTGAAGGAGTGTGTGGTGAATCAGTATTTATAAAAATTAGGTTTTAGTTGTCATTGGGTGGGTGAGATTGGCTCAAAAATGAAATTGGTTGAAGTGGTAAAAAAAGGTAACTAGTTTTACGCATAAATCAGCACCTTCTGTATGAAAGAACACTGTTGACTCTTTTTAGATTTTAAAGGGTTAATTTTATAGTATCCTTTATGCAAAGCCTTGAAAGCTCTAATAAGGGAACTATGTCAAGTGAAAAACAAGTAGAACATGTCAAAACAACCTGACTTTCATTCAAAAAAACGAGACACGCGTTTTCTAGAAATTTTTTAAATGGACAGTGAATTTCTGAGAAGTTTTGTGTTCTCCCTCTCCATCGTAAATTGATAATTGATTCATTCTAGCACAATATATACTCTAGAGCCACAGAATCAGAAGCCAAAATAAAAATTCTTACTAAAATTTCCACAAACTTACAAATAAAAAAACAAAAATTCAGGCTCGACATCATTTGGGTCTTTTCGGATGTTTCATTCCTTTGATTGCTTTTGAGGATACCATCTTTTGTTCTCAAAAACATGTCTCTTTGCCCCCGGCGGCGAAAATAAGAGAAAAAAAACAATCGCTAAAATTAAGACGGGGGTTAAAAACTCCAGTAAAAAATATCAATGTTTGATATAGTAATAATTTTGGAATTCAAAAATCGTGATAAATTTACTGAAAACTTTGATAAATTTCAGGTGGATAGCGTTAAATCTTTATTTTGAGGGAATTTCCCATTTGGCAAAGATATAAATAACTTTAAAAAATCCACTCTGCATTACAGAGTAGACCCCCGTCTTTGACAAAGACTTTATTGATCAATTAACATAATCTTCCAACATCATATTTTTATAGGGAAACCATATAGAAATTTACTGTAAAATTCAAGCTTATTTTTCAAGCAAAAATTAGGGAAAATACCTCTGTTATCTAAACTTTTGGTCACATATTCAGACTTAAACTCAAGAATTACCCCATCGACCCCCTAATTTTCCAAATTGTTTTCTTGTAAAAAAAACTGCTTATAATTCAAGGAGACGTCACATACTGAGAGTTGCTTCACTCTGAATAACCATTTAGGAAGTTTTATAATGACGTAACAAAATCTAAAGATTAGCAAAAAAGCATAAGTTTGAAATACTCGACAACTGATTTTACCAACATTTACAACTCTTGCTTCAATCCTAACCCATCGACCCATCCAACCCTACGACTACTACTACTTTAATGGGATAAATTTTCGCGGGGATTAATTTTCGCGGATTTCGCGGATTTGGGTGTCATCCGCGAAAATAAGTCCCATTGGAAATTTGAAAAAGGCCCATCCGCGAAAATTAGTTTCCGCGAAAAATTTGAATTTTTTTTGCAATCCGCGAAATTTCTATTTTTATCGTTTTTTATTTTTTTTCTACATGAGGGCACGCAACCCTCGAAAAAGGTCAAATCCTTTATATGCTTGTTAGCAAAAATTCGTTTTCCTCAAAATTTTCTTCACAAATTTACAAACTAGGAAGAGGTATTGGAAAATTTTTTATCTAAAGTGATCGCTTATTGTCAAAAGCTTTTCAATGCAAGAGGGTAATCCAACTGGCTTGAAATTAAACATTTAAAAGGATATGTAAGAAAAGGAGGGAAAACGGAAAACAAAAGAACTTATTTTCAATGATAAGAAAGAGTGAAAATAACGAAACAACAATTTTAAGTCATTTTATTTATCTCTCTTTTGCTTTTTTTAACACCATGGAAGTTCAAATTCAACTTTTGATAGTTGTAATACATATCTCCTCGCCCTATTCCAAAACACCCTCTTATTACTTGAAAAAAAAATTCTTAATTTTCCTGGAAAAATTTTATTTCAATGTTTTGATGATCCTTTTCAAAAATTTTAATTTGTACCCAAATCCGCGAAATTAAATCCCCGCGAAAAATCAGGAAATCCCTCATCCGCGAATATTAATCCCCGCGAAATCTTAAAATTTCGCGGATGAGCTCAACCGCGAAATTTAATCCCCGCGAAAATTTATCCCATTAAAGTATTAGTTCGTTTAATCTTAAAAACCAATCTTGACTGTGTGTGTCTAACACCAAGGCCAAAACATTTTGCTAAAGCGAAATTGTTTCATAAAAACTGTCTTGATTGAACCCACTTTTAGTTAAAAAGAAAGGAAGGGCGAAATGAGATTCAACCATCAAAGAATTTCAAAACTTTCATGACCAATACTTTCTCAGGCGTTTATAAATCACATCATCGGTGTACTTTTTTCCAGTTCTTCTAATTCCTCATTAGCTGAAGGTAAAGACATGTCTACGAGTTTGGAGAGTAATACTTATTTTCATCAAAATTGTGAAATCCATCCGAATTCAAAAGAAAATTGTTTTTGAGATTGTTTCGAAATATTTGAAAAATTCGTTCGTTAAAGGATAAGAAGAATTAGACGAGTCAAAAATGTTCGTCATTTTGTATCAAGGTAAATGTTTTGTCTTGAAAATATTTTCACTAAAAAATAAACATAAACAAAAAAATATACAAGCCGCAAAAATACTAAGAAAAATGTTTGGTTTATGTTGGTTGGAAAGAAACACGAAGCCCAAAGATGATTGGTGGGTTGATTTCTTATCATTTGCCCACCGATACTAAATTCGTTCCTGAAAAATGAAATGGGAAAAATGTAATTTTCGCAAAATCAGTACATTTAGAACAAGTGGTTATTGGTCACTGTTGTACTCTGTACCAGAGTGTCTCACTTTCCTAGCGAGGCCCTCTATGGCAATGAATTTTTAAATTTCCGGATAAACGCAGCTGGGTTACAATTGTATGCTATCTTATTCTTCCAGAGCATGCTTTAGTTTAAAAAAAATGTACAAAGTTTTTGAAAAACCTGAGAACAAAAAAATTCCTAACTTCTCCACTGCGTTTGGACATTGCATAGTTTCCTCACTTGATTGAAGGCGTTTTATTATATTGTGTTCGAACTAAACACACTATATGCTCGTAACTATATGTGTTCCTAATAGTAATGGATAGAAACAATCCAAGTGGAAAGGACCACCAATATCGAAGCATCTTACCTTTGAATCCAGACTCCAGTGTTCTTTCCTTTCCTGAAAAACACAAGAAAGAATTTCAATTAATTTATCCAAAGTTGTAACAAGAGCTGCAAATCCCAGCGTAACATTTTTCTGCTTTCTCAAGTTCGTATATGTAAGTTTCTCTTTGGTGCTTAATTGTAAGAGGGGGGTCAATTTGCAATTTTTCGGAAAAAGTCACCCAAATAGTATTTCATAATGACCCCCTCCCCATTTTATGAAATTTTCCTGAAAAAATGCCACAACCTTCATTTTCCTAGGGGTTTTGGGGGGAAATCACCCCAAAATCACTTAATATTGAGCCCTCATTTTATTGATTTTCTCCAAGAGTACCAAGCCCCCCTGCTTATTCCACCAACCCCTACAATTAAGCACAAAAGAGTATTGCACTTCTCTCTTCTTCTCCTTAAACCTTATGAGTCAGTATGAATCAATATTAGAAGAGCGGCCCGAGATATTGTGTACGGAAAACCCAACAGATCTACAACAGCTAACTCCCGTTCAGCCAAACTCGCTAACTAGCCGCTTGATGACGATTCGCAGATCTTGTTCTCTAAATTTTCCCATTTTGAGTTATGCGGTGTAAGCGGGTTAGCTTTTAAGCTTATTATAATGAAAACATTACTTACCAGGAGGAACAGTGTCTATGGAATCTTTATCAGGTTGTGCAACCGAAAGGTAGAGATGCATGTGAGGTTCCACTCCTAATTCACCTAACTCCTTGTCATCTTCGGTCAGAACATATCCATTGGGAAATGTCAAGACCTGCTCCAATGGAAACACTGAAAACAGTGTCAAAAGCTAAAAGAAACAATGAAAAAATTCTATACTGGTCTTTTTCTAAATTTTTGTTCCTCGATTGCAGACAGGTTGGGGCATTTGCCATTCTGTATAAGATTTAAAAACTTTTTGTGTTGCAATATGTCCAATAATTTCGTTGAGCTCATTTTGACGCTCAGCTTGTGGACTTCAAGGGTTACACGAGAGAGTTTTAAATTTTATCAACAGGTAACATTTTATTGCAACCACAAAATGTCCAGATATTTATAAAGGTTTGTAAATTTCTATTTAGAAAGTTTAGATCCTTACCTGAACTTTAAGTTGTTTTAGTGTGTGCGTTGAATTGACATGAACGATGTACTCGCCACGCTTACGGCGGTGTCTACAACAAAAAAAAGATAAAATGCGGTTTCGTGAAAATAAATCCAGTTCTCAGACTTGCAAAATTTAGAATTCCATAGGAAGCTATAAAAATGAACGCTTTGAAACTAATTGACCAACCAACCGACCAACTGACTGACCGAAAGAAAACTGTAATATAAACCTTGAACTACGTCTAGCATTCTCCGAAGTGTCGTTCTTGAATTTCTTGTTCGGTACAAACTGAAGAAAAAGAAAAGTTGGAAGTTTGAAGGAAAACAACAGCCGTGTCTGGTAAACAACATCTTCTTCACAGTCCTTTAAAATAATTCCCACTGTAGATATTCTCTTGGGCAAACATTGACGGCCAATAGACTGAATGGACAAAAAATGCTTTTGATAGAATTTGGCTGAGGGAATATTTTTCTGTAAAGAAGAAGTTCAGATTCAAGGAGTTGGATATTCTAGAATTTATTTAGCGCAGAAGAGACAGTAAAGAAAGGAGAATAGGTTTGAGCAGATTCTGCTTCATAGCGTCAACCCCCCCCCCCTGGTGGTTGGGGAGGGGTTACACCCTAAATTTTTCCCAAAAATGGAGGGGGCTGGAAGAACACCACTTTTTTGGGGGGACCTATGTACTTGGGGGGGGGAGCTAAAATCTCATCACTTAACATGGGGGCTAAAATAATTCAGCTTAACAGTTGGCTTAAATTACTCAACTTGAAGCTCATGAATCTGAAAATTTTCGCCTGCAGCGCAATATTTTTACAGAAAGTGTGCAAAATATTTTATATTTAACTTGAACTGAACGCAATTTACATTGGAAAAACACTTTTTTACTGGATAAATTTTTTGAAAGTGTCTAGGGTCAAAAGTCCTGGGGGCTAACAAAAAATTCATAAATCTTTGGGGGGGGAGCTTAAAACTCAAGGGGGACCTAATTTTTGCCTGGGACCTAAACCTAGGCTGATGCTATGTGCTTTCAGCAAATTAAAAAAAAATGAAACCTACCTCTGCCACCTCCGAGAATTCTCGTTTCTAAATATAAAACAGAAAGATGATTAAAGGATACCATCATTAACTTACACAAAGTTTTTAGACAACAGAACCACTCCCATCCGCGTGAGTACAAATTTGAGAAGAAGAAAAATTTGTGATTATATTTTGTCAGCATAAGACGCGCACCTTTCTCTTGCCTGATGAATATCATCAAAAGTAGTGTAGTGGTGTTTATAAGGCATCCATGAAAGTTTTTCCAAAGTCTTCGCGTATTGTAAAAATAAACTTGTATTAGCGTCACAATCGAGCTTGGACTTTCAACCTTATATTCAGAGCCAAAGTTTTCAATATGGACTTTTTCTTGAGGAAAAGCCCCTAGTGCCTACAAAACATTTTAGTCAACAAAATTTCCCAGAATTATCCTCACCTGATGTTTCAAGAAAGCTTTTGAACCGGTAACCGAGATTTCCACCAACTCATCTATTGCTTCATCATCTGTATTTTTTTTACTTTCGTCTACCGTATAATTATGCTGCTCTTTTTCGGTCAGTTTTTGAACGTAGATAGGTTGATTTTCGTAACTCTTCATATCGAAAGCTTCTTCCGCAAGGCGCAAACTTCGACATTCTTTACAGTAAGCTGAGTGGAAAATTAAATCATGTTACCTAATCAGCCCTTTTTATGCCGGCCCTGATTTAGTGCCGGCCCTAATTACGCCAAAGCTTAATTTTTCTCCGTTTTCAGCCCAGTTCTAATTTTATTCCGACCCCTTACGCCGGACCTTATAACGCCAGTGGTGAAAAATAACGTCAATAAACGTTACTCACTAGGTTGACTTTCGTAAAATGTTTCATAGACAGTTTGACCATTGCCATTTGTTGTCGAACTCTTGATCATGGAGACTGTCACAGGTTGTTGGTATTTAAAGAACGTTTTTAGTTTGTTTTGTTCGCCCTCGTCTATGAATGTGATCTCTGGTTCGCTATAACAGTGAGGAGAAATGTTTACAGCGTGTACAGCTACACGACTAGATTATGATAACTGATGAATACAGTTGACGCTTTCTAATTCGATCTTCAAGGAGAATTGGATTTTCATCGAATAAGGGAGCGTCGTTTATGAGAGTTTCTTGTTGAAGGGAACTTTAAATTTCATCGAATAAGGCAGCCTATCGAATAGAAGAACGTTGAATAAAAGAGCGCCAACTGTACTTCACAATTAAGTATTACTCCTCTAGAGCTTAGAGCCAATGATTTTAAACGGTTCTTTCCCGTTCAGAATCTTTCGATGAGAACGAAAACAAATATTCGGACGCAGTACTAGTAACATAGCCCACGCATTATGTATAATAAGGAGCACGTCTAATCTGATCAATAAAGTTCGTCCCTAAGAGACTTGATGGACTTTCCCAAGACGATGCTATCGTTTGTATAATATATTATCATGATATAACATAGTTTGTATATTATAAAACGGCACAACACGGCGGAAAATAGAGTCTGTGTTTAGACACCAGCTACCCCGAAAAAAACCCCGTCTTCACGTTTGTTCCTCTTAGATAATATCGTCTTAGACTGTAGCATAGTCTAGACTTTCCCATGATTGAAAAAAGTATCGAACCACTAAAAAAAATTGAAAAGTGTGCTAATCTCCAGCAAAAAGGATTTAATAGTATATTGTATTAAGATATTGTTGTTGATTCTTGATGTGCCAAAATCAAGACGACGTCATATTTTCTACTAGTAACAAACATGGGTTCGATGCCGAATTTTTCCGATATCAAACTTAGCAGTTTTTACAACTGAAGGCTGCTTTATGCGTTGCGCGAAAACAAAGCATGACTCGCTTACTCTTTATACACCTCGTCGACAATTTCTTCAGCTGAATATAAAGACAAATCATGTTCACAGATCATTTCACTGTTGTCTATCTCCTCTTCAAGCAGTTTGTTATATCTGGAGGGGAAAGAAAAGTGGTTATATCTGAATTCTAACCATACATTTTGCAGTAGCAAGGCAAAATTAAACAGTTTCGAGATATTTTGAAATAAACTTAGAAAAAAACAAGGCTTCTGTAGGATATAAGGACTATGCCAAAGACACTGTACGCATAATGGATTCTAAAAGCTATATTTTCACTTGAAGGATCAAGCGAGAAACCGTTTTCTTCTTCGCAGGTGCGAAAGGTTTTAAGCGAGTAAAGTAAATCGCTATAAAGCGTGGTGGTGTTTCTTTCTGGTATATGGCGTTTTGGAACATCAATGACCGGAATTGAACTTACTTGATCTTTCTCCGCCAATTTTGTATGAAACTCATTGGGATGACATGGAATGTACCATTGTCCTAAAATTAAAAATTTCCATAGTTTTTTTTGTCTGGGCTTGGAAAGGCACTATAATTTTGAGAATGCTGACTGAATATGTTATCTGTGAACAATATAATTTGAAAATCCCAATCCATCAAAAACCGGAGATGAAAAATGATTTTCACCGGGTCAATGAGATTGCATTTTGGAGCAAAAGAATTGCAAACCGAAAGAAATCAAACGAAAAATATTTTGAGTAGATTTTACCATAGTTTGGAGTTTAGCAGTGCGGTCGTTTTGCGATTCAAATAAGAATGGTAAACAATCTCTTTGTTCCAATGCTTGCATTTTCTCCACCTCTTTGTACTCCTCATTCGATTTCTGAATATTCTAACAAAACAGAAAAAAGCATCCAATGATGATATTGCTCCATTCATAGGTGTATTTTAATCATAAATCAATCGGAAACGCTTCAAAAGACCCTCAAGCCAGGGAAAGACTGTTGAGTTATAAAACGGTGAAATATCTTACGAATTTATGTTTGAGTTCGTTTAAAACTAGCTTAACGATAATTAAAAACACTCACAATACATTCGATGCACATTGGAGTATCTGAAGCGAAGGATGTGGCAGATGGGAAATATTCTAAACATCGGGCCCAGTCTTCTTCTGATATCAGAATTCGTGATGAAGATTGTAAATTCAAATTGCCTGAAACAAAACAACAAAGGAGTTATTGTACACATGAGTTTCTGATATTTAGGATGTCAATTTTATTCAATTCAATTTATTTTTCAAAATCAGATTTATTGAAAATAGTCGAACGTGCGCAACGCACTGGGCTTAACTTCAGTGGCTTCAAATTATTCATAGGCTCAATTGTAGACCCCAAGATATTCACCCAATAAACAAGTGTGCCCAATTTCAGCCAAATCCGACCATTTTTGAAGCCTGTAGGCTGCTCCAAAGTTTTAGCCTCGTTTTGGCAAATAACTCGTCCCCAGGCCTCAAAAATCATTGAAAAATGAAAAAACTACCCCCAGGTATTAACCCAAGGTACAAGTGTGCCAAATTTCAGCCAAATCCAACAACTTTCGAAGTCTCCAGGCTGCCCCAAAGTTTTAGCCTCGTTTCGGCGAAAAACTCGTCCCCAGGCCCCAAAAATCAAAATTTTCCCAGATATTCACCCAAGGAACAAGTGTGCCAAATTTCAGCCAAATCCGACCATTTTTGTAGTCTCCAGGCTGCCCTAAAGTTTTTGTCTCAGACAGACACACAGACAGACATTGTCAGATTGTAGCTCAACTGAAGTTGAGAATAATATTTGTCGGTGCTTGGAAATATTTTAATGGTTTGAGGGTGCTACTCTGCTCTTCGAAACGAAGAGACTGAAATAAAATAAAAAAACATAGATAAATACCATGGTCGAGACAAACAATATCTTCGTTGAAAGCAACCAAATGTTGGCTCGGTGTCTTGGCTTTCTTGCTGTTGTTGTTGTTGTTTGAAAGGTTTAGTGAGGAGTTTTCATCCAAGGTTCCATCTTGGCTGTCGTTGTTATTTTTGTCATTCGCATCGTCATCTACTGGTAGCAAATTTATACGAAACATTTGTAAAATACAGTTCAGACCTTCATAAGAATTTACCTATCTACTCTCCCTTTACAACTTTCAAAATCCTAACCGTTGCCTGGTCGTATTGGATTTACCGAAATTTTGTCAAAGGCAGGCAAATATCTAACGACGGAGGAATGGCTGTCAACGAAAGATCGCAAAACCTTCGAAATAGTGAAAGCCTTTTAATTTTTGAAATATGTAGACGAAAATAGCATCTTTTAGCGTCAGAGTACAACGAAGACACCTGTTTTCTGCACAGGAGTTCTCGAAGATGAAGTAGTAGGAGTGGAGGTTGGCGTTGCTGCAGAATTTGACATTCCATAAGTATCCATGAATTCTTTTGTGGCAAGTTGCTTCATTTGTTTCAATGTCTTCTTGCCAACCCAATAACATTTAGCGCTGTCAACTCTACAAAGAAAGAAAATACAACAGAATCAATTGAAGGTCTTAATCTTTTGCTCGACTTTTTAGTCGTGATTTGCAAATTTATAAGTAGTAAACAAGAGAATAATAGAAAAAAACCGTGTAAACTTGAAAGATACCATTTTTAGAGAGTTCAAATCTTACGACTTTAAAAAATAGTTGTTTGAGAAAACCATTTGAGGATGATACTGAGACCAAGGACTTTGTTGACAAAAGATTTCCCAATTGAATTCAAAGATTTAATTCAAAAACATATCTCATTTCCCAAAAAAATCAAAATTTCCCAGCGACTCACTTGTAAGTAGTTTTTGAACATTTGGCGAAGATTTTCAAGTCATCGGTCAGTTTATTGAAAAACTCTTTCTTCCTTTTTAAAAATTCTTCACATTTTTTGCACAAAGCTTCACTCTTGAAGCGTGGAAGACCGCCATATTTGTTAAAAAGGTCGTCAGCGGTCGTCCCGGAAACGCGTTTCAGTAGATTCAATTTGGAAGGGTCGACACAAGAATGGATGCACATCAACTCAGTGTTATCAATAGGTGGAACTGGCCCATCATCTGTGCTCAACCATCGACGCAACCATTTCGTACTGATCCAATCATAGTCCGAATCTGGGTATGACATATTTAAAAAGTGACAATCTTAAACTGTTTTACAGAATAAATTGGCTCTAGGGGATAAAGACTATTGCAGTTTGATCGATTTCAAGTTCAAAGCCGTTATCACGGTAAAATAGATTTTTAATTTAAAATTATCTGATAGAAAATGTGATTACTGGATCTGTAGAAAAAGTGGATTAATATGTAATAAAACCAACCATTTTCTCTTACAGGAAGACGAGAGAAAAGCCCTTGTACTTCCTTTTGTCGCTCCGAACCTATGGATAATTTTTCGTTCTGAAAGACAAAATTTCATAATATTGTTATGAACGAATCATTTGGAACGACATGATGAAATGAAAGACTACTAGATATGTATCGACTTTATTCTATGATAATACATATCAAACCAATCAATAAATATTATAGTGATATGTAACATTCAAATTAACTAACCCAGCTGGCACACAACGTTGTTTCAACGTTTTTCCAACGTTCACAACGTCCATATAACGTTAGATGGACGTTGAAACAACGTTGTGTGCCAGCAGGGAACGGACACGATTTGAAGTTATGCTAAAATTCTGTACCCTTTTACTTTTGACAGTATCCACCCATTCGTCGAAAAAACTGTTGTCCTTAGCAACGATTTCCAACATGTTTTCCGGTGGGTTGATCGAGGAAGGGCTTTCTAAAAGTGAAAATGAGAAATTGAGTCATGAATGTAAAGTAAATCTCAATAAAGTCTCATTTATGAAAAATTCCTGTCAAAAAGAGTTCTTTCGTCATGTTTGTATTTACAAAAAGAATCCATCGCATCGAAATTAAAAAGATAAGGAAGTTAAAACATTGCTCACAACAATAAGGCTGTGAATAGTTCTCGCTTACCTTCGCCATTTTTAACATACACCAACATATAAGAATTCTTAGACTGGTGACCAGGCTCTTTTTCACTTCTCTTCTCTTTCTTTTCCTTTTTATTCTCGATTCCTAAAAGTAAAAAAAATGTATATTTTATGTGTTGGTTGGGTTTAACAAAAGAAGGTTCGTACAAGGTAGCTTAAAACTACCAAGATCAACTTAATGACGAGTCAGTGAAAAAGACAATGTATGGTCAAATAGGTGTAATCCAGAGATATAATGTTAATACTACGGAAAGAACGAATCTCAGAAGTCTTATTTTTACACAAACCTTCCAGATCATCTTCTTTTCCCAGCTCCAATGTTTTACTTTTCATTTCTTCGACTTCTTCATCGTTGAAACGAGACCAAACACCTTGCTAAAAAACAAAAAGGAAATTTTAGTTTTAGATGGAACATCAGTCTTTAGAAAATCCCTCTTCCCTGTCATACCAACATTGTTACTGTTTTTCCGGGTCTGGTAAATGCCTACGACTGAAGCCTTTCAAAAAAATTTTCACTGAGCTTGGTACATGATAGAGAATGTACGAGCAATTTTTAGTTTTGTCAAAGTTAGGAGCAGAATAGTATCAATTTCACAATCATATTTTTAATGGAGAGATTTGGTATCGTATGAGATTACTCAATTTACTCAAATCTAATTTCTTAGGGATTGATATCTGGATCGCAGCCAGTCGCAGCTAGGTTCTATTCTTTACATACCAATTTTCTCATGAGAATAGTGAATCTAAATAGGATATTTAATGGACGTTTTTAAATCTCAAGACGACTTGAAAATTCTTTTTTGACGTCGCCTTTGGGACGAAGACGGTAAATGTTACTGCCGTTTTGCAGTAGTTTTCCTTTGTATATATTCCCTAGTTTATCTTTTAGTAATTGCTTTAAAAATGTAAATAATTAGCTGTTTATGTGAGTGCTAGTCCTTTGGGAGTTGAGTTATATCGTTAATCGTTTATTATTGTATTGGTTGTTCTGTCTATTGTCTTTGTTACTATTGTATCGTGCTCTAGCCAGTTCCATGTCTCTCGGGTATTTTGATTGTTCTGTTAGCGAACTTCTACGTTTTAAATGTTTTGAAGGCATGTTGAGATTCAGTTACTGTTTTTATGTTGTCTGTGAGGTGTGTGAATGGAAAGTGTTTTCAGTACGTATTTTCGTTTTATAACTTGTTCTTTTTCTTTGACTTCCATTTTGTTTCTCGTGTTAACATGTAGATACATTTCATTTTTCATGTTATTTCTTAGTAATTTTTAGTCATTTATCCTTTGTACTTTAGTTGCTTTTAGCCGTATTTCTGAAGAGAAAACGAGTCGAAACACACCCACATTTGTCCTTAAGTGTCGTTTGAATCAGACGTCTGGTGCGGCATTTACAGTAAAGGAAGAGTACAATAGTCTTAAATTATATGAATCCCTCGAGAACTATAACGCCATTTTTACGAAAACTCGAATACATTTCAAATTTATCCACGTGACTTTAAATCTAGATAAAATCGGATAAAAATTGCCATTTTATTTTATTGCCATTTTTTTTCCACGTCCTCATTCAAGTCGCTGTCCTAGATGCTAAAGGTTAATAGGTTAAAGACAACGGAAAACTGATCACCATACCTCTTCATCCCATATATGAGCAATGTAATGACCAGAATTCGCACTTAAACCTCTGTGAATGAGCACAGCATTCAGCTTGTAGATTCCATCTTCTTTATTCTCCAGCTCTACACAGTCATTCATATCAAGGGTGTCAGGAAAACTGACCGAGTTGTTCAACTTCTTCTTAGTGAACGTTTGTCTGCAGAAGAAATATAATAAGGGGATATTTCATTATTTTAGCAAACGTAAATTGTTGAAGCAGCAAACATAGAAACCAGAAAAATGAAGCAACTGAATAAGATAAAATTTTCGTCATCTTTCGTGACTTCACCAGCGTCCTAATTTAGCTGTAGACTTGATAGCTAAATCAAATCTACAATCATTTGTAGATGGAATAGAACAGCAACATGTCATTGAAAGGTAATCTTTAAAAATGTAGGCATCATCAGTAATGAGTTTGTTAAAGAAGAAACATTTGGGATTTGTTTTCAGTTATTATGAAGATTGTTGGACTGTAAACAAAGCATCCTATTTGTATTTTTGAAAGTTGGTTGCAATTTTGCTTGTCTTACGGACATGAATTTAAGCGTGGACTATTATATATGGAATATTTAAAAATTTTGTCTCAATTTTCATATCATGAAGCAACCACTGTTTTACCTGATCTCTTACATTTTCGGCAAAATTTAATTATTTTAGCTCGTCCATACTTTCTCCATTTTAAACCTCTAGAAATCACCAGCAAAGAACTAACCTGTCAAACACAAAACGTAGGAGTTGGAGATTCAAGGTTTTCGGTAATTTCTGGAGGACAATCTTCCTTGTAGCATCTCTTTTGCATTGACAGTGACAACAGAAATACTGATTATCTCCATCCAGAACTTCATCTTTTAAGAAGTCTTTTAAACACTTGTGAAGGGTTGAATGGCCCTTGATATTCAAATCAAGCTCATAAAATGTGGACGGGCGATCAGATACTGCATGGCAATGTTGACATTTAGTTCTGTAACAGTATGTTCCACCGAATTGTAGGTCAATGATATTGATTCCTTGAGCAAGAAGTGATGAATCCAGCAATGAAATGAATAGTTTATTAAACTCCTGTGCATCTTGTTGCTCGTTAGGCTCGATACCCAAACTTTCCAAGAAGGGTGATGGATCCACATAACTGCAAAGATTTAGTGAAGAAAGTGACGAGTGATGTGCTTTTTGGTCATAATTACCATTATTGGAAACTATTATTGTTTGAGAAAATCGGATAATGTCTACTTAATGTAATTTTGTCAAATTTGGTTCACTTCACGGGAAACACTTAACAAAAAATTTTTTTCGTAGTACTTTAAATTTCTTGCGTACAATCATCAGGTACATAAAAAATTATCTAACTTGTTTGAAAAGAAATTCACCCAATTTTTACAAGTCGTAGGGTCGTAAAAAGTTCTAAAACTATAATCAATAAAAATTGAAATAAAAGAAACAAAAACAAAAATGCTAAAATTTGAATTTTTTTTCCAACAAGTTAGATCATTTTGTATGTAGCTGATGATTGTACGCAAGAAACTTAAAGTATAGTTTAGAAACTTATTTCTTTTTTATGATTTTTGTTGGCAAAAAACGTTAAAAATATAGCTTTACAACAAAAGAATCAAAAACAATTACAGAATAAGCAAGAACGAAGCACTTGTATCATCAGATCATCAAACCAAAACATACCGTCTATCACTGTATTGTAGTAAGGAAAAGAGGAACTGCAGATTTCCACAGATGGCTTTGGTGGAGTCATCTCCAAATGAAAGAGTGATCGTTTTTGAGGCACCTTCTTCTCCTTCATTGACTTGAAAAATAAGAAAATGTTATTTTTTTAATTTTTTGGTTACATATCTTTTTACTTCATATTATTAGCTTAAACCATTGCTCTTCAAGCTAGCTATAGATCCTGCCGAGTGGTAAACTCTCATCTATTCCTCACAAGCCAACAATCATTTAATAATCAGCATTCGATGCTTTGAGCAATCTGGCAAGAACATCAATCTATGTTTTCACTTAATCTCACATAAGTCAAAGAGATGAGCCCTTAGTTGAACAGGAAAACATGTTTGCAGATGGCTTTTTCATATAAATGCAATGAAAAACAAAAAGTAATCCTTGAAAACCTTTGTCCGCAAGATCTTCCAATACAAAAATAACATAGATTTCCAGTACATACCAATTTCAGTAGGAGGTATATCATTGTGCCATCTATAAACTGCTGACCGCAGTGGTTTATTTGTGAACCATAGCTAGAAGAAATTTAGAATTTTAATAATGAATATACATTTTCCTCATTTTTTCCTTTTAGTTTACACGTATTTGCAGGCTGCACCGTTTGAGGCGTGTGATAGCACGCGCACACCTCCACACACACCTAAAATCTTTGAGGAGAGTGATTAATCACACGCCATAAATTTGGATTTTACTACTTAAAGTTATGCATAGCACTCCTTATCACACGCCTAAAGTACTTTTTAGGAGTGCGATTGACCACACGCCTGGAATTTTCAAATGACAAAGCCTGTATTTGCCAAAACGTTGTCCTTCTAAATTCATCCATTTAGTACAACTAATCAATTATATTGGATTGTAAACTATAGAATTTATTTGGATGACCATTTCTTAATTCACTACACAGGTGCAAAAATAATGACTGACGTTTTTCTCTATTGTTATAGCACGTGTGATCAATAATGCGAATACATTGGTATTGATCTATTAGTTTTCCATTTCGAATACCTGTAAGAATGTGTTGACATAACAAGTTGCTCCTAGATTCTTCAACCCTACATGCCCATTCTGAAATAAAAAGGGAAAACATTGGAAAAAAGTTAAAAAATTATTATCCCCTTTAACATAGAAAATCTTGAATTTTCTCTATCGGTGAGTATGAGTAAAACAGGAAAAGATAAACAATGTAAGCAACTATGTGCAAACTAACAAAAAGAAACTGACCAAAGTTCATACATAGTTCAAAAATTCAAACGTACTTCAATTTTTCTTTCTGTTTCTGGATCTTCTTCCTTGACCCAAAAACTTTCTAGAACAAGTGTGGTAAATTTGAAATGTGGATTAGATAAAAAAAGATACGTTCGATTGCAAGATGCAAAGAGGTAAAACTCAAGATACCATTAGAGATGACTTGGCAAAATACAAGGCTCTTCTATGAAACATATTTTATAACCTTTGCCTCAGAACACGCGTAAGTTTTGAGAAGGAAAACAAAATTAACAAAGTGAGAATTTTTTTTAACAATTTTAACAAAACAGCTCTAGTTTCAAATTTTAGAATCTACCTTTGATAGTGTTGAACCAAAACTTTTCACCAAGATTTGTAAAGCAATTCGGATTTCTCCTGCAGTTCGATCTGAATATATCAAAAAAAAAAAAGAGAAATGTGAAAGAAGAAAGAACAAACGTCTATTTATTTTAGCTAAATATTACACAGACAGACAGACAGACAGACAGACAGACAGACAGACAGACAGACAGACAGACAGACAGACAGACAGATATTCTAGCTCAACTTAATATATGTGAAATATAATTGACCACTACAAAAAGTCACCTTTTTAAAAAAATTTTAAATAAAAAATTACGTACCTGCATTTTCCTGGTTCACATGTTGGAGCTTTCCAATCAATCACCGCTAGTTTGTTGTTATTGCTGGAACTTGGCATTCTGTAAAGATTTGGCCAATTGTCAAAAGTCTAGAATAAATATTAACAAATTTTAGGAATATTTGTTTTTATAAACTTCTCATGATGCACTTAAAAGAATCCACATAGAAGATGTGTCAAGTAGTCAGATAAGAACATTTAAATTTTACGTACATAATCAAGAGGTACAATTTTGGATCAGTACCTCTTGCACTTTAGTTCTTTATTCAATGGTTAGGTCGGTACTAAATTATCAGACATTTTTGGAAATTCTTTGAATGTCATTTGACCCCAAATTTTGGAGAGGGAATTTCTGAATGTCAGAAAAAAATAAAGAAATCGTTTTTTTTTTTTGCTTCAATTCACCTTTTTAAAACACATATAATCAAAATAATATTTTTTTTAATTGAATAATTTTGAACAGGTGAGACAAATTAAACTCATGTATGATTACTCAAACAGATGTGAGTTGTGTGCAGTTGGTGGGCTGGAATTTTATAAACCCATTTGTCTCATTGAATAATATGAAAGATCATGCTGTCATGGATTTAAAAGTATCTTCACATAACTTTTGCTTGCAACTTGGAAATCTAGTCATAATTCTTCTATATAATGACCGATTCTGCAAAATCAAGTTTGGGACAATCTTTAACCAACATTCAAAATTGTGCTTTCATATCACCATCTGAAGTACTTAAATGTTTTATGTGCTAACAGACCTCGCTATAAATTAGGTGCTATTTATTAAAAGACACTGGTATAGGACTATTGTGTAGTCATCACATCATAAAGGTTAGGTCTACTCTATACAATCAGATACAATTAAAAAAGAATGAACAAAATATTTAAATCCTGAATGTCACAATATCTTGACAAACCTGTATACTTTTTTTGGTGCACCCATAAGAGAATTTTTGGAAAATCTTTGAATGTCATTCAACCCAAAGTTTTGGAGAAGGAATTTTTTTCATGTCGGGCAAAAATAAAGAAATAGTTTTGTTTTTGTTTTTTTTGTTTTGCTTCAATTCACATATACTCATAATAATATTATTTTGAAAAAATATGCTTTTTAACAGGGGGGGGGGTGAAGCAGTTACTACAAGACATCATGCCGGTTAGTACCGTGGTGGTGTGCCATATGAATTGGATAAAATCACTTAGTACTCAGATGTACTAACTGCAAAAAAGGGTGGTCCCCTGCTAAAAATTTGCCAAATTTTGGTACTAACTGTGTAAAAAATAGGATTTTGTGAGAAAATTTAAAAAAAAGACCATATTTTACCAAAAAAGATTTTGGGGAAGTAGATTTTTTTTCAAATTTTCGAAATTTTTTTTTAAATCTTAAAAACAATTTGCTGGTTGCAATAGAAATTGGATTTTCTAAAATGTTGTTTTTTCCTATTGAAAGCTATGGAAAATTGAGTCATTTTTAAGATATTAAATTTTATTTTATTTGATTTTATTGAATTTATGAAGGTCAAAAGCCTTTTTCAAGGCTAATTTCAGTTAGTACTAACTGTACTATAAAGTGTACCAAGGTGGTGGTGTTACTAACTTCTTCCGAGAAAGCAGTTAGTAGGCATGATGTCTGGTACTAACTGCTTCACCCCCCCTGTTTTTAATTGAATAATTTTGAACAGGTGAGGCAAATTGACCTAATGTGTGATTACTCAAACAGTTGTGAGTTGTGTCTCATTGAAATAATGAAAGACTATCTTTGGTTACTTGGCCCAGGTTGGCCTAATGTGTAAAAAATGACATGGGACACAATGTGGGTTAAGTAAATAAAAACAAAAATCAGGGTTTGAGTTATAAATTTTAGGAGCTTCGCTATAAGGAGCGTTGGAAGAAAATACGAAAGTATCTTCAATTCATTTCTCTAGAAAAGTGAAGTAAGACTTGAAGTAAGAGATTATAGACAAAGTATAGTATAGTGAAGTTTTGAAGTAACAAGTATATAAAGCAATAGATAAACGAATGAAGAAAGTAGCGATGTGGGGAGTAGATAAAGCAATAGATAAACCGATGAAGAAAGTAGCAAAGTAGCGAGTTGATAAAGCAATAGATAAACGAATAAATAAAATAGCAAAGTAGCAAGTAGATAAAGCAATAGATAAACGAATGAATAAAATAGCAAAGTGGCAAGTAGATAAAGCAATAGATAAACGAATGAATAAAATAGCAAAGTGGCAAGTAGATAAAGCAATAGATAAATGAATGAATAAAGTAGCGATGTGGGGAGTAGATAAAGCAATAGATAAACGAATGAATAAAATAGCAAAGTAGCAAGTAGATAAAGCAATAGATAAACGAATGAATAAATAGCAAAGTGGCAAGTAGATAAAGCAATAGATAAACGAATGAATAAAATAGCAAAGTGGCAAGGCAAGTAGATAAAGCAATAGATAAATGAATGAATAAAGTAGCGATGTGGGGAGTAGATAAAGCAATAGATAAACGAATGAATAAAATAGCAAAGTAGCAAGTAGATAAAGCAATAGATAAACGAATGAATAAAATAGCAAAGTGGCAAGTAGATAAAGCAATAGATAAACGAATGAATAAAATATCAAAGTGGCAAGTAGATAAAGCAATAGATAAACGAATGAATAAAATAGCAAAGTGGCAAGTAGATAAAGCAATAGATAAATGAATGAATAAAGTAGCGATGTGGGGAGTAGATAAAGCAATAGATAAACGAATGAATAAAATAGCAAAGTAGCAAGTAGATAAAGCAATAGATAAACGAATGAATAAAATAGCAAAGTGGCAAGTAGATAAAGCAATAGATAAACGAATGAATAAAATAGCAAAGTGGCAAGTAGATAAAGCAATAGATAAATGAATGAATAAAGTAGCGATGTGGGGAGTAGATAAAGCAATAGATAAACGAATGAATAAAATAGCAAAGTAGCAAGTAGATAAAGCAATAGATAAACGAATGAATAAAATAGCAAAGTGGCAAGTAGATAAAGCAATAGATAAATGAATGAATAAAGTACAAGTAGCGATGTGGGGAGTAGACAACGCAATAGATAAACTGATGAAGAAAGTAGCAAAGTAGCGACTTTACAAAGCAAAAGATGAACGAATGAATAAAGTAGTGAAGTGGCGAGTTGATAAAGCAATAGATAATGGAATGAAGAAAGTTGAGAAGTAGCGAGTTGATAAAGCAATAGATGAACGAGTGAATAAAGTAGCGAATTGATAAAGCAATAGACAAACGAATGAAGAAAGTTGAGAAGTAGCAAGTAGATTAAGCAATAGATAAACAAATAAAAGAAGGAACAAAAAAGGTTTTCTTATAATTTTTTAACTTTGCATTTTTGAGTTAGGAAAGTTTTTTGGGTTGCTAAATCTAAAATTCACTTCACATTTTGTAAAGTGCGAAGCTATAATTCGAACCCTGAAAATAATGGGCTGTTCCATTTAAAATCCATTATTAATCCATTATCGTATTCAATTATCATTATCCCTTTATTTTTAATTCTGGAACTTTAGTATTTTGATTGAAAGAAAATGCGAAAGTATCTTCAATGCATTTCTCTAGAAAGTTTGAAAGAATGTTTGTTTTTATTGAAACATTTGAAGGATTCAGAATTTCGATTTTCGAACATGAGGAATTTAAAACGGGAAGTGAAATGAATCAAAATAAAAAATAAAAATAAAAACCAACTTTTTAGTTGGAAAAACTTTCCTGACCTAAAGACGTAATTTTTGAAATTTTCTTCAAATATTTTCTTGTCAGTCAGTCTAGTCATTTTTGTTTGGTGAGACCCCTATCATGTTAGAAAAAGGACCTAAAAAGGCAACCTTGTCCCTGTGTATCCCAGGCTTTATTAACGTTATTGATTGACACCAGAGAATACCCCAGGGTGTTGGCTGATGTAAGTTTCCCCTCGGAGAGGGGGAATTTCTCAAAATAATACGTCCTAAAAAATCTGACGTTACAAAACTACACTGCAATGCAATGGTTTCAAATCAAGGAACAAATGAAATCTTTTGAACAGTGATTCACTGAAAAGTTAATAATGCTACAATTAGATCATTGGTACCTAAATATTTTCAAAACTGTACGTTAAAATCAAATTACACCTTAAAACCTACACTAATACACCTTAAAAACTACAAACATTGACCCCTTGCTCACAACTTACTGAAACTGTAAAATTGCAATTCTGGTGCTGAACAGTGATTTAATTGATCAAATACTTGCTAGAAATCCATCCCCAAAATAATATTTGTATTTTTCAGGATTTCATACCCATAATGCAATTGCGCTTGTTTATTTGTCAAAAAACGGCTTTGAAGGGTCAAAACTTTTATTCACTTCATTTTTGATGTATGTTACTAATGTTTTTCTAAATCTCCATCAAATTTGTGACATTTTGGTATGCAGTAATGTATGACCATGTTTTGAGAAAGTCGATTTTCAGACTGAATTGGCCACTACCATAAATGGTTTGCAAACCTGTGCAAACGATATCATCCACCAGGATGCATCCTCTCTTATTTTCCCCCTATTTTCTACTTTCCTACCTTCTATCCTGATTTTCTGACTTTCTCTAGTTTTATAACTGTTTTCTAAGTATTTTTCTGAAATTTGCCTGTACCAGTGAAATAGGGCTTCGACCCCGACTCAAACCACCAAATGAAAGCAACCTTGGTTTACAAACCCAATGCCTAACCGCTTGAGCTAACGAGACACACGGCAGAAAGCTGTCATTCACAAATACTTATAGCGTGTAATTTACAGACCTTTATTAAGAAAGCTCCCAACCCTACCGGTGCCCCTGCAAGGATCCCTACGGGATCCTAAGTTAGGTCTTAGGGTATGGATGCCCCTAAGAAGGCCTTCGGCCTTATATTGTGACTCTCGAGCTCCAACCCTAACCCTAACTGATAATAACCAAACCCCTGTCTAGGTCTGCAGATTTAAAAATTTCACTTGCATCCTGGTGGATGATATCGTCTGTCAACCACCATAAATGAGCTTTAAAATAGAACTTTGAGGGCCTTACGAAATTTCTTTGGGGTGTAAGCATGGAGAAGAAAATGATTTTTTCGTACCTACCATAAGTATAGGTACCTAAAAAGTATAGGTTTTATGACCTTAAATTCATTTGTGTAATCTCTAGGTAAAAACATGATTTTTTGAAAGGATTTTTGATAAAATTTTCAATAAAACTTCGACACTTTGCGATAATTAATATTCTTGAAATTAGGTATTTTATGAAAATATTAGAGATTGTAAAAATATACCATAATAAATTAAGTTTGGTGGTTAAGAGAGCTCAAAACCCAAGTTTGTAGGTTTTAAGGCAGGGGTGTGTGGTTTTAAAGGGTCCGGGGGGGGGGGGGGGGGGGTTTATTAGGCACATGGAGGGTACGGTATGTGCCGCCCTTAAGGGTACCTTTTTTGGACTTCCAAAGTCCCGCTAAGGCAGTGAGGCTGGAACTTCGATTTTTGAGGATTACGATTTTTGAGGATTACTATTTTACCAGTTTTCAGCTATTTTTGCCTCGCTAACCCAAATCTCGCAACCTCTTTACCTTAAGGTAGATCGAAATTAGAGTTTTTCAGCGTGCCGAAAAAAACGCATAGCACAATTTTTTTCATCTTCACAGGATCGATTCTCAACAACAAAATACATCATTTGGTCTTTGAGTTTTTTTCTGACGTTTTTCCTTCAAAGAATATCAATCACTTTCCTTTTCCCCTTTAAAAATTATTAGCTCGCATTTCGCGCGGGCGAATAAAGGCAAGGCAGCAATCTTGCTGAGGGTGCTACTTAGTTTCCGCCCTATTTTGCGGCCACGATAGAATGGTCTAAACACGGGGGTATTCCAAATGATAAACTATGTCGTTCTGTAAGTGTTTATCTTCTGAGAGATACAAATAGTATATTGAATTTTATTAACTTATTTATTTAAGTATTTTTGAGCACAAATTTAAATATATGGTTGAATAAACAACAAATGATAACAGTTCTGTTTCTTCAAACCCCCAGGAAAAGTTTTTTTGCCAACTTAGCTATTTTATAAATCTCGGAAAAGAATTCCCATAGGAATTCCGATACCTAACCTGATTGGTTAATTTCGGAACAGATTCAAGAAAGTCATAATGGCAGATAATTTTGAAAGTTTCTGAGGAAATGTGTGTAATTTATCAATGTTGATGATGGCTTGTTGATTCTTTAAAGAAAAAAGATAACAGGTATAGCTTTTTCTAATCCTGCAGGGCTGCAAATAAATATTTTTAATCAATCGGACATCATGTTCGACAGAAATGAAATCCTGTCGGTCAAACTCAAAATCCTGTCGGTCATTCAGTGTATTTTTTTTTAATTATGTAGTCTTGAAAGTTACGGAGAAAGCGAGTAGGTAAAATAAAAGTTACCTTGGAACAGTTTGTTACTGTATACTTTAGGCGTACAAACTTTCGCGAGCAGAAACTTTCGCGAGGACGAAAAATCGCGAAATTCATGACATTTACTTTCGCGAATTTAACGGAATTTTTTTCGCGAGCATAAACTTTCGCGAATCAAGACGTAAAATTGAGAATTTTCACATGAAAAATGGCTTAGAGACACAAATACTTCTTGGGTTGGCTTGAAACATTTGTCCTTTGACTTATTAGTCTTATTTAGCAGGCTAAAAAGTGCCATAAAAGTTACATTTTATTCAAAGTTTGAAGTTTTACAGATTTTCTATTTTGTCAAGAATTTTTCGCGAGCTTAAACTTTCGCGAATGGCCCTTCCTAGAATTTTTAAAGACATTTACTTTCGCGAAAAGGTCCAAAATTCGCGAAAATCGCGAAAGTTTCTACGCCTAAAGTATAACAGAGAAATTGATTCGATAAAAGTGATCTTAGAAACACCCTTGAAAGTTATGAAGAAAGCGAATTGATAAAAGTTAACTTAGAAACACCCTGAAAGCTACAAAGGAAGCGAGTATTAATAGAATAGGCTAAGTAGGAGACAGGGGTGCAAGAGATTTAGTTATTGGTTTATTCCTTTTTTCATTCGGACATCATGACCGACACAAAAGATTTTCAGTCGGTCAAATGGCTTTTTCAGTCGGACATTGACCGATGACCGAGGCTTATTTGCAGCCCTGAATCCTGGAATATTGAGGTTCCAGCTACACTGTGAGGGTTGGAAAAATCAGAAAATCAGAAAATCAAATTTTAGTCAAAAAGGGTCAGAAAAATAGGAAAAATATATTTCAACTTTTTACCCCCTGAAAGAATATCATAATTTGGTCAAAATTGGTCAAATTTGTCCCGCTAAGGGGTGTAAAATATCCAAAAATTTTCTTTTGTTTTCTCCTTTTTAGTCTCGGTAAGGGTCCAAAGTTGGAAAGTCGGGTGGCACCCCCCCTGTCAGCCCGCAACCCTAGTTTAGTACCCCCCCCCGGGTAGGGGTATCCACTGGCACTGGTATATTTTGCTTGCAACTTGCGAATTGAGTGACCTGCCTCGATCTCTTCGCAATTTTTATACATATACACTAGTATAAGTTGACTGGACCTCCAAGCACTTTTTTCATCTGAAAATTCCTGTCATCTACACCCCCTATATCAAATTTTTTTCTGGAACAGCCCAATCAAAATACAAAATAAAAAAGATCTTATGGAGGAGCTCCTGCTTTGTGTTTCATACTCATAGTGGGCAACACCCCTCCAACCCCCACCTGAAAAAGGTCACCCCCTCCTACATAGGGTTACCCCCACCTGAAATCTCATATCAGCCCAACCCCCACCTTTTTCAGCAACCCCCACCTAAATTTGTAAAATCTTCGAACCCCCACCTGAAAATTCAGTTTATCCTTTTTTCCTTTAGGAAACATATGTCGTCATAGGTAATGGATATAAAGAGATATGTGCTTGTTAGCAACTCCAGAAGATTTTTCAAGTCCACCGGGTGACGAAAAAAAACACCGGGCCGGCCAAAAAAATTTTTTTTGCAAGATCCAAACTTTTTTTAAAGCGCTTATTAAAATTGTCTTCTTTACCTTAATATTACACTTGACACCGCTACAGGCTTCGGCATAAGAAAATTCACGTGTGATCATCGCAGCCCTAGATTTGATTATAGTTGTCTAGGCTGCGATTATTCAATACTTAATTGTTTACATTTTTCAATTGTGTTAAAATCTCTGAACTGGACACTCTCTTTTCATTTTGAATATTTATCTTTATTGCTAAAGGCTCCAAACTGTGATTTACGATAACTTTTTTGAGAAAAAGTAGAGTGAGGGAATATTCCCCAATTTTTTAATCCCACGATGAATTTTCTTTTTTATTTTACTCAAAGTCACCATGATTCTTTTATAAAAACAAAGCTGTTTACTTACTGAAAAGTCTCCACTTTGTGAATTTTCTATTTATTTTACTCACAAATCAGCATGATTTTTTAAACAAACAAGTTTATATAAAAAATAACATTCTTAAAAGTTGAGTTGCAAGCAAGAATTAACAAAAACAATGCAGGGTTTAATTTGAGATGAATAAAATTTCCTTTCTATAACAATGGATAAACCTTCATTCCATGTGATTTCTAGGCGTGCATTTACATAGAATATAAAATATCACGTGCGATAAATCACACGCCTCAAAAACTGATTCACGAAAGTTTTCCAAACAAACAAACTAACATTAACCCTAACGATGATGTTCGAAAAAAAATGCGGCCGGGTGACGACAAAATAAATTTTCACCCGGCCGGTGGACCGGAAACAAAAATTTTTTTCGGATTCGCCCAACTCCAGAAGATTTTTCAAGTTTTAATTTTTTTTTCAAAATATATCCTATCTTGTAGAGCTTTGAAAAAGAAAGAAAATGAGGGGTCATAGGCCTCCAGAGGATTAGTGGTTGTAAAGATATTCAAATTTTAGTGTCAAAAATTTGACTAAAAATGTCAAAAAAAAGGTTAGGAAAATCGGCAGGTACAAAATGCATAAAACATAATGCATATTGCATAATGCATAATAGTATTGTGTAATTTACAGAACGATTTTATATTTTGTTCTCCTTTGCAGAGGCTAAAGCCGCAAAAACCTCTTTAGAAGAGTTTCTTGTAAACATTCCAATCAGAAGGATTTCCTCAGACATAATATTTACTTTTCGAATCCGAATGAAAGAAGAAAATATTCGAATCATAACAATAAAGGGTTTTCTGTCAGCATAAATAATAAGAAGATGCAACAGATCAAAAAGGTTTCCCCCTTCTTCTTTCTCAAAAAAAACATAAACATTCGAATGTAAAAAGATTTGAAGTCTATTTTCTTTAATCTAGCTTCTGGATGAAGCGCTTTAACTTATATTGGCTGGATATTGGCTTATCTAACAAAAAGCATTCACATGGTTAAATGCTTTCTAAGAAGGTAAACCCTTTGGAATTTATTAGCAATTGTTCGAAAAGATCTCTGAGAAAAAGATCTTGCTTTAAAATTTACGTTTTCGAGTTAAAAAACGGAGGAGTTATTTTCGTGTTTTTTTCTACATTATACTACGTTCTGTAAAATACAACTATGAAAATCAAAATGGCGACAAGCATTTTCAGTGGATCATGGATTTTCTTCATCATCCAAAATTCAAATTTACAGCTTTCTACCCTTTATTTTCTGGTAGAAAATGGTATAATTGTTTTGTTGAAAGTATTATCTTTCAAATTCTCCTTATTATAGCCTCTAAAATTGATATTTTTCAAATATTATGCATTATGCATTATGCATTATGCAATATGCATTATGTTTTATGCATTTTGGACCTGCCGTTAGGAAAATAGCTTGGAAAAATTCGAAAAATGTGTCAAAAAAGAAAAAAAAGAAATTTTCCAGTCATACTTCTTAAATTTTGCATATCTCTTTTTCTAGTGTAGCTAGAGACCTCAAATTTGGAGGGAGAATTCTTTGATGGTGTTAAAATATTATTATATAAAAATATTTGTAAACATTTAGTATATTTATCAAAATAACGAAAGATATATCTTTTTTTGAAAAAAGAAAGACATTGCATTTTTTATTTTTGTTTTTGAAGAAAATAGCTTGGAAAAGGTTGAAATGAGTCAAAAAAGGTGGTAGGACCCATTTTCAAGGGGCCTCTGGAAATGGAGGGAAAAAAACTTCTGAGTAAAGAATAAGTTTTTCTGAAAGGAAAACCCCAAATGAAAAGAAAATCCATTTCGGCAGAAATAAACTTTTTTTTGTGGACATTCCCATGCTAAAGAAGCCAAAAAAGTTAAAAAAACTACATGAAAATGAAAGAACAGAATTAGAATTGAGATTTTTTGAATTCCTCACCCTTTTTCTCTGATAAACATACAAAGTTTCAGCCTCCAAATACATTTTCCTCCGTTTCCAGACACATTTGTTCTTCGATAGTTGCAAATTTTTTTTCTCCCGTCGGCAAACAATTTGCAAAACGTTCGGCATTTTACCAATTTGCCGTCTAGCCCGTGTCCACAGTGTTATATACCGCTGGAAAGCTAAGATCACGGGCTTTCATTTAGTAAAAACCGGAACGCTTTAGCATAATAGAAAAAAAGTTCCAAGGTCAAAGTCGGGAAAAAATGAATTTGGTTTTACGTCAACGAA